>NW_006921701.1:9146891-9190261 GCF_000298275.1 Orycteropus afer afer | reverse complement strand
AAAAGTGAATTTACTCTGTAAATCTTCACCCAAATCCTAAAAAAAAAAAAAAAAAAAAAAGGTCAAATATTAAATATCAGAGTTTCTGTCACAACTACCAACTCAGCTATTGTAGTGCAAAAACAGCCATAGTGTTGCTGTTAAGAGCTGTCTAGTTTCCCCTTGACTCTTGGTGACCCATGCACCATGGAATGAAAAACTGCCCAGTCCTGGGCCAGCCCCATAATTGGATAGGACCATTGTGATCCACGGGGTTTTCACTGGCTGATTTTCAGAAGTAGATCACTAGGCCTTCCTTTCTAGTTCATCTTAGTCTGGAAGCTCCACTGAAACCTGTTCAACATCATAGCAACACTCAAGCCTCCACTGACAGCATGGTGGTGGCTGCCATGAAGTGTGTTGGCTGGGAATCCAATGTGGGTCTCCTGCGTGGAAGGCAAGAACCCTACCAATGAAGCACCACTGACCCCCAAAGCAGTCACAGATAAGACATTAATGAATGAGTGTGGCTGTGTTCCACTAAAACTTTATTTACTAAAACCAGCAGTGGGCTGCATTTGTCTCACTGTCTATAATTTGCTGGCTCTTGCTTCTCCAACTCCCCAGCCTCCCCAGGTAGCTGAAGCAGCCCCACCCATCTATCTGTTGAATCTGGCCCTGCCTTAGTGACCTCACCTTCAGGTAGGTACTCTCCAAGAAGATGCCAATTTTTCTCCTGCTCCACCCCTCCTCCTCTTCATTGCTTTCAGACCCTTAAGTAGGGACATTCCTACATGTCCCAGGGACCAAGTACAAACTCTGACTCAAGAAGAGTTTGTGGCTACATGCCAGAAGCTTGGGTAGACAAAGTGAAACCATTAGAGCACTCAACCTCTTCATCTTCTCCACTTGCTTTGGACTGAAGAAAAAAGTCAAGAAATCTACGTCAAATTTTACCTCTAAGGCTGCACGATTTTGATAAAAAGTCACTCCATTTCTCCCTTCCTTTGATTCCTCAACTGTAAAATATAATATGTGTGTGTGTGTATTTCTTCTAACATTCTCAGTGTTACTGAGTGGATAAGAATAAGACAACATATTTCTAACCCACCTGGTTCATTCTCTATCAGACAATTCCAAAACTGCCTTCTCCTTGAATAGCTTTCAAAGACTGCTTTCTTCTTTTCTTTTTGAAAGCACTATACAAATTCAAGGTATTGTTATGATTTTCTCTTTTTAAGTAATTCTAGAAAGCAGCCCCAGGATTTCACAATCTGTCACTGTCCCTCGGTGCCCTAGCCTGTTGCCAGGGAGAGAGATTATCCAGGCTTGGGGAAGGTCAGCCAGCCCCAGCATGCTCTCTAACACAGCTTGGCTTTCTGTCCTCGATCACAGATTCAAAGTCGGTGACACAGAGACCCAGCAGGACCACTCCAAGGCCAAACAGAATAGCCAGTGAGAGGAGAAACAACCCTGCTCCTCTCAGACTTCCCGCAAACTACTCTACCCACCACCCACGCCTGTAGGAGGACGTGGGCTCCAGCCTGAATGGCAGGCCTGCTGCTGTCCATCAGAAGCTTGAAAGAGGGAGTCTTTGAGAACTAAGACTTCATCTGCATGGCCCTGGGGCCTTGCTTTGAATGCTGCAGAGATGAAAGCAGATCTTCCAGACTACTAGAGGAGCTGGTACACGCGCAGCACAGACATAAAAATATTTATCACTGTCATCTATAAATACATGCAAGAGCTCCAGACCCAGAGATGTATCTCATTCTGCACTAATCTCATAAATGAACATCTGGATTTATAAAGAATGAGTTTATTAATTCTCTATTATTAAGAATGAATGCCTCCCATTTTACATAAGGTTGAGTAATTTGAAAAGGGTATTCACATCCTCCTTCTGACTCTCGTAATAAGCCATCAAGGGAGGGAGGAAAAGCATTATTATTCTTGCTGAGGAGTGCAGTTCAGAGAGGTGAAGTGACTTGTCTGAGGTGGCAGAGCTGGCGTAGAACCTCTAAGTATTCTGACTCCAAGCTTTGAGCCTTTCTTTCCCCTCAGTCCTCCTTTGTGTTGGATGGAAAGTGTGTTTTCTTACCAGCTGGGAAAACTTAATAAGGAGGCATAGAAAGGAAGTGGAAGAGTAAGCAAACTGAGGAGTCATACCAGTTGAATCTCCCTGCCTAACTAGCAATGGTAGCATAGGAGCTCTGGTAGCGTAGTGCCTAGGGCACTTGACTGCTAACCAGAAGGCTGGCGGTTCAAACCCACCAGCCACTCCTAGGAAGGAAGGTTGGGCAATCTACTTCTGTAGTGATATTGCCTCAGAAACCCAAGGAGGGGTCACTATGAGTTGGGTCCAACTTGACGGCACGTAACAACAACAACAACAGCTAGCAATGGGCAGAAGGAGCCCTGGTGGCATCACGGTTAAGTGCTCAGCTGCTACCAAAAGGTCAGCAGTTTGAAACCATCCAGTGATCTGTTCCCATAAAGATTACAGATAAGAAAACCCTATGGGGCAGTTCTACTCTGTCACATGGGGTCACTACGAGTCAAAAATAAACTCAACAAGCAACGGAGAGGCAGCTGTTAGGACTAGATTCCCCCAGATCCCCTCTTCTACCTCAAGACATTAAGCCTGACTTACAAAACAAACATATTAGGGAGTAAGCACTATTTTCTTTTCAAAAGGTTTCACTATAGAGAGCCTTTGAATAATAATCTCCCAAGGGCATTTAAAATAGAGCTCACACTATAAAAATTGTATTTAAGCACAGTTCAACAAGACTTATCTCTATATTGTAAAACCAAAAACAAACAAACAAACAAACAAACAAACTTGTTGTCACTGAGTCAATTCTGACTCATGGTGACTCCATATGAGTCAGAAAAGAACTGCGCCATAGGGTTTTCAATGGCTATGAACTAAGGAGCTCTAGTAGCATAGTGCCTAAGGCATTTGACTGCTAGCTAGAAAGCTGGCGATTCAAACCCACCAGCCACTCCTCGGAAGGAAGGTTGGGCAATCCTACTTCCATAGTGATACTGCCTTGGAAACCCAAGGAGGGGTCACTAGGACTACAAATAACAACAACAACATGAACTTAGGGAAGCAGACTGCAAGGGCTTTCTTCCATGGTACCACTAGATGGATTAGAACTGCCAACCTTTCAGCAGAGCTACTGTTTGTATCACCCCACCCACTGCTATTGTCAATTCTGACTCAAAGTGATCCTATAGCACAGAGTAGAACTACCCCTTAGAATTTCCAAGGCTGTAAATCTTTACAGAAGCAGACTGCCACATCTTTCTTCTTCAGAGCAGCTCTGGTGGGTTCTACCAAAGGAAGAGGGAGGCCGTATCTTCTGACCTCCTCTAACCCCACAAGAGGAAGACAGAATCACCCTCAGTAGCCCAAGGCCTATTCCTGCAAGGCCAGACATGCTGCCTCCCTCCAGCCCTTTCACCAACCCTGACACCAACTGTTCCTCCCGCAGCACTCACCACCAGTCTGCTGGGTTCGATAATTCACTGCAGTGGCCACACAGAACTCACAGATTATGGGCTTTATTAGGGAAGCACCACGCTACAATTCAAGTTCAGGAAAAATGCTCAGTCTCTCTCAGCCCGCCATCTCTCAGCCACTCTCCCAGTAATGTGTGTCTCTCGGTGTCTCTTTCTCAGCACCGTGTGTCTCTCCATGTCTCTTTCACAGCAGTGCATGTTTCTCAGTGTCTCTCTCAGCAATGTGTGTCTCTTGCATCTCTTTCCCAGCAGCGCATGTCTCTCAGGAGCATTTGTCTCTCAGGAGTGCATTTCTCTCAGCAGCACATCCTTCTCAGCCAGCAGTCAGAGAGAGTTCTGCCTCTAGGAGGCCTCCTTTTGAGCCTGGCAGAATGGCTAAACTAGCTAATCATAACATCAGAATTCTAAGCACCTGAGAGATAGCGAACTTCCTAGAACATTGCTTTGTGCCACTCTCAACAGAAATGCCCCAGGTGGATAACTTTAATAATTAGGATCTCCTCAGTTGCTCACAGCAAATTCCACCACGGAGTTTACAAAGACTTATGGCTAGAAAAGCCATACCAGGTAATTTACTACACCACAGGTTCCAACCACTGACCTTTCAATCAGCAGCTGAGTACTTAAACACTGTACCATCCAAACAAACAGAAAAAAAAAAAAAAAAAAAAAACCAAACTCATTGCCGTTGACTCAAACCCAACTCACAGCAATCCCTCCTTGGGTTCAGGGACCTCTATATTGTAAAACCAAAAAAAACAAACTCAGTGCCTGCAGTGAATTGCTTGATGTGGCCCTTCCAGCCATTGCCCTCCATTCTGTGGTGTTTTGTAAATCCCATTATCTATGCCTGTTTGGGGTGGTGTGATAGTTAAGTTCAGGTATCAACTTAGCTGGGCAGCTGGTAGTAGTCATTCCCTATAATGACTGGCAGTTGGAATTCAGACCTTGGCAGTTATAACTGATAGATTGGGCTGGAGCATCGCTGGTGAATCTCCTGGAAGATTTGCTCCTCCTCTTGCTCCGGTTTCTGTTTCTTGGATCATCCTCATCTCACCCCTAGATTTGGGACAATAGCCGCTGTCTGATCTACTGATCGAGGTTCATCAAATCCCGAGTTGGGAGGATTCGCCAGACCTACTCACGGACCCGGGACTCGCCAGCCTGCCAGCCTCCACCACTACTACGTGAAACAAACCCTTGGGTGTTTGTGAGTCCTGTGAGGCGTTACAGCGAAATTCAGAACCCTAAGACTGTGGAAATTACTGGGAGGAGGAGGAGGAGGGATTAATGTCTGAAATGATGGAGTGGTATGGTAGTTTGGACATTTGGGACATTCTTGACCTCCGCCTCATGGGGACTAACCTCGTGCTGATCTTTCTAAGAGAAATTGTTCAAGCAGTGCCTCAAGTTGATCCTCTATATTGTAAAGGGGGTTTCTCTCTCTCTACATACATGTTTTTAAAAAGCCAGACCCACTACCATTGAGTGGATTTGACTCATTGTGACCCGCACTGGGTTCCCAAGGCTGTAAATTTTTACAGAAGTAGTAGCTTCATCTTCCTTCTGCGGAGGGTTTGAACTGCCGACCTAGGGGTTAGCAACTGAATGCTTTACCCATTATACCACCTACATATATACATATATCATGTGCAAAAAGGCATTGGGGTAATTTGAGACAGGACAAATGACTTTTTGAAGAGTACAGGGATGCTGATGTCTGACTCTCTGATAAAGAGGTTGTGGACTCACTGCATGAATGTGTGAATGGAAGTAGGAAGAGACCAGACTTTTCCTACCAAAGGTAATGTTTCACGATCCTGCTTTCTAAGAAAGTTGCCTTTGACTTTTCTAGTGAAAACTTAATAGGCACTTATTTGCTGCTGCCTTTAATTACATTTGCTCAAGATGAATGTCTGCCAACCAGTGTGGCTCTAGCTGGCTTCTGTGATGAGTCTAAGCAAAACCCATTTGGTTTGGGAGGACAAAGGGTGCCATTTTGGCTGAGCAGCTGAAGAGACAGAAACATTCTGTGGAGCTGTGGAGAGTGTATTGGATTTTCTGCTAATGTGTCCTCCACCCGTTAGCATTTGCCTGATCAAGATGCTGAACTAACCATGGTAGAGCATGGGCCAGGATTCCAGGTACTTGGGCTGAGAACCCCTGGGAACCAACATCTTGAAAGAGAGCCACCAATCTAATATCAAGCCCTGCCTGTAGGTGTAATGAATGTGTTCATCTCACAAATGCATTTTTCTAACATATGCTGATGGTACTTGGATAATAATAAATTATTAATTCATTTTTTAAAATTACTAAATTTACGATCATTTCAGAAGGCTGATGGTACAACGATCAAGTGCTTAGCCGCTAAACAAAAGTTTGGCAGTTTGAACCCACCCAGCGACTCTGCAAGAGGAAGACCTGGTGACATGCTCCTGGAAAGATTAACAAAAACCAAACTCACTGCTGTAGAGTCGATTCAACCCAGAGCAACCCCTCCTTGGGTTTCTAAGGCAGTATCTCTATGGAAGTAGATTGCCCAACCTTTCTTCTAGGAGTGGCTGACAAGTTTGAACCTCCAGTCTTCTGGTTAGCAGTCAAATGCCTTAGGCACTACACCACCAGAACTCCTGAGGCAGTTCTATTCTGTCACATGAGTTGCTATGAGTCGAAATTGACTTGAGAGCACCTAACAATAACAATGGTAGCTTTTTACCATCATGTATTTTCTTAGTTAAAATTATATACAGACTGTTTCCGAAGGAAGATTGGGCAATCTACTTTTATAGAGACACCGCCTCAGAAACCCAAGAAGGGGTTGCTATGAGTCCAAACGACTCTATGGCAGTGAGTTTGGTTTTTTGTTTTGGTATAGACTATTTGGGGTCCTTGAAAACTTTTTACCTTAAAAATGAGCCTTCAGAAAAAGACTAACCAAAAATCAAACTCACTGCCATGGAGTCAGATCCGACTCATAGTGACCCCTCCTTGGGTTTCCAAGGTGGTATCACTATGGAAGTAGATCACCCTATCTTCCTTCTAAGGAGTGGCTCATGGGTTTGAACTGCCAGGCTCCTGGTTAGCAATCAAATGCCTTAGACATTATGCTACCAAAGACTAGGAACTAAAAAGTAGGATATTGCTTTTATAACTGTGAGGCAGGGTTACTGGAAGGATGTATTTTTTCCCGCAAACCCACTTTTTTCATTTTTTAACAACTTTATTGGGATATAATTTGCATGCCATAAAACGTACCCATTTAAAGTGTGTGATTCAATGGTTTTTAGAGTGTGAAACCATTGCAGTAATTTCAGAACATTTCCAGAAAGAAGCCTGTACTCCTAAGTAGTCACTCCCCGGTCCCCACTCCCTCTACCCCAGCCCTAGGCAGCCACTATGTTCTGTCTTTATAGATCTGCCTTTTCTTGACATTCACACAAATAAGATTATACAATATGTGCTTTTTTTGTGAGTTGGGTTCCAGAGTAGTTTTGAATCTTCACAACTCCATCCAGTCTCTGCTTATACAGCTCCTATCCTACTTTAAGGAGCTCTGGTGGCGTAGTGCCTATAGGATTTGACTGCTAACCAGAAGACTGGTGGTTCAAACTCACCAGCCACTCCACAGAGGGAAGATGGGACAATCTACTTCCATAAAGATTCACTGCTTCTGGACTATGAGTTGCAATTGACTGGATGGCAGTTGTTCCCTGCCCGCCGCCCCCTCCCATGCATACTTTAGAAGTGTGGTTCAATGGTTAAGTGTTTGGCCACTCAATGAAAAGTTGGAGGCTCGAGTTCACCCAGAAGTGCTTCAGAAGAAAGGCCTGGCAATGTAGTTCTGAAAAATCAGTCCTTGAAAACTGTATGGAGCAAGCTCTACTCTGACATACATGGGGTTGCCATGAGTCAGAGTTGACTCCATGGCCACAGGTGGTGGTGGTGGTAGATAAATTCAGTTTTTGTTTGGCGTGATCAAGAGGCTCTCAGCATAAGCTGCTTGGCCCATCTCAACTAAGGACTGCTGTTCTCCAGCTCCCTCTGTGAATCCCTTACTTCTGACTCCTTGACAGTAGGGGGGATTTCACTAACATACTTCTTGGGTTCCCCCCACCTAAGTGTGCCCAATACAGTTTTCTGCCTAAAGTGGGTAATCAGTTTATTCGTGTTGAAAGAAATGACTCATGGGAATGTTCGTTTCCAGGCTTTTAGGGAAAAAAGACTTAAGAGAAAGTGCAGGAAAGAATGCAAAATCAAGAACAGAAACAAAGATAAAGCATGGAATGTGGGGATTATAGTCTCAAAGGATGGCAGCTGCCAATCAGATGCTGTCCCTGTGATGTGACTCTCAAACCCAATGCGACTGAGTGGCTTCCAACTTCTAGTGACTCCGGAGGAGCTCTGGTAGCATAATGCCTATGGGCACTTGACTGCTAACCAGAAGGCTGGCAGTTCAAACCCACCAGCCACTCCTCAGAACGAAGGTTGGACAATCTACTTCTGTAGTGATACCACCTCGGTTGGGTAATCTACTTCCATAGTACCGCCTCGGAAACCCAAGGAGGGGTCGCTAGTAGGGTCCCACTCGATGGCACATAACAACAACAGTGACTCCAGGGACTTTAAAAGGTTCTGTGCTGCTAAGGGTCTCCCACCTACCTGCAGTAGCAATTGAAAGAACAGATTAGTCACTCCTTCAGCTGGAGGCATTAACCGCCTCCATTAAAATGCAAATGTCAACACCTGGGAGAGTGACAGATCGAGCTATTATCAGCTATTTCCACCTCAGCTCCAATCTGAGCTCTTTGACTATTTTCCTGTTCCCTGAGACCCCCTGCTCAGAGGTTTGGAGATAAGGATGGGCCTGGGAAAACCTAGGACTTAGTTCCTCATATGTCCAACTGCAAACTTCCTTCTTGACTTCCAAGACAAGGAAGCCAGAGGTCAAAAATATGAAGGCTAATGATGTCTTTGGTTCTTCCTCAGAGCCTGGAGGGGGAGAGGGCAGGACTGGGTAGAGGATGGCTCCCAGGGACCTAAGCCATCTGTGCCCCAGTGGCTGACACTGGGCACCAATTCCCTATGGATGACCTGCCCTCAAGATACCCATCACTCCATTCTGTCACCTATTCTCTGACTTTGGGGTAATAAGTAGCTCTTCATAGGAAAGGTAAGTCATCTAGTTTGAAGCATGGGGCTTGCTCTCAAGATGCAAATGTCTAGAGGAGCTTGACTCACTTTGTGGAGTCTTTTCTGCCTAATTGTGGGGATGGGAAGATTTTTCAGATCCTCTCCACCTTTGAGAGAACCTATGGTTCTTGGAGTTCCCTCGCTTCTGGTGAAGAACTCATTGCAGAGTCAGGCTCTCCTGGGCAACACTGTGTAGTGGACGACGTTCATTTCTGGCCGCCAATTCCTAACCAGCATTCATTTCTGCCCTGCTCTGTCCTGCTCCCAGGCAGCCACACATCCTGCTCTACCCAGAGTCTTCCAAAATATGGCTTCATTTGCCTCAGGAAATACTTAGTGGCCCCAAGTGCTCTCTCCTTCCTCTTAATTCATCTCACTCCTAAACAACAAAGCATCTGTTGTCCTAGTGGCCCCACATTGGCTGGGCATTATTAGGGGCCTGCTAATAAAACTCATTCACACTGACTTACTAATGGCCTGTACTGTTGTCAGTAGTGTTGTTATGCTGTGTATTCTGTTGAGACTCAAAATGACCTCATGGGTTACAGAATAGAACTGCTCTGTAGGGCTATTTATTTATTTTGGGGTGGGGACTGTAATCTTTATGGAAGCAGATTGGCAGCCCTTTCCTCCGTGGTACCACTGGGTGGGTTTAAACCACTAACCTTTAGGTTAGTATTCAAGTGGGTTTGTGTCGTCTAGGGACCACAGTGTATTTACAGAGTTATACAGCTGTGAACATAATTTAATTTTAGAACATTTTCATCATCCCAGAAAGAAATCTTACACTCATTAGCAGTCATTGCTCATTCATCCCCCTCCTCCTCACTAAACTATTTTCTGTCTTTACGGGTTTTTCTGCATTTTTTTTTCTTGTGGTAAAACATACATATTTACTATTTTAAAATGTACAATTCAGTGACATTAAGTACAGTCATAGTATTGTGTAACCATCACTGTTATCTATCTCCAAAATGTTTTCATCATCCACAACAGAAACTATACCCATTAAGCAGTAATTCCTTATACCTTCTTTCCCCCTATTCCACCCTCCAGCCCCTGGTAGCTACTATCCTACTGTCTCTATGAATTGTCTATTCCAGGTAAGAGGATGCATTCATCTTTAAAGAGAATGACTGTCAGCCCAAACATGACTATCTAATGGTGGAATATTAAGCAGTATGGGGAAAAAGTATATTTGGGGAGGGAAGTGGTACCCACTTTTAGAAATATTTAGTCTAAAAGAAGGCTAAGGAATGAAGAACAGAGAAGTACTGAGGGGTAACAGGCATGACAGGGGAAAGGTGACTGGAGCCAGGGAAGGGGGTGTGGGTCTGCGTATGGTCTCCCACAGGACGTCCTGTGCTCTGGTGCCTGTGGTCACGTCACCTCTGGCAAACCAAGTACTTGTTTCAGAGAGGTGTGAGGCCTGAGATGGTCTTTGGGTCAGCATCCCATGTAATGACACCATGTGCACATGTTGGAGTTTGTCCTGAAAACCTCTGCCTTTGGTTCATGTGACTTCACCTTCCTTGGTTTTCCTCTGCCCTTGATAACTCCTTTTCTGGCCTACATAGAGGTTGCCTCTTGAGTTTCCACCTCAGCTTTCTGCTTTTCTCTCTCCAGCCAATGGTGGCATTTCCATCATCATCTCACTTTGGGACTCAATCTACATCTGCTCTGCAATAGTTTCCTGATTGGTCTCCCAGGATCCTGGATCTTGCTTTCCCAATCCAGTTACTTCATTGTGAGAGTCTGCCTCCCAAAACATAATGGACCAGGGCATTCCTGTTCCCAAATTCAGTGGCCTTCATAGTCCTCAAACTGAAACCCAACCTCTTGGCTTGACGTTCAACAGCCCAACCTACCTTTCCATCTACCTATGCCCTACCCCCAATTTACATGCTATTCTGCTCAATATTCACCTTTTATTTATCCAACAAGCTACTAGTGGGTACCTTCTATGTGCCAGATACCAGGCTAAGTGGAAGGGTAGAAGAATGAATAAGACACCAACTCTGCCCTAAAGGTGCATACTGGGGAGACAGTTCTGTAAACAGGTCATGATAATACATTGTGACAAGTGCTATAATGTGGCCAAGGTATGCTGGGAGTTGAGGAGGAGGAGGGTGTGTGCCTAACAATCTGCAGGGCTGAGGAAGAGGGGGGTCATTAGAGAGGGTTTCGTGGAGGTGTCTGAGTTTGATCTGGGGCAATGAAGAGTAATCTAGGCAGAAGCATAAAAAGCAGTTCAGGGGGCTGGAGGCAGGATGCACAGGGAAGTGGTGAACCTTGAAATGTGGCAGGTAGGAAGAGACTGTTCTGTGAAGTTTTCAGTGATGGTGTGATGATCAGATGGCAACAGAGAGGAGGACAGATTTGAGGGCAAGGTGGGGGAGAAGGGAGAGTTGGCAATTATCCAGATAATGAGGGGGAGGATCTGAAGGAAAGGAGAGGCCAACAGCGATGTGAAGAGATAAGGGCAGAGGTGGCAGACACGGGGGACTGGGACAGACTGGGATAGATGGGCAGGAGAGATCACAACTCTAAAATCAGGAAGTTCAAGGGATGGCAATTCTTCCAGTGGAGGGAAAACAAATGGAGGGACAAGCTTCTTGGGAGATGGGGTTTAGCTTTAGGCAAACTGAACCTGGGGTGCTGGTGGGTTCTAAGAGCATCTATGAGGAGCTCACCAGTGGACAGGGAGCATGGAGGCTTGGAACTGAGAAAGGAGGCAAGGGCTGAAGCTACAGACTTCAGAAAAACCCTAAAGGAGAAAAAAAGAAGTGTCTATCCTTTGACCCAGCAATTCTACTTACAAGAATTTATCCTAAAAATATAATTAAGGATGTGTGTGATTATTTATCTACAAATTTGTGCACTGTTTATAACAGTCAAAGAGTAGACACTTTTTATAAGCTGTTATGGTAGTGAAAATGTCTAACAATAGTTGTTGTTATGTGCCATCAAGTCAGACCCGACTCATAGCGACCCCTCCTTGGGTTGCTGAAGCAGTATCACTACCGGAGTAGATTGCCCAACCTTCCTTCTGAGGAGTGGGGGTTGGTTAAATAGATTCAGCTATATCCATGCAATGGATTTCTATTCAGACAATAAAAAGGATGTTATGGATAAATAGTTATCGACATGGTAAAGCATCCACAGTATTTTGCTAAGTAGAAAGAATCAGACTGTAGGATTATTTGTAGAATAAGTCTGTTTTTTTTAATTAAGATATTAATAATAGTGTTTTCTGAATGATATAATTATATCATATTTTTTTCTTTTTCTTTTCTTGATGCTTTTCTTTCTTCTACTCTTTTTAGCTTCTCTACATTAAATGTAAGGAACTCTGGTGGTATAGTGGTTAAGGCATTTGGCTGCTAACCAGAAGGTTGGTGGTTTGAACTCACCAACTGCTCTGTAGAAGAAAGATGAGGCAGTCTGCTTCTCTAAAGATTTACAGCCTGGTCTGGGCATGGTCTAAAGTCTGTTCATCACTCTATCCCTGCTGTACTTAGCACAAAACAATTGGGTAAATACTTCATTCCACAAGCCTAGATCCTCTTTACTGCAGTAAAGTCCTTCTGTCCACTCTTGCCTTTGTCGATGGTGCTGTGCACAAGAACACAGAATTGACTTGATGACAGTGAGTTTGGTCTTTTTTTGGTTTTGTTACAAGAGGATGATTGTTTAAAGAAAAAAAAAATGAGTAGTATTAGAAGAAACACCCATGAACTCAGGGAATGAAAAGGGGGTCAAGGAACCCAATAACCTTAACACCTCTAGCCATTTGTTGTTGTTGTTATGTGCCGTCGAGTCGGACCGACTCATAGTGACCCCTCCTTGGGTTTCTGAGGCAGTATCACTACGGAAGTAGATTGCCCCATCTTCCTTCCGAGAAGTGGCCATTTGGCGTCTGTTAATATAGTTCCCTACGACCTGAGTGTCCCTTCTCAACATATTTGCTGCATGGCTGCATGGTAGGGTGCAAGGGACAGAGACTTTGCAGTTCGGTTCCATTCTGCCATATACACCGTAGAGCAAGTTTTTTAAAAAAACAAATCTCTAAGTTTCAATTTTCTCATCTTTATAGTGGGAAGAATAGCACCTTCCTCAAAATGGCTATATGATAATAAAATATCTACAGACATATAGTAGTTTAATAAACATTAATCCACCTTTTCTTCTTACTCATCCTTCCCTGCTAGACCAGATTCCACCTCCACAGTCTTTTTCTGGCCTTCCCAGTAAGAATTAATGACTTCTTTGAGTGCTGTTTGGACCTCCATTAACACTGATGGACTAGAGCTCTGAACAGGAGTTAGTGACTAGCTTGACTTCTCTCCTAACTGTAAGCTCCTGGAGGGCATGGTCTAAAATCTGTTCATCTCTCTATCCCTGCTGCACCTAGCACAAGACAAAACTCACTGCTATCGCATTGATTCTGACTCATAATGACTTCCATTGGGTTTCCAAGGCTGTAAATCTTTACAAAAATAGATTGCCTTATGTTCCTCCTGTGGAGCAGCTGGTGGGTTTGAACTGCTGACCTTCTGGTTAGCAGCCAAATGTCTCCTTAGCATCTAGCACAGCGCCTTACATATAGAGAGTGCCGAACCAATGTTTGTTGACTATAAATTCATGTTGTTTTTTCATGACTTAGCTGGTCACGGATTACTCAAAGGTTGGATGACTCAAGGGTTAGCTTATTCAGCTCTCTTGGAATTATTTTCCCAATTTGTTGCTATGGTAAGGTTTATCTTCTCTCCCAGGAAATGATGGGCAGAGAAGAGAGAGAGAGAGAAAAGCCCACTCAGATCTCTAGGCTCCTAGGCAGCAGTTCTGGGGATAGAACTGGAGGATGAAAAAAGTAAAGTGAAGGACTCTTTGCCCTCCACTGGAAAGACATCTTGTCCCCACATCCCTCCTGGTGACTACCAGAACCTCCAATAGCATAGTTTAGGAGCAAGGAGAATTGGGTAGATACTTCATTCCACAAGTCTAGATCCTCTTTACTGTCCTTCTGTCAACTCTTGCCTTTGTCGATGGTGCTGTGCACAGGTATCTGGTCATTCTCCCTGCCCTCAGTCCCCCTAGCTGTTGCCTCCTTCTCTAAAACATCTTGCTAGATCGAAAAAGCAGTCTGGCACTGACGAAGACCTTTAGATTGTTAATTCAGAAGACCTGTATGACCTATGGCAAGTTGATTAAACAATCAAGCCTCAATTTCTGCATCTGCAAACTGGGAATAACCACACCTGTCCTGTCTCCCCCCTCCCCCAACATCATAGGGCCATTGGCAGGATCAAATAAGACAAAAAGTATGAACCGGCAAACAACTCTCTATGAACACCAACTGCCTCCAGTGCTTTTAGCTGGGCTTTCTTGTTCTGCGAGTCTGTGTCCTTCGGGATGTAACTGCCCACCAAAGCGTTTCAGCCCGCCCCGCCCTGGCTACAACAGCCTCACTCACTGCATCTCCATCTTTTTCTGTCACTGCCTTCTTGCGCCTTAAGATTCTCAGTCTCTCTATCTTCTGCGTCCATTTCCGGGTCTGGCTCTCGGGGCCCTCCGGCCGCTCCAAAGACTCTGGTCCCCAGTTCCCTGCGGCAGTCGCTGCCCGGGCGACCCCCGCCCAGTGTGCCCTCCTTTGGTACGGCCGCGCGGCCAGAGAATCGCCCAATAAGAACGGCGGACCCAAGTCTGACAGCTCAGGAAGCCGCCAATAGAGCCGGGCCGGGGGAGGGGGTCTCAGTACCCGGGCTGAAGTTGGGTTGAATAGGGGAGGGGGACAAAAGGGGGATACCAAAGAGGGGAGCTAGCTAGGATCCGGGGCGCGGGATACCGAAGAGGTGGAGCGGTGGGGGAAGGACTCGTGTCGCCCAGGTCCAGCAAAGGGACCCCTGGTTGGACGCGGGTCCAGGCGCCAGGGAGGGAGGGGGCGCGGCGAGAATTTTAGGTGAGGAAGGGGAGATGGAGCCCCCGCGGTCCTCAGGCGCCTCTCCCGGCTTGGCCTAAGGATGCCGGCGGAGCGCCGGCGTGAGGGCCGCGGCCCGGTCGGGGGTGGAGGTAGCCGCGCGCTGCTGTGAGCCGAGGCCGGAGCGGCGCGGGGGGCGGGGAGGCGGCGGGAGCAGGGGATGCGGAGGGCGCTCCCGCGGCGGCGAGCGGGCGAGGAGGGAGGAGCGGCGCGAGCGGCCGGAGCGGCGCAGGGCCCGAGCCGTGAATGGCGTGCCCTGAGCCCGGCTCCCGCGGCTCCTCCGGGCTCCCTCGGAGCGCCCTTGAGGCGTAGCGGCTCTGCGGCGGGCTGCACTGGGCTGGCTGCTTCTGAGCTCCGGTCCTCGATTTCTGGATGCGGTACTCTCCGGGAGAAGCCCGTCTGCGTTCGGGCAGAACCGCGGCAACGCTGCGCCGGATTCCGCCCTCCGCCTAGTCCTTCCGCGTCCGGCCGCGGTGGGCCCGCAGCCGGCGGTCAGAAGGCTGGGGTTTGCGAAGCTAGCGCTAACGCCCTCCGGGCGGGCGGGTCCCGGCCAGCCCTGCTTAATTTGGAGAGAGGGGGAGGCGAGAGGAGAAGGGCTGCGCCGCAGGAGCGGGTCCTTGCCCCCGCCCCCTGCGCGGACACGCTGAAGATTCGGCTAGACTTTTGCCCCGGCCACGCTCCCACTCGGCGGGAGGTGGGGGATGCGGGCGACGGCGCCCCGCGGCTCCAGGACCCTCCCCCACAGGGTTCGGGAGCTGTTGCTCCGCCCGCCGCCCCCTCCCCCTTGCTCTCCACCCCCTATCCCACCTCCCCACCCCTAGCAAGAAAATAATGCTGGCTGGCGCCCGCACCTCCCAAACACTCCCAGTCAACCGTCAGGAAAGGGCACCCGCTCATTCCCAGCGCTGGGACCCTAGCCGAACCGCCCTCTCCGCCGTTTCGCCCTGTGAGCCGCCGGGCTTGGCTTAGGCAGAATCTGCGAGCGCCGCGCCCGGACACTGTCAGCTTCGGGGAGGCGCCACCCGCAAGGACACCTCGCCGTCCCGCCTCGTCGCAACTCCGGTCCTGGTCGAGCTCAACGCGAACCAGGAGTTCGGACCTCCCTCTGCGCGCGGTGCAGCTGCCAGACCAGTCCCTACTGCCCCCTCTCGGAACCAACTCTATCTCGGACCTGGGACTCCTGACGCGGATTCTTAGCCACTTCTCACCTCCGGGCTGCGCCTGCCTCCCCGCTTGTTCTCCCGCTGCCCTCCTTCTCGGCTCAGGACGGGGGTGCCACGATGCCCCGCTGCTGCTCAGGGCCCCGGGCCGCCCTCGACGTGTGACCCCAGCCTGGTCCCCCTGCTCGGCGGTCCGCCCTCCCCTTGGAGACCCCCGGCCCGGCCCCCGGGGGAGGAGGAAGACGACGCCGAGGCCGAGGGGGACATGTCCCGCTCTAAAAGCGTGAGCCCTCCGGGCTACGCGGCACAAACAACGGCTGCGCCCGCGCCCCGGGGAGGCCCAGAACACCGCTCCGCGTGGGGAGAGGCTGATTCTCGTGCCAATGGCTACCCTCACCCCCCTGGGGGTTCAGCTCGCGGCTCCATCAAGAAACCCGGGGGGGCCGTGACCCCGCAACAGCAGCAGCGCCTAGGCAGCCGCTGGCGCGACGACGACGACGATCCTCCGCTGAGCGGCGACGACCCTTTAGCCGGGGGCTTCGGTTTCAGCTTCCGCTCCAAGTCTGCCTGGCAGGAGCGCGGAGGCGAAGACTGCGGTCGCGGCAGCCGCCGGCAGCGGCGGGGTGCGGCAGGCGGGGGCAGCACCCGGGCGCCCCCTGCGGGTGACAGCGGCGCCTCTGTGGCCGCGGCGGCAGCAGCCGGCGGAACGGAGGTGCGACCCCGCTCGGTGGAGCTAGGTCTGGAGGAGCGGCGGGGCAAGGGCAGCGCGGCCGACGACCTGGAGGCCGGCGCCGTCGAGGACGGCGAAGGGTCCGAGAATGGCGGCAACTCTGCGAGCTCGGACGCAGGGCCCGGCGCGGCGCTGTCGTTGGGCGCCTGCTGCCTGGCGCTGCTACAGATATTCCGCTCCAAGAAGTTCCCGTCGGACAAGCTGGAGCGGCTTTACCAGCGCTACTTCTTCCGTCTGAACCAGAGCAGCCTCACTATGCTCATGGCAGTGCTGGTGCTCGTGTGCCTCGTCATGTTGGCTTTTCACGCGGCACGGCCCCCGCTCCAGCTGCCCTACCTGGTTGTGCTGGCGACCGCCGTGGGCGTGATTCTCATCATGGCCGTGCTTTGCAACCGTGCCGCCTTCCACCAAGACCACATGGGCCTGGCCTGCTACGCGCTCATCGCCGTCGTGCTGGCAGTCCAGGTGGTGGGCCTGCTGATGCCCCAGCCGCGCAGCGCCTCAGAAGGCATCTGGTGGACCGTGTTCTTCATCTACACAATCTATACGCTGCTGCCCGTGCGCATGCGAGCGGCAGTGGTCAGCGGGATACTCCTGTCAGCCCTTCACCTGGCCATCGCCCTGCGCACCAACGCCCAGGACCAGTTCCTGCTCAAGCAGGTAGGGGCCTACCCGGCCACAGGGACCGGAGGGGACGGGGAGGCCTTGGCCTGACTCTGAAGAGAAGGGTCCCACCCTCACCCACTAAGTGGTAAAAAGAGCCAGAGAGACATGGCTCTTGAAGCCTCTTAAACCCCACTGAGACTCAACGTACTCTTGTATTTTATGTAATGCTCCTAAGTGGTTGAAGACATGCACTAAGCCATAGTCATTATTGTGGGGAATTCAAGGGAGGAAGGAAGGTTTGGGAAGAAAATTATATGGAGAGGTCTTTATCTCTGTCTGGTTTCCATCTCTGTGTGTAAAAGGCCCCTGATAAGTGGCTGGACCTGCTGGTAGCCTGTGCCTCCTGAGAGCCAACTCTTTGTTTTCCTCTCCAGGCCTGGATAGAGGGATGGAGAGGGAAGACCCTAGGTGCCCCTTACTCAGTCTTAAGAAGGAGAAATGAGAAAGCTGTCACCTGTGGGAGGCTAGCTGCCTTTGGGAGCTAGAGATAACCTTGGACTTGGAGGACTCACAAGTTTATTTCATTTACTAAAGTGCCCTAAGCCAAAAAACTGCCTTCAGCGAAGGTGGGAAGAAACCTGTGAGATGTGTGTGGTAGTAGTAGCCCCCTGGCCTGAGCAGAAAGCTGATGTTGGACTTCATGACCCTTCACGTGGGTGCTTCAGGTCATTGCTTTTTATCCCTACTCTGACTTTCTGAGTGAGCTCAGACTGTGGTCTCAGGAGGAGAGACTTCTCCTACCTGGTTAACTGGTAGATCCACTAAAGGCTGTAAGGAGAGGGCTTGCCATTCAGTCCTCTGAGGACAGTCCCCTCTGACTTTCATGCCTTCCTCCCTTTAGCAGTCCCCATCATCCTAATCCATCGACCTCTGCTGAGTTTGCTTGTTTTCAATTGCTAGAAAGTCAAGTGGGCTCTTGTTGCATGTGACTCTTAACTGAGGACCCCTCTCCTGGGGCTTACACCCTCTAAACAGAACCTGTTAACTCAATTACATAGTCATTGCCTTTCTCCTCCCTTTTACTGCCTTCCTCAGACTTTGATCCTGTTGAAGATCATGTCTTTCTTGAGATGTTCTCCTGTGTCCCCCAGCCTTCTGGACATTGTTCTGTCCCATGAGAAACAACACTGGCATGGGCTTCAGGTGCTGGGCTCTAGCTGAGCCTTTAAGGTTCTCTGTGATTTGGGTACTGGTGGACATACAGCCTCTCTGGGTCCTGGATTCCCTTTCTAGAAATTCCGCTTCCAGTTTCAACATCTTCTGTCCCAGGCCTCACCTCCTGCAAGGAGCCGTCTTTATTCATTCCAGCCACACTGGCTTCTCTGGCTCCTGCTCAGTTAACAATAGAGTCTGAGCCACAGAGTGGAGCACTCATTTATCTATGTATTGTCTGTTGGTTTCACTCCCCATCTAGTGTAATCTCCTTGGATGCAGTAATCCTGAGGTGTGTATGTTTTTCCTCCTCTACCCCATTTCCCTTGACTTGCACAGTGCAGCGTACTTGGTAGGGATTTAATACATGCTTGTCAATTTGGTGAGATTGTCAATGCTAAGTTAAAATTTTTCTAAAGTGGGGTCTAAAGAAAAAAATTATTTAGAGATCAGCTTTGAACTTGAGAGAAGAAAAAATGTTACTACTACTTACTGTTGTTGTTGTTGTTATATGCCGTCGAGTCGGCCCCGACTCATAGCGACCCCTCCTTGGGTTTCCGAGGCAGTATCACTACGGAAGTAGGATTGCCCAACCTTCCTTCCGAGGAGTGGCTGGTGGGTTTGAACTGCCAGCCTTCTGGTTAGCAGTCAAGTGCCTTAGGCACTATGCTACCAGAGCTCCCTTACTTACTTACTTACTTACTTTCTTACTGTTAGTACTTTATAAAGTACTTACTGTTAGTACTTTATAAAGGCTCCAACTCTTTTGCCCTGGGGACCCATGCTCTCAGATGGGTGTTGCATCTTTGGGGATTGTTGCCGGCTTGGTGGGAGGCAAGTTGCTTGGGTAGATACAGCTTTTCAAGAGAGGGAAAGGCATGCCATCCTCATGGAGCTGCACAGATTTCCAGGATCATTCAGGGTGTTTTCTGAACCAGAGTTGGGCCACAGGGTCTGATTATAGCCCTGGGCAATCCTGGATGTATGATTTTAGGAGATTTGAGTTAGATCTCAGGAAAGGCATGCTGAACCTCAGGTGTTCCAATCCCCCCTTAGCATGAGTATGCCATTGCAGCAACAGAGAGTGTCTGTCTGACTACCCCTTCTAGTTCTTTGGGCAAATGTGTCTCCTTTCTCTTTCCACCCCACATCAGCACCAGCTTCCATGCTTCCTCTAACCACCATGGTCTTTAGACCTTTGCTTGGCTGCAGGATTTTGGGTGGATTTATACTTTTATGATCTGCTGTATTGAATATAGCACAGTTTGTTGTGAGTGGTCCAAGACAAGGGAATGCTAACAATCCTTTCTATTTGACTTCAGAAAAACTGAATCTTTTTTTGGTTTGTATTTGGTTTAACTTCCTGATTATGCGTTATGCAGAGTTTGTATTTCTTGAGCAAACCCTGCTGGATTGGGTGGGGGGGAGAATATTAGTGAGGCAATTTAGCATTAACCTCTGTCTCAAGTTATCCCACAGCAGCAGGTGTTTGAGGATGGCTTGGGTTAGATGCCACATTCTTATCTGTGATGAAGACACATGTCTAGGGATGGCAATATACGGTTTCTAACATTGGAGCTTTGGAAATTCCTCTCCATGGTACCTTGGACACATAGTAAACCAGTTGACATTGAGTCGACCCTGACTCATGGTGACCTTGTGTGTCAGAGTAGTACTGTGCTCCATTGGGTTTTCACAGGAGGAAGGCATTCTGATTTTTCAGTAATAGATTACCAGGCCTTTCTTCCAGGGTACCATTGGGTGCACCTGAACCAGCCTTTTGGTTAGCAGCTGAATCTGTTAACTGTTTCCATACCCAGGGACTCCTGGGCACATAGTAGGCACTCAGTAAACCATTGGCATTTTTTTTTTTTTTTAATTTCTCTTCCTTCCACGCTGGTCCCCTCCCTCCCATGGCCCAGCTCCTCGACATCAATATCTGCATTTGTGTATTTTCTTCCCAAGCCTGTTTTATGCTTGGGACAACATCTTTTGCTCTAATTAGGAGGAGTAACATTTGGTTTCTTAACTAATGCTTGTTGATGGTTTTTATTCAAGATAGAACCAGGAGACAAGGTGGGGCAGCCCTTCTTTGTGAGCTGTTTTTTTCCCTGCTCTTTCTCTTCACCTGGTATCTGACGCTATTCCCCTCACTCCCCTTTGCCCTCTCTCTCTTTCCCTGCCTACTCCTATGCTTACTTCCTTCCTCTCCCCATCCCTGTTGCTCTGTGCCCACCTCCCCTCTTTTTCTGCTTTTCCATCTCTTACTTCTCGAGCGCAGCCTCTCAGCCTCTCCTTCTGTGCTCTTGTCTCACTGTTGTCTCCTCACTGGGTACAGTAGGAGTGTCATGGTCCCCCCCCCTTCTTTGCCTGTTAGAAGTCCCTCTGTTACACCCATACCATAAATAACATTCGAGCATCTGCCAAACACATTCCTCACTTGTGTTAATAGGCTGCGATGATGCTGGAGCCCGTTGCCATGGCAATTTCATTTTTGTTTGACTGTATCCCACTCTGCTACATATAAAGCCTCTGCCTGCACTCACACACACACACACACACACACACAACTATTGTATGTGCTTAGCTATAGAAGATTATTTTGGAGAGAACATCTTTGGGGTCCCATGAGGGTAGGAGTGGTTAAGGAGACGAACATCTCCACCACCTGCTGTCAGCAGCAGTGTTACCATAGGAGGTGATAAAGGCTAGAAAAGCTCTTTGAGAAGTAGAGAGTCCTGTTCCATTGTGGGGTATTATTTCTGTGCAGCCATAGTAAACCTGCCTGATGTAGCTTCGGAGAAGATTCTGACCTTTTGTGAACTCGGGAGGAGAGCTGTTAGAGGCTGCCTGTCAGTGTGAGAGCATTCACTTCCCCCACTCCCAACCTCTGTCTTCGGATCCTTCTTCTCTTCCCATAACCCTTTTGGAGAAATGCAGTGATTTCCTGCATTTTGTCCTTTGTGCATGTTTGAACCTGTGACTGTTCCCAGTTGTTCCAGAAATCGGAAAGCCATAAGTGCCGTGTGGGTGATGTTCTGTGATTGTGAACACGTGTGAGTGTCTGGAGCACAGGGGATGGGGTGGGAATGTAATGCACAGATGGATGGCTGTGGCTGCTCAGGGATTGTGTGTGTGTGTGTGGTGTTTGTCTGTCTGACTGTTGTGTGGGCTGGCAGGGGTGATAGAGGTGGGCCCAGGGGAAGCCTTTGTATTGACTTTGAAAGGAGATCGGTGCAGCTCTGTCTTGTTTATTGGCTGGTGGTTGGCTTCCCCTGGCTCTTTGCCATTCTCATTCTGAGCCTAAGTATCCTGCCAACCTTGACCTCTGGGTCTCATAGGAGATTATCCTGGGTGCATATGCTACCCCGCCCTTGCCCTTTTCCGTAGTGAGACTGGGGGCTAAATTTAAGAGATTAGCTTTCCCAACCCAATGGAGTCCCACTCTTCCCTTTTAAGAATCCCTCCTGCTCCCCCACCTGCCCAGCATTTCTGGAGGCATTCTGTAACTTGGCCCAGAGCCTTCTCCAGTGGGTCCCTGTGGCTGCCTCCTGTATGCTGCTGGCCGATGCTGCCTCCCTGCCTGTGGGGTGGGGTGGGAGAGGAGGGCATACTTCTACCCTGTCGACTGGCGCATCACTGCTACCCATTACTTCCTCCACCCCTCGCATTTCTGGACAGGAGAAATTTGGCTGCAGTCAACTCCTACAGCAGTAGCAGTCAACTCCTACAGCAGTAGCAGTCAGGGTCGGGGGTTAGCTCTGAGTTTGGAGCCAGGAAAGGCCACTAGTCTTGCCTCAAGCCTAATTGTATTTGCCGATTATATTTGCTAATTGTTTCGATTATGTAGATGTTGTCTTCTTCTCTAGGCAGTTGGGAGGGAGTTGGGGCTTAGAGAGGAGACAGTGGTTGGGGGTGGGTGCTGATCAGAGCTTCTAGTCATCTTCTAGATCCTGGGGATGCCTCTGTCCTTGTGAGGATGATTCAGGGATGGCAGAAAGTAGAATGCACAGTTACTGTATTTGTGGAATGCTCAGTGTTCATAATTCAGTCTAAGTTTTGATCTGGAGCAAAGTGTGAGGTCTCTGTGCTGTGGAACACAGAATAGTGTGCTCATGTTCGTCTTCAAAGAGGATGCACACGATGTGTTAAACCCCATTCAAGGAAACCTGCTCAACCACACAGAAGAGTTTTAAAAATTAGCATAAAAAGGTCTGGATGGAAGATTTCCTTGTGCAGGCAAGTCCTGGCCACGTGTGGTGGCTGCTGAGACAGGGCTGTGGTCCTTGTTTGGACTGGGCCGCCTTTTCTCCTGACAGGTGCAAATGGACCTACCAAGTTGGTCTCAAACAAAGATGGGGTGGGTGGCAGGGGAGACTGCAAACCTCTTGCTGCCCATCTGAATTAACTGTCTTGTGGTGGGTCTGATGTGTGCTGTTTGCTTCCCTGTGTTGGCAATGGAAACAGTTTGCTCCAGGAATTCTGACATAGCAGTGCCCGTAAATCCTTTGGGTACAGTTATATAAGCTACATTTAGCACATCCTTCTCTCATGCATGCTTATTATCACATGGGAGGTAGCTCATTAATTAATTGGGGTGGGGGGAGAACCAGCATTCATTTTCTCTCTCAAACACAAAACCTAATGGAGATAATTTAAAGTCCTATTTTTTCTTTTCTTTTTTTTGAACAGTTTCTTGTGTTTTAGGTGAAGTTTACACAGCAAATTAGTTTCCCATTCGACAGTTTATATACAAATTGTTCTGTGACATTCATTGTCATCCCAGCAATGTGTCACCATTCTCTTCCTTTCCACCCTGCCTTTCTCATTTCTATCCTTCCAGCTTTCCTGCCCCTCCTTGCTTTTTCATCTTTGCTTTTGGGCAGATGTTGCTAGCTTGGTCTTGTGTAGCTGATTGTTCTAAGAAACAGTTTCCTCATGAGTGTTATTGTTTATTTTATAGGCCAATTTATTATTTGGCTGAAAGGTGACCTCTGGGAGTAGCTGCAGTTCCAGTTTAAAAGGGTGTCTTAGGACAATAGTTTTGAGAGTTCCTTTAGTCTCTCAGTTTGGTAAATCTGGTCTTTTTTATGAATTTGAAGTTTGTTCTACATTTTCTCCCATTCTAACTGGGACCTTCTATTGTTGCCCTGGGCAGATGGTTTGGTAGTGGTAGCTGGGCTAGCGGTAGTCTCAGGCTAGAGGAGGCCGTGGATTGTGTGGGGTAATTGGTTCCTTGAGTCTTTGATTTCCTTCATTCTCCTTTGCTCCACATGGAAAGAGAGTAATAGTTGTATCTTTAATGACCACTCTCAAGCTTTTAAGACCCTAGATGCTACTTGCCAAATTAGGATATTGAACATGATCTTAAATTATGCCAGTTGACTAGATGTCTCCCAAGACTATGGTCCTTAACCTGCAAGCCCAGTAATTCAGATTCACGAGGTGTTTGGGTATATCTAAGAATTTTCCATAACTGTACTCCTATGTGCTCTGTTTTATATATACATATGTGTGTGGTACCTACTTATATGTATATGTAAATACCCACAACTATACCAATATATGCATGGTCATATACTCTCATATGCTCTCTCATACCTATATAGCATACATATGTACCTATTTAACCACTCACAAATTTTTGGTTATTACTGTTGTTACAGAATTGTATTTAAAAAAATCAAACCAAACTCACTGCCATCAAGTCATACCCGACTCACAGCAACCCCTCCTTGGGTTTCCAAGGTGGTATCACTATGGAAGTAGATTGGCCAATCTTCCTTTTGAGGAGTAGCTGGTGGGTTAGCAGTAACATGCCTTAGGCATAGTATTTACCATAGTTGTCCTTTATTCTTGTGTGCCTCTCAGTCTTATTATTATTTACCTTGGTTACGTTGTGCTTACTTCTCTCATACTTCTCTCACTTCTCTCAAAGGTGAATTGCCTTTCCGTTCACCAGAATTAACATGTGTCTATTATCTAGTAAGTAATTCTTCCTCTCATCCCTGGTAACCATCAAAGAATGTTTCTTTCTGTGTATAAACCTATTTATTATTGGCTTTATATGAAAGTGGTATCATACGATGTTTGTCCTTTTGTGATTGACTTATTTCACTCATCATAATGTTCTCCAGGTTTACTCATGTTATGTTTCATAGACTCATCATTATTCTTTATTGTTGCATAGTAAGTATTCCATTGTATGTATGTACCACATTTTGTTTATCTATGTACCTGTTTATCTATTCATCTGTTGATGGGCATGTAAATTGTTTCCAACTTTTTGCTATTGTGAGTAATGCTGCAGTGAACATGAATGTGCATACATCTATTTGTGTCACAGCTTTTATTTCTCTACGATATATACCTATAAGTGGGATTGTTGGATCATATGGTATTTGTATTTCTAGCTTTTTGAGGAAACACCATGCCAGTTTCCACAGTGGTTGTACCATTTTACAGTCCCATCAGCAGTGTGAACTAGAGTTCAGGCTTCCTATAACCTCACCAGCATTTGTTCTTTTCTTCTTTCCCCCACCCCCTTTTTTTTTCTTTTTAAATTCATGCATCTCTTCCCGTGCTTGTTAGCCACCTGAATGTCTTCTTTGGTGAAGTGTTTGTTTATATCCTTTGCCCATTTTTTGGTTGGAGTTTTTTGTCTTTTTGTAGTTGAGGTGTTGAAGTTTTCTATATATTCTAGAGATTAGGCCCTTGTTGAATATGTCATTGCCAAATACTTTTTTCCTAGTCTGTAGGTTCTCTTTTTACTCTTTTGGTAAAGTCTTTTGATAAGCATAAGTATTTAAATTTTAGGAAGTCCCAGTTATCTAGTTTATCTTCTGTTGATACATTTTTAATTATGTTTAATAGTGTGTTTATGTGATAAATTAGGACATTTAGATTTGTCCCTCTGTTATCTTGCATGAACTTTTATAGTTTTAGGTTTGAGATCTAGGTCTTTGACTATTTTGAGTTAGTTTTTGTGTATGATGCGAGGTATGGATCCTGTAGCATTTTTCTGCAAAAAGGATATCCAATTTTGCCAGCACCATTTGTTAAAGAGACTATCTCTTGCCCATTGAATGGACTTTTGCCTTTTGTTGAAGATCAGCTGTCCATGTTGTTGTTGTTGTTGTTATGTGCCGTCGAGTCGCCCCCGACTCATAGCGACCCCTCCTTGGGTTTCCGAGGCAGTATCACTACGGAAGTAGGATTTCCCAACCTTTCTTCCGAGGAGTGGCTGGTGGCCATAGCTGAATGGATTTACTTCTGGGTTCTCAATTCTGTTCCATTGGTCTATGTGTCTGTTATTGTACCAGTGCCAGCTGTTTTTTTTTCTTTTTTTTTCCTTTTCACTGGGCACCATCTAGTTCTTCTGGTCTTGAGGTCCATCATATCCTTGGACTAATTGTTTCCAAATACCATTGATTTTCTTCACTCTTCTTTGCTTCAGATGAGAGGAGACTAATTGTTGCATCTTAAATGGCTGCTCGAAAGCTTTTAAGTCTCCAGTTGCTACTCACCAAAGTAGGCTGTGGAACAAGATTTTTATGTGCTATGTTGTGTCAGTTGAGCTTGGTGTCCCCCAGTACTATGGTCCCGAGACAGCAGGCCTGGTGATACTCTCTCCCAAGGTGTTTGGTTGTCTCTGAGAGATTACTCCAACTCTGTCTTTTGTTGCTTCTATAATGAGTGTGGCTAATTTTGTATTATTAGTATCTGGTAGCATAGTGCCTAAGGCACTTGACTGCTAACCGGAAAGCTGGCGGTTCAAACCCACCAGCCACTCCTCGGAAGGAAGGTTGGGCAATCTGCTACCGTAGTGATACTACCTCGGAAACTCACGGAGGGGTCACTATGAGTCGGGGCTGACTCAGCAGTACATAACAACAACATTATCTATGCAAGATTATCTTCAGCTAAATCTATCTTTGGTCTAGGGTACGTTCCTGTTCCCCGACCCCCATCTAATCTTCTCAGTTGCCTGTGCATTTATCTGTAGCCTGGTGTTTGGTGTTAGTGGTAATGCAGTATTGTGTATATACTAGTATTTGCCTCTGTTGTGTATATCTTATATGCACAGTACCAGCTGTTTTGACTACCATGGCTGTATAATAAGTTTTGAGATCAGGAGATGTGAAGCCTCCTACGTTGTTCTTTTTCAATAATGCTTTAGCTATTTATATTTGTTGTTGTTGTTGTTATTTGCTGTCGAAGTCGGCCCCGACTCATAGCAACCCCTCCTTGGGTTTCCGAGGCAGTTATCACTACGGAAGTAGGATTGCCCAACCTTCCTTCCGGGAGTGGCTGGTGGGTTTGAACCGCCAGCCTTCTGGTTAGCAGTCAAGTGCCTTAGGCACTATGCTACCAGAGCTCCTATTTATATTTAGGACCTCTTTTATTTCCACAGGAAGATGGGGCAATCTACTTCTGTAAAGATTTACCGCCTTAGAAACCCAATGGGGGTTGGTATGAGTTGGAATCAACATGATGGCAGTGGTTTTATTTATTTATTTATTTCCATATAAAGTTGGAGATTCATTTCGTTAAATAGAATTGTTGGGGTTTCCATCAGGATTGAATTATATCTATAGGTTGCTTTGAGTAGATAGACATTTTCACAAAGTCTTCTAATCCATGAGCATGGTATATTTTTCCATTTATGCAGGTCTTTTTTTTTTTTTTTCAGTTATGTTTTTTAGTTTTCCTTATTCAAGTCTTTTACATCTTTGGTTAGA
Source organism: Orycteropus afer afer (assembly GCF_000298275.1). NCBI lineage: Eukaryota > Metazoa > Chordata > Mammalia > Tubulidentata > Orycteropodidae > Orycteropus > Orycteropus afer. The sequence continues at coordinate 9,163,129 of NW_006921701.1, read as the reverse complement.
TTTATTCCTAGTTATTTTATCCTTTTGGGGGCTATTGTAAATGGTATTGTTTTCTTGATATTCTTTTTGGAGTTCTCCTTGTTAATGTAGAAGAATCCAACTGATTTTTCATGTTGATACTCTACCCTGACACTTTGCTGAACCTTTCTATTAGTTCCAGTAACTTCTGTATGGAATCTCTGGGATTTTCTATGTATAGAATCATGTTATCTGCATATAAAGATAGTTTTACTTCTCTCTTACCAATTTAAATGCCTTTTATTTTCCTTTCTTGCCTTATTGCTTTGGCAAGACTTCCAGTATAATATTGAGTAAAAGTAGTAATAATGGGCATTTCTTTTCTTTTTTAAAGATAATGTCCAAATGCAGGATAGGGATGATCTCTGTTGATAACATTGAGAACAAAATCAGGGGTTAATGGACTGTGGTCTTCATGTAAGCCTACATTTTGGAGGGGCTTTGAGAAAAGGCAAGGAGCTCTGGTGGCATAGTTGGTAAGGCATTTGGTTGCTAACCAGAAGGTTGATGATTCAAATCTACCAGTTGCTTCACAGGAGGAAGATGAGGCAGTCTACTTTTGTAAAGATTTACAGCCTTGGAAACCTAATGGGGGTCTCTATGAGTCAGAGTGGTAGCATAGTGGCTAAGACACTTGCCTGCTAACCAGACGGCTGGCGGTTCAAACCCACCAGCCACTCCTCGGAAGGAAGGTTGGGCAATCCTACTTCCGTAGTGATACTGCCTCGGAAACCCAAGGAGGGGTCGCTATGAGTCAGGGCTGACTCGACGGCACATAACAACAACAACGAGTCAGAGTTGATTTGATAGCAGTGGGTTTGGTAAGAAAAGGCTGATGGAATCTTGGTTAGGTTTATGGGCATATCCAGTTCATAGGATGATTGACGCCTCTTAATCAGTGTTTGAGTCTAGAATTCAGAGGAGGGTGGTAAGCTTGGTAAGGGACTGCAAATCTTGACTTCTAAGAGAACATTTGAAAGAATTGGAGTTTTTAGCTGAGAGAAGAGCAAACTATAACAAGTTAAGAAAACCAAATGGGATGAGCAAGGCATTATTACTAGGATCCGTGTTATCAGATATTAGAAAAGTTGTTCTTGGTTGCTTTTGAGGGAGAAGAATTGGGGCAAATGTGTAAAATTAGTGGGCAGATTTCAGTTCCAGGTAGGAACTACTTTTCTAACAATTGGGGTTGCAATAGTCAAGCCTATATGGTTCTTGGGGTAGTGAGTTCTGTTGTTGGACAGGTCACTAAATCAGTGATCTCAGCCTTGGCTCCTCATAAGTGCCAGGAAAGTTTTTGAACTCTGTAGAGTCTCAGACCCCACCAGGAATTTTTGCTTTCAAAGATTTGGGGTGGGGTCTAGGCATTTTTTTTTCTTTTTAAATAGCTTGAGTCTAGTTTTAAAAGCTCCCCAGGTGATCATGATGGTCAACTCTAAAGTTGGGGACCATTGTCCAAGATGACTGTTCAGATCATTCCCAGTTCTAAGATTCTATGGTTCATTGTCTTGCAATGGTGTGGCTACTCCCTAAAGTCCACTGGAGTGTTTTCTTAGGAAGCCCATCTCTCAGCCTCTGTTTAAAATAAGTAAAATTGCTGCAGATATGAGCATGAGATATCCAGGTGGAATGCATGAGGATGTACTGATGTGGGATGTGGAAGATGATTGGGTGGTGGTGGTGGGGACACAGGAAGGGAGCTCTCCTTCAGTCCTTTGCTCAAATTCTCCTCTCCTCTCTCCTCCAAACTTTCCTATCCCCCCTTTCTTGTTTAAGGCAAAGCAGTCTGTGGTTCATCATTGGGGGCAGGTCTGTAAAAAGATGGACCTAGGTTTGAGTCCTGGTTTATTCATTCTCTTGTTTGGCAAATAGGTATGAAACACACTGAGGATGCCCTAGGTCCTGAGGTGATGGTACAGAGTATAGAAAACAAGGAGGTCAGAGGGTAGAGGAACAAAGTGGGAGGGAGGGAATTAGGGGTTTGTTTGAAGGAGAGGGAGTAGAGCTCAAGGAAAGGAAGAAGAGGTTGGAGATGTGAGCTTGGGGAGGGGAAGGACTTGGAAGTGGGGGCAGGGATGCTCTCTGGGAACAATGGGATATAGTCAGAGGAAAAGGGGGGTAGACAAACAAACACAAGGAGACAGTGGTGGCTTTATTCTTTAGGCCAACCCCATGTGTCAGCGTGAAATTGTAATAGCTTCATCCTCCTTTTCCCCTGCACTACCTTTCAGTCTGGGAAGGTATATGAGTTGCACTTGAGGCCTCCTGGCTTCAGACTTTCAAGATTCCCTTCTCCCTTCCCTTGAGAGCTTCCTGGGCTTTATCACACGGAATGCGGCAGCCCCACCTGGCTTTTGGAAGGGGTCCTGACAGACTTATGCCTGAAGCAGTGCCTGGCACATAGTAGGTGTTCAGAGAGGGTTTGAATGAGCGAATGAATGAATGGATGGTTGAGTGGGTGGATGGCTGCATGCAGACTCCAGGCTGTGCCTAAGTGCTAGACCAACACCTCCACAGAAGGAAGCAGCACAGCTCAGTTTGGAAGCCTATTTTGGTGGGTTGTAATCCGAAACTCTGAGCAGGGCTTCCAAAATCCCTCCTGCTGCAGTTTAGGCGTGTGCCTTCTTAGAAACAGAGAGCTGTTGCCTGGCACTGCCGATACTATATCACTTTACAGATTTGAAAGCCATTAATTAAGTCATTCTTTCAGCCTTCTCCCCATTCATTTAGATAACAATTGCTTATTAGGTACCTACTGTGTACCAGGCACTGTGCTAGGCCACAGGAGGTAGAAAGATGACTCAGACTGGGTCCCGGCTTCCTGGATTGCTTTAACCTGGACTCTCCCACAAAGGTTGTTCCTTGGAGGGATGTTAATAGATGTTTCACATACATACTCATAGTTTTGTGTCAAATGTTGTTAGCTGCAGTTGAGGTGCCCTCTGATTCATGGTGACCCCACATGCAACAGAACAAAATGCTGCCCAATCTTGTACCATGGCCATGATCTAGTGTGGGGATCAGACTGTTGTGACCAGTTGTGACCAAATGAGACTGAGTTTTCATTGGCTGCTTTTCAGAAGTAGATGGCCAGGCCTTTCTTCCTAGTCCATCTTAGCTTGGAAGTTCCACTGTAACCTGTTTAGCATCATAGTAATGTACAGACCCCTACTGACAGAGAGGTGGTAGCTGTGCATAAAGTACGCTAGCTGGTCTCCTGCACGGAAGGTGTACTAAATCACAGACCTTATTCTGTGTCAAATAAGTTTAAGAAATACTGAGTTAACCAAAATTCTTTACTGTAGGATTTCAGAGCTTTTTAATATGTTAATATGCATTATAATGTGCCAAGGTGGAGATACTGTATGAAACCTTTATCAAACACATTTGACCCTAGAATCATTTTTTTCAAAGAACAGACACAGGGAACTAGTGTTTGGTGGAACCCACTTTAGGAGACACTGTTTCAAATCCATGCTGTGAGCAGGCTGAGAAAAACTTGGTCTTCTCTCTCCAAGGAGCCTTGCTGCACTTGGTGTAGAAGGGCCTAGTGCAGAAACCAGGACAATGACAGAAGGTCTGTCAGAACTAGGAGGAGCTTGAGGTTTCACAAGGTCTAGTTCCCTGCATCTGGGGTTGGCCTACCCAAAGGAATCCAAACCTGTTGCCGTCAAGTTGATTCCAACTCATAGTGACCCTGTAGGACAGAGTGGGACTGCCCCATAGAGTTTCGAAGCCTGTAATTTTTACTGAAGCAGACTGCCATTTCTTTTTTCCAAGGAGCAGCTGGTGGGTTTGAACCACGACCTCTCAGTTGCAGCTGAATGCTTTAACTACTGCTTCACCAGGGCTCCTTCAAAGGAGTCTAGACAAGAGCATTCAATTGGTGGCTCCCTCAGGAAGGAGATTGCCTGGCCCAAGCTGCTTGTTTTAAGGTCTCATTCCCTATCTGGATCAGAATTTCTTTGTAAAAATGAATGATGAGGCTGGAAGGGACCAGAGAGATACCATCACTTTCTTTTAGGGATTTTTGATGCCATTATATCGAACAGATTGGGCTTCTACATAATGAGCCTTAGTGGGTTTAAGAGTCCATTGAACGCCTTTCTACAACTTTTATTTCAGGCACTGAGGGTGTGACTACCTATGGAGAAGCGGTCATGAGCCATTCCAGATATTCCTTCTTCCCTAAATGTTTGTTCTTTCCTTCCCATCACCACTCTCCAAAGGAGGAAGCTCATAAAGAATATTGATTACAAACAATGAGTGTGTATTGAGTTCTTACTACAAGCTTGGCACTGGGCTAATCCCTGACATATGTGACTCATTTAATCTTAGTATCAATCCTTTGAGGAAGATATTTTTATCTCTGTTACACCACTGCAGAAACTGGGATAAGGGAAGGTAAGAAACTTCCCCAAGGTCACACAACTAGTGAGCACAGCAGTTAGTTCAGCGTCCTGCCCATATCCCTTGGGTATGTATCTTTCTGTTCAAACCAGCCCAATTTCTAGCTGCTAACACCTCAGGGCTTTCTCTGGGGAGAAGTGCTGGTGAGTTACCACCCCCAGAGCAATTCTCAACGAATTACTCTTGGGCACTTGATGGGTACATACCCCAGCTCCCTTGAGCATAGGGGAAAGGGGTGATTCTTAGGCATGTGTTTGTTCTACATTGTCTCCCAGAGTTCCCCAGAAGAATTAAGCTCTAGTTGCCCAAATGGTAACAGATTAACAGATTAGATAACATACCCTTTCTTTGGCCTGTCCTTCCTTCCTCATCTCACTTTTCCAGTCCCTTACTAGTGTGTTCTGAGATCACCTCCCAAATGCAGGTAGTCTCCAATTTACGACATACTTGAGTTATGACAAACCATACTCACACCTGTCCATTTATTTTTTTATGATATGTTTATTTTTTATGTATGCATGAATGTACATACTAAAATATATCTATAAGTTATATCTAATGTTTCTATCCCCCAGAGACAAAGATCAGATTGATAAAGATACCGACAATAAAAGGCAATAATAAAAAACTAAAAAGAAAAAAAATAAAGAGGTATTTGACTTATGCCCGAACTGATTTAGGAGCTCAAGTGGCATAGTGCCTAAGGCATTTGACTGCTAACCAGAAGACTGGAGGTTCAAACCCACCAGCGACTCTTCAGAAGGAAGATTGGGCCGGTTCAAACCCACCAGCCACTCTTTGGAAGTAAGATTGGGCAATCTACTTCTGTAGTGATACTGACTCAGAAACTCACGGAGGGATCGCTATGGGTCGGATCCAACTCTATGGCAGTGAGTTTGGTTTTTGTTTTTTTAGAACTAATTTATGAGGGCATCATTGGAACAGAATCCCATTATAAGACTACCTGTAAACAACTTGACTCAACTCTTGGAGCTCTGGTGGCACAGTGGTTAAGCTCTTGTCTGCTAACTGAAAAGTTGGCATTTCAAACCCACTAGGTTCTCCTCGGAAGGAAGGTTGGGCATTCCTACTTCGCAGTGATACTGCCTTGGAAACCCAAGGAGGGGTCGCTATGAGTCAGGGCCGACTCGATGGCAAACAACAACAACAACAGGTTCTGCAGAGCTGCAGGAGAAGGGCATGGCAATCAGCTTCTGTAAAGGTTTACAGCCTTGGAAGCCCTATGGGGCAGTTCTGCTCTGTCCTGTAGGGTCACTGTGAGTTGGAATCGACTTGATGACAATGGGTTAATTCAAATCCTTGTCTCAGAATCTGTTTTTTGGGAGAATCCAAACTGGTAGTAGAGAAGCCAAAATTCTAACCCAGGTTTGACATGAATACTAGGGATGGTGAGAGGACACTTACTGGGAACAAAAATAGATCAGGTGTAGAACTCTATGGCAGACTTAGAACCCTAGCCTTGCTCTGGGCTTCCCACTCCTGTTTGATAACATATGTTCATCACTAGTAGATTGGTTACCAGATTAGAGGAATGAGGGGGATTTTTACTTCTTAAACATGTAGGGCTTTCTGTCCTTTTTCTTGTTTGTACTCTGTTCTGTGTTCAGGTCTCTAAGCTTTTGTTACAAGGTGGTAGCAGAACTTGTGACTTAAAAAAAAAAAAAAGATTCTCTTAGGTTAAGAAATGAGGATCCTGGGTTTGGGTATGCGTGCTGTAATGTAGGTCTGAAAGAAATTAGTACTGACTAAAGGGCCTGCCAGCTTCTTGATGAGGTTATGCGACTTCACCCAGGTGGTGGAGGACTTGGTAATTAGTCAAATCTGCTTTTACTAGTTTCTGCAGGGACCTCATCCTTGAAGGTGTCTCCTCCTCGGCATTTCTCTGATTGAATACTCACTGGATGGAACTTTTCCAGATCACCACGCTCAAACATCAAAGTGCCATTTAGTTCAACTCAACACTTGCTTATTGTTTGTAGGCCCTGTGTGAGGCCTGGTTGGGGAGATGGTCCACATCCAAAGGAATGAGACGTGGCCCTTGCTTGAGAAGGGTTTATCATGTATTAATGGAAGACCCAGGCGTTCTGGTGGCGTAGTGCCTAAGGCATTTGACTGCTAACCAGAAGGCTGGCAGTTCAAACCCACCAGCCACTCCTTGGAAGGAAGATTGGGCAATCTACTTCTGTAGTGATACCACCTCGGAAACCCAAGCAGGAGTTGTTATGAGTCAGATCCAACTCCACGGCAATGAGTTTTTTTTTTTTTTTTTTTGTAATGGAAGACCCAGCCAGGTGTTGGTTCCTTTGAGAGTCCCTGTGTCTGTCATCTTGCAGGGTCTGTTAGCTCCGAGTGATCCTATAGATGTTACAGGCAGTGTCAGATTACCCTGTAAGTAAGGTAAGCATGGGCTTACTTGTGCTTACTTACTAATCTGTAGTGAATAATTTCCCATTTTTTCACATCAAAGATTCTGCTTCTGAGTATGGCTGGCATCTGTTGCTCTCCCAACCACATAGCATCTTCCTACAGATTCAAAGCCTCTTTTCAAATTTACAGTCTTTGACAGGACAGAGTACACAGTAAGCAAGGTAAGCACGGGCTTGATTGTGTTTACTTACTAATCTGTAGGGAATAATTTCACTTTTTTTTCTACCACGTGATGTGGTGAAAAACATGTGAAACTGTTTGCTACAGACTAGTGAGTATAAGGGAAAGCCCATGCTTACCTTGCATATTGGGTAATCTACCCGTGTGTGGAGGGGCTGGAGAGAGGGAGGGCTAGACCAGAGTTATTCTACCCTGGCTGTACAGTTGAATCCTCTGTGAGCTTTGAAAAAATATCAGTATTGTGGCCCACCCATTGTTTGTGAGCTGCCATCAAATTGGCCCCATGCTCGACAGAGCAGAACACTGCCTAGTCCTGCGCCAGCCAATGATTTGTTGCCTATCAGACCATTGTGATCCATAGAGTTTTCATTGGCCGATTTTCAGGAGATTGCCAGACCTTTCTCCTTAGGCCTTATTAGTCTGGAAGCACTGCTAAAACCTGTTTAACATCATAGCAACACACAAGCCTCCCTCCACTGATGGATGGGTGGTGGCTGTCTGTGCGTGATATACTTTGGCTGGGAATTGAACTCTTATCTCTGACGTGGAAGGTGAGAATTTGATCACTGAACCATCAATGCCCCCGTGGCCCATCCCAGGCCATTTATATTAAACTGTCAAGGGGTGAGGCTTAGGTATCGCCAGGTGATTCTGATGTGTGGCCAGGCTTGAGACCTAGACTAGCCAGTGGCTCTAGTATCAGCCAGTAATAAAACTCATTGCATTTTATTAGCATTTTACAGATGACAAAGGACTTTTCCATGTGTGATCTCATTGGCTTTGGGGCCTAGATGCCTAGGAGACAGACTATATGATTCTGGCCATGTTGCCTTAACCTCTCTCAGTCAGTTTCATTACCTATGTGCTTGACTATTACCCAAAAGATTAGTGGTTTGAACCCACCTGGAAAGCACTTTGGAAGGCAGGACTGGTGATCTGCTTCTGAAAGCTCACAGCCATGAAAACCCTATGGAGCAGTTCTGTTCTGCACCTGTGAGGTCTCCACGAGGCAGACTTGACTCCACGGCAACTTATGACAATAAACTGAGCATAAGAGATTCCTGCCTGACAGGCTCTTTCGGGTAGCCCAAACAAGTTAATGTATGTAAAAGTACTCTGTAAGGTACGAGGCAAGTTGCAGACTTATGTTGCTGATATTGTTTTAAAGAGGAGGAAATAAGAGTTCAGAGAGGTTAAGTAACCTTATTCAGGTCACATAGCTCGTAGCTTAGCTATCTGAATCCACATCTCTGACTTCATATCCAGTGCTTTTTTTCATATTTGTGCCCAATGTTGAGTCTGCCCCGTGGTGTCTTCAAAAGCTGTATAAGGCACAAGCTGTTATCTCAGTTTGTTTTTGGAATGCATGTTTTTTCTTTGTGCCGGCCGTCCTTCCCTCATGGTGTCTGGCTCACATGGGCATTAGAATGAGTTCTCATTTCCTGAGCCGGCAATGATGCTGGAAGGAAGGTAGAGCTGAAGTGTTTGGGGTTGGGGAGGGCTCCTGGGATCAGACGTTTACCTGTGAGATCCCCTGGATGATTTTATGGATGAATGAGTGGGAGCTGAGAGCAGAGCCCAGAAGAGGGGCTAGAAGCAACACTAGAATTGCTTGATTTGAGGAGTGAGGTTGCCTGATAGCCTGTCTTCTGGTGGCATTAAGCGGGATAGGGAGGGAGGGGAAGGAGGCTGTTGGAACATCAGGATAACTTCTTGGCAGTTCTGGAAGCCAGCTCTGGGGTTTCTTTGCAGAGTAACATTCAGTATGTCTATATAGTTTAGTACTAGAGCGTTTCCAAGGAGCCCTGGTGGCACACTGGTTAAGCACATGGCTGCTAAGCAGAAGGTCAGCAGTTGGAACTTACCTGCTGCTCTGTGGGAGAAACATGTGGCAATCTGCTTCCATAAAGATTACTTCTTTGGAAACCCTGTGAGGCAGTTCCACCTGTCCTATAGTGTTACTAGGAGTTGAAATCAAGTCAGTGGCAGTACGGAGAGCATTTCCTGCGGTACCTTTGAAGCCCAGCTCCCCAGAACCCACCAACACACTAAAAGCACCCCAGATATCCTCAAGAACCTCTTCACAGCCACTTCTGTCATGGTCTCTCTTCTCAAGAAAACTGTAGGAAAATGAAACTCCTGCCCATGTGCCATTCTTTTGCTAAGTGGATTTGGATTTTCAGGATTTTGTTTTCACATTATCTTTTGGGTATAGGAAGGCTATTTTTTTTGTTCACTTAACATGCCCTAAGCTCCAGTTTTCCTCTGGCCAATTCTTTTCCGCTGTAAGCATTTTACCACACAGCATGGGTGGTTCAGTCTCCCACACTGGCTTTCAGCTGGTATCTGGTTCCCACCGTCCAGGAAGTAAGTGTCTCAGCCCTGGCATCTCAGTAGCAGAGCTTTTCAGTGTGGGGAGAGCCCAGAGCCAACTCCTGCGTGAGCAGGGTGGACTTGTGCCCCCCTCAGGGCTCTGTCTTTGCTCCACCTGATGCTGTAAATCTGAATTAGAAACATCCTTTTCTTTTGCTTTGTAGCACTTAATGCTGGTTTGTAATTTTATCTTGGTGGGGTTTATTTAATTCTGTCTTTCTATTTGACTGCCAGCTCTCTGAGGGCAAGGACCTTGTCTGTTTTGATACCACATATTTGCATAGTATTACTGACTTGCAGACCCCTACTTGCCCTTCACTGTGAGAAGAAAGTGGAGTCTCTAGTTCCCATTCTCAATTTCCACAAGTAATTCTGATCTTGGCAGAGAGAACCCTTCATGTTGCTCTCTCCCTGGACTGGTATCTTCCCCACCTGGGCCTGAATGCTGCCTCCAGATCATGGGGAAAGCCTGACCTCCAGGCCACATGGCTGGGCTCCTGGCCTTAGAAATCACTGGTTTCCTCCTTACCTTCCTCCCTCTTTCAGATCTCCTACTGGTTTGTCAGGTGATGTCAGGGAGAAGCCCTGTCACACACGCTTTCCTCTCCCTCCTGTCCTTTGCCTGCCGTCTCTTCTTCCCCTTCTTGTCTGGTGTCTTTCTTGCCCCTGCCCCTTTCAGCTGTAAGATGGGGGGAGAACCTCAAGGACCAGCCAGGAAGTGAGTTCAGGTGACCCCCTGAAGAAACAAATGATACTGAACATGTAGAAATGGTTGCGATGCTGTGGTTTTATATTTTCACCACACACAAAATAACTAATTAAAAAATAAGAAGAAAAGGACAATAAATATGAGCATGCTAAGTTATAGAGATTCCAAAAAGGACTCCTTATTCTTGTCAAAGTGATTCCGTGAAGGAGTGGTCCTGCAGTGTGTTAAGGTGCCTCCTTGTGGTTTAGTGCTGTGTGTGACTGTGTGTGTGAGTCAGCCTCAGTTCTCACCTTGAATGCCCAGGAAATGAGACTTCACCTTTCTGGGTGGGTTAACCTCAAGTAACCCAACGGAGCTTAAGCTGTAGGAAATGAAGGCTTGCCCTTGGAGTTTTTGCAGAACAGTTGTGTGCGGGCCCTTCTGGGGGTAGGCCTGGGCATCAGCGTTCTGTAAAAGCTCCTTTGAACAGATCGTAAAGTGCACAGAGGCTGAGAACTGCTGTCCTCCGCCTCCCTTCATCAGCAGAGGGGATCATGTGGATTATGCTGAGGCTGATTTATGACTATTGAAAGGCAAGTTGTTTATATCTAAAGGGTTTATTGTGGTGATTCAGTAAAGAGTGATGGCCACTAAAAATTATTGCAGACGTGTAATAGGGGAAGAAAACTTGGTTGGTGATGGGTGTATAAAATCTTGTCAGGCAAGGCTGTGGCTGGCTATATTTATGTTGCTCTTACCATTGGCAATTAGCCCCAAATGTGGCTCAATAAATGGCTTTGTGCAGTGCCATAACTGTAAGAATGTTTCAGAAAATGACTGTTACACCATGGGCCCTCTTAGCAGAGCAGCAAATCTTAACCTGACATTCCTGACAGCCTGTTAGCTACAAACAAATTCCCATTGATCAGTATTAACTCTTGTCTCCTCTCCTCCTCTCTTTTGTTGTGTGATATTTCACCTTTTTTTTTTTTTTGAGATTACAATACTTCACTTTTTAAAAATGTGTTTTTAAAAAAATCATTGCAGTAGAATACATACAACATAAAATTTGCCATTATAACCATTTTTAACTATACATTTTGGTGTTATTAATTACCTTCATAGTGATGTACAACCATCTCCACTATCTATTTCCAAAACTTTTTCATCACCCCAAACAGAAACTTTGTACCCATTAAGCAGTGACTCCCTGATAGTTCACTTTTAAATGAGGAAGAATTGTGCAAACACCTGTGGCCTTGCCACTCTCCTCGATGTTTGTTTGTCTCTGAATTCTCTCTTTGACCAGAGGCCAAGCTAGAGCAGTGTCTGTAGTGGATCATCAGTATATATTTGCTGGGTGAATGAATGAATTTGCTCAAAGTTAGACTGCATGTAAGTAGAAATGTTGTTGCCTGACTCATGGTGGCCCCATGAACAACAGAACAAAACGCTGCCCGATCCTACACCATCCCCATGTAATCTGTAGGGTTTCCACTGGCTGATTTTCAGAAGTAAATGGTAGGCCTTTCTTCCTTGTCCATTTTTGTCTGGAAGCTCTGCTGAAACCTGTTCCGCATCATAGAAGCACACAAGCCTCCACTGACGTGTGGTGGCTGTGCGTCAGGTACATTGGCTGGGAATTGAACCAAGGTCTCCTATATGGAATGTGAGAATTTTACCACTGAACCAGCACTTGGCCCAAGTAATAATGTTAGTCCAGCACTTTTTCTTTAACTTGATAGTTCCTGAAAAGCAAGGCATTTCAGTGGCATTGCCCAGTATGCATTTATTGGTACCAGCTTGTGTGGCAAAGACTAAGGGAGTAAAGAAAGGCAGTATGCAGGGTGATGAAGAGATTGCCTTCCTAACTACTTTGAGGTTTCATTCTTTTCTAGACCCTTCGGAGCAGGGCAAGGAGGACAAGGATCCTGCTGTAGCCTCAGTACTCAGAAGGGATAAAAGAAGCAGATGAATCTGGGTCCATATTGAGGACTGAAAAAATTGAAGAGCTTTAGATATGTAGGGCTGGGGACTAGGAAGTTTTCCTACCCATGACAAAGAGATGTGGTTGGGTTAAATCTTCTGTGAATGGCCACACACAGATTATAATGTGGTCTCTTCTTTGGAGCAGGGTTATCTGGGAAGAGGTAGTTTTAGATTTTTCTTTACCTTTATTTATTTATTCTTAAATAATATTTTATTGTGTTTTAGGTGAAAGTTTACATAGGAAATTAGGTTCCCCTTTAACAGTTTTTATACAAATTGTTCTGTGTCATTGGTTACAATTTTTACAATATGCCAGCATTCTCATTATTTCTATTCTGTTTGTTCTGTTTCCATCAATCTGGCTTCCCTTCCCCTCTTTGCTTTCTGATCTTTGCTTTTGGGTAAATGTGGACTGTTTGGTCTCATATAGTTAATTGCTTAAGGGAGCACGTTACTCATGGGTAATACTGTTTATTTTATAAATCAGTCTATTACGTAGCTGAAAGGTGTCCTGTGGAAATAGTGTCAATTCCATGGTCAAAGGTCGTCTTAGGGGAGATAGTCTCAGAGGTTCTTCTAGTTTCTATCTTGTAGGTCTGTTTTTTTTTAAGAATTTGAGTTGGTTCTGTATTTTTCTTCCATTCTATTCGGGACCTTCTATTGTGTCCCTCTTCAGAACAGTTGGTAGTGGTGTCTAGGCACCATGTAATTGTCTTCTTTTGCTCTGTTCGAGTAGAGACCAGTAGTTGTATCTTAAGTAGCCATTTGCGAGCTTTTAAGACTCCAGACGCTATTCACCAAGCTAGGATGTAGAACATTATTGCTGAGAGCTGTGTTATGCCAGTTGATCTAGATGTCCTCTGAGACAGTGGTCCCAAGCCTTTTAACCCTGTAATCCATTCCCACAAGTTGTTTGGTTATGTCTAGGAAGCCTCCATAATTGTGGCTGCTGTGCGGTTTGTTATATATGTGGATATATATGCACATACAAACATGTATATACATCTGCCTACAGTTAAACCTATACATGCATGTGTGTTTATTTGCATATTCCTTTCTATATACGTATCTGCATCCATATCTACCTATGTAACCACCCACTTGTTATTTGGTTGTTCTTACCATTGTTGCTAAATTGTATATGTTATAGTATATACCAAAATTTCCCCTTTTTCTCGTATAGTTAGTGTCTTTATTTATTTTGGTCAGGTTGGGCCAACTTCACCCATATTGGGTCTTGCCTTTCCCATTTTTACATTTTAAAGTGGAATATTTCACCAGCCTTGGTGACAATGGCCTAGAAAAGCCATTTAGTCACCATTTAACATCACCTCATGTGGGGTGTGGCTGCCTCTGCCCTTTTCCCACCTGATGTCTGTGGAGCGGATTTACACCCTTTCTCTCTGAGGCCTACAGGGAACTCCTTCGTCTGAAGTAGGGTCATCCTCTGCTTTGATGTCTTAGTTATCTAATGCTGCTATAACAGAAATAGCATAAGTGGATGGTTTTAACAAACAGAAATTTATTTTCTCACAGTTTAGGAAGCTAGCATTCCAAATATAGAGTACCAGCTCTAGAGGAAGCCTTTGTCTTTCTGTTGGCTTTGGAGGAAGGTCCTTGTCTCTTCAGTTTGTTTCCTTGTTCATTGGAGAGCTCCATGTAGCTTGGCATCAATCTTTCCCCATCTCAGCTTCACTGACTTGCTTGTTGTTTAATCTCTTTTATATCTCAAAAGAGATTGACTCAAAATACACCCTACACTAATGCTGTTACAGAGACAACCCATTCCCAAATGAGATTTTAACCATAGACATAGAGGTTAGGATTTACAACACTTGTTGTTGTTGTTGTTAGGTGCCATTGAGTCAATTTTGACTCATAGTGACCTTATGTACAACTGAACAAAACACTGCCCAGTCCTGTGCCATCCACACAATCATTGCCACACTTGATCCTAGCCTCTATGTCAGACCATCTCATTGAGGTCTTCTCCTTTTTCGCTGACCTTCTGCTTTGCCCAGCATGATATCCTTCTTGAGGGCTGGTGCCTTCTAACAACCAAAGTATGTGAGATAAAGTCTGACCATTCTTACTTCTAAGGAGCATTCTGGCTGCACTTTCTCTGAGACAGATTTGTTCATTTTCTAGCAGTCTGTAGTACATTCAGTATTCTTCACCAACACTTGTTTTAGGGGAACACCATTCAGTCCATAACATGGGGAGATGGTAAGAGCTTGTGAGGTGGTGGGGCAGCCCTGCAGGAGTGTGCTTTTTTTCTTCTTGGAGGATGCAGTAGGACATTGTTGAGGCCTTCCCCTCTGTGTCCTGGTCTTTAAGACTGATTGCAGCCTGGAGCCCCCTCAGTCTTTTTCCTCTTTAGTTTTTTTAGTATTTGAACTTTTTATTATGTTTTAGGTGAAATTTTACACAGCAAATTAGTTCTGTTCTATAATTCATACACACATTGTTCTGTGGCATTGGTTGCAGTTTCCCCATTTCTACCCTGGATTTCCTCTTTCTATTTGTCTAGTTTCCCTGCCCCATCCATGGCTTCTCATCTTTATTTTGGGGCACATGTTGCCCTTTGGTCTTCTGTAGTTGATTGTTCTAAGAAGGACATTCCTCATGGGTATTACTGCTTATTTTGTAGGTCAGTCTATTATTTGGTTAAGAGGTAGCTTCTGGAGTGGCTTCAATTCCACGTTCGAAAGTGAGTTAGGACAACAGTCTCGGGAGCTCCTTCAGTCTCTATCAGACTAGTAAGGCTGGTCTTTTTTTTTTTTTTTTTTTTTGACTTTGAGTTTTGTTCTATATTCTTCTCCCATTCTAACTGGGACCTTCTTTTGTGTCCCTGTTCAGAGGTGTTGGTAGTTGTAACCGGGCACTATCTAGTTTTTCTGGTCTCAAGTTAGAGGAGCTTGTGCTTCATGTGGGCTGTTTATTATATGGACTAATTGCTGCTTTGAGTCTCTGATTTCTTCCAATTTCCCTTGCTGTGGATGGGAAGAGACCAGTAGTTTTATCTTAGATGGCCACTCACAAGCTTTTAAGACCAGAGATGCTACTCACCAGACCAGGATGTAGACATTATTTTTATGAGCTATGTTACACCAATTGATCTAGATGTCCCCCAAGACTATTGTCCTTAGCTTAGCCTTCAAGCCCAATATCTCAGTCCCTTCAGGTGTTTGGTTATGTCTAAGACATTTCCATGGCTGTGTCCCCTCTGTGCTCTATTATATATATGAATATGCGTGCAGCACATACAAATATGCATGTAGAA
The DNA here is from genome assembly GCF_000298275.1 of Orycteropus afer afer. Classification (NCBI taxonomy): domain Eukaryota; kingdom Metazoa; phylum Chordata; class Mammalia; order Tubulidentata; family Orycteropodidae; genus Orycteropus; species Orycteropus afer. Next base: position 9,147,740 of record NW_006921701.1, on the reverse strand, counting down.
AAATTCATAGCGATACCTATGTATGCACGCAGGTATAGTCCCATATGACTTCCCCTAGCCTATTTAGCATATTTATCTACTTAGGTATCCACTCAGGAGATCTGTTGGCACAGTGGTTAACCAAGAAGTTGGCAGTTCAAACCCACCAGCATCTGCACAGGAGAAAGATGAAGCAGTCTGCTTCCATAAAGATTTACAGCCTTGGAAATCCTATGAGGCAGTTCTGCTCTGTCCTGTAGAGCCACTGTGAGTCAGAATCGACTCAATGGCAGTGAGTTTTTTCTTATGTATCCACTCACAAATTATTGTTTATTATTACTATTATTTTAGGATTATATATATTACAGTATTTACCATAGTTGTCCTTGGGGGAGCTCTGGTGGCATAGTGCCTAAGGCATTTATTTGACTGCTAACCAGAAGGCTGGTAGTTCAAACCCAACAGCCACTCCTTGGAAGGAAGACTGGGAAATCTACTTTGCAGAGAGATGGCCTCGGAAACCCAAGGAGGGGTTTCTACGATTTGAGTTGGCTCGACAGCAGTGAGTTTGGTTTGGTTTTTGGTATGGTTGCCCTTTGCTCTCGCATACCTCTCATTGTCTTCTTTTGCCTTGGTCACATTGTGCTGACTTCCTCCATTTTGTATATTGCCTTTCCCTTCACCAGGATTATCATGGGTCTGCTATATAGTTAACGATTCTTCTTTTCTCCCCCTGCCATTTCTGGTAACTATCAAAGAATGTTTCTTGAGTTTTTGTAATAGTGATCTCATGCAATATGAGATTTATGGTTGATTTATTTCACTTAGCATAGTGTCCTCCAGATTCATCCATGTTGTGAGATGTTTCAT
>NW_006921701.1:9098873-9139431 GCF_000298275.1 Orycteropus afer afer | reverse complement strand
TCTCATACTCTGTTCAGGACTTTCTATTCTGATCCCAATCAGAGGGGTTGCTAGGGGTGGTCTCAGGCTAGTTGCGGCTGTGGTTCATGAGGTTCATTAGTCCTTTGGACTAATCATTTTCTTGGGTCTTTGATTCTCTTCACTCTTCTTTACTCTGGATGGGAAGAGAGCAGTAGTTATATCTGAGATAGCCACTTACAAGCTTTTAAGACCCCAGTTGTTACTCATCAAAATAGGAGCAGAACATTGTCTTTATAGACTATGTTGTGACAGTTGACCTAGGTGTCTTCCAAGACTTATCTTCGCCTAGTGACTCATTCCCTCAAGGTGTTTGGTATGGCTAAGAAGTTTGCATAACTTCGCCCCCTGTAAGCTTTACTATATACCTGGATGTATTTGCAGCACATATAAATATGTGTATAGAAACTTCCTTTGCCAAACCTATATATATTCTTGGTTGTACTCCCATATACCATCCCACAACTATTCAGTTCATATAGCTACCTATGTATTCACTCAGAAATTAATTGTTTATTATTACTGTTGCAGGATTGTGTATGTAATAATATTTACTATTGTTGCCTTCTGCTCTTGCATATCTGTGGCATCTTTCTTTGCTTCTGTCATGTTGTGTAGACGGCCCTCTTGTTGTGTATTGCCTTTCCCTTCACCTAAGTTAATACATATTTATTCTCTAGTTAGTAATTTTCCCTTCCTCCCCCTCTCATCTCTGGTAACCATCAAAAAAGGTTTCTTTCTGTATGTAAACCTTTTCTTGACTTTTTATAATAGTGGTCTCATACAATATTTGTCCCTTTATGATTGACTTATTTCACTTAGCATAATGTCCTCCAGGTTCATCTGTGTGGTGAACTGTTTTGTGGGTTTATCGTTATTCTTTAACTTGGTGTAGTATTCCATTGTTTGCATGACCACAGTGTGTTTATCCATTCATGCACTGATGGGCACTTAGGTTGTTTCCGTCTTTTTACTATTGTGAATAATGTCGCAGTGAACATGGGTGTGCACATGTCTGTTGTGTCACAGTTCTTATTTTTCTAGGATATAAACCTAGGAATAGGATTGCTGGATCGTATGGTATTTCTGTGTCTAGCTTTTTAAGGATATTCCATACCATTTTCCATAGTGGCTCTACCATTTTTCAGTTCCACTAGAAGTGTATGAGAGTTCTAATCTCCCTACAACCTCTCCAGAGTTGTTTTCTGTTTTTTTGATCAGTGCCATTGTGGCCAGGAGTGAGATGGTATCATTGTAGTTTTGATTTGCATTTCTCTAGTGGCTAGTGATCATGAGCATCTCTTTATGTGTTTGTTTGCCTCCCGAATGTCTTCCTTGGTGAAGTGTCTGTTCATGTCCTTTGCCCATTTTTAAAATTAGATTTCTTATCCTTTTTTTTTTCCTGAGGTGTTGGAATTTTCTATAAATTATAAACACTAGACCCTTGTCAGATATGTCATTGCCAATTTTTTTTCCCCAGTCTGTAGGTTCTCTTTTCACTGTGAAGTCTTGGAATGAGCATAAGTATTTAATTTTTAGGAGGTCCCAGTTATCTACTTTATCTTCTGTTGTTTGTGCATTTTTAGTTATGTTTGATATTCTATTTATGCCATAGATTAAGGCCCCCTAGCTTTGTCCCTGTTTTTTTCTTCCATGAACTTTATAGTTTTATGTTAGAGATTCAGGTCTTTTATCTATTTTGAGTTAGTTTTTGTGTATTATGTGAGAGATTGGTCCTGTTTCATTTTTCTGCAAATGGATCTCCACCATTTGTTAAAGAGAGACGTCTTCCTCGTTTAATGGACTTCAAACCTTTGTCAGAGATCCATAGCTGGATAGATTTATTTCTGGATTCTCAATTCTGTTCCATTGGTCTGTGTGTGTGTTGTACCAGCACCAGGCTGTTTTGACTACCATGTCTGTATAATAGGTTCTGAAGTCGGGAAGTGTGAGGCTTCCTATTTTGTTGTTGTTCTTCAATAATGCTTTAGCTATTTAGGGCCTCTTTCCTTTCCATATGAAGTTGGAGATTAGTTTTTCCATTTTGTTAAAAGAATGTTGTTGGAATTTGGATTGGGTTTTCATTGTATCTATAGATCGCTTTGAGTAGTATTGATATTTTCACCATGTTAAATCTTCGTATCCATGAACATGGTATGTATTTCCATTTATGTAAGTCTCTTTTGGTTTCTTGCAGCAGTGTTTTGTAGTTTTCTCTGTATGTCTTTTACATCCCTAGTTAGATTTATTCCAAGGTATTTTATCCTTTTTGATGCTATTGTAAATGGTAAATGGTATTTTCTTCCTGATTTTTTTTTTTGGAGTTCTCTTTGTTAATGTGGAGGAATTCAATGACTTTTTTTTTTTTGTATGTTGATCTGGTATACTACACTTTGCTGAAGCCTTTTATTAGTTCTAGTAACTTCCTTGTGGAGTCTGTGGGATTTTCTATGTATAGGATCATATCCTCTATGAATGGGGATATTTTTACTTCTTCCTTACCAACTTAGATGCCCTTTATTTCCCTTTCTTGCCTTACTGCTCTAGTTAGGACTTCCAGTACAATAGTCAATAAGAGGGTGATAAAGGACATCCTCATCTGGTTCCCATTCTCAAGGGTAATGCTTTCAGTATTCTGCATTGAGAATAATATTGGCTGTTGGTTTTGTATATATGGCCTTAATTATGTTGAAGAATTTCCTTTCTATTCCTATTTTGCCAAGAGTTTTTATCAGGAAACGGTTTTGGATTTTATCGGATACCTATTCTGCATCAATTGAAATGATTATATGATTTTTTCCTTTGTTTTAATAATGTGAATTATGTTGATTCATTTTTTAATGTTGGACCATCCTTGCATCCCTGGCATGAATCCCACTTGATCCTGATGTATTATTTTTTTGATATGCCATTGAATTCTCTTTGCTGTAATTTTGTTGAATTTTTGCATCTGTATTTATGAGGGATGTTGGTCTATAATTTCCTTTTTTAGTGCCTTTGCCTGGCTTTGGGGCTTTTCTGGCTTCATAGAATGGATTAAGAAGTATTCCTTCCTTTTCTATGTTCTTGAATAGTTTGAGTAGAGTTGGTCTAGCTGTTCTCTGAATGGATGACTCTAGTGAAGCCATCAGAGCCAGGGCTTTTTGTTTTAAACAGGGAGTTTTTTAATGACTGCTCCAATTTCTTGTTTTTTTACAGGTCTGTTCATATTTCCTACCTCTATATCATATAACTATATAATTTGTGTTAGTTTAGGTAGGCAATGTGTTTCTAGAAATTTGTCCATTTCTTTTAGGTTTCCAAATGTATTGGAATAGAGTTTTTCATAATCTGTTATAATCTTTTTCATCTCATTTTGATCTGTTGTAAGGTCACCCATTTTATTTTGGTTATTTGCATCTTCTCATTATTTTCCTTTGTCAAATTGGCCAGTAGTTTGTCACTTTTATTGATCTTCTCAAAGAATCAACTTCTAGTCTTGTTGATTCTTTCTTTTGTTCTTTTGTTTTTGTTTCATTTATTCCCACTATAGTCTTTATTATTTCCTTTATTCTGCTGACTTTTGGCTTATTTTGCTGCTCTTTTTCTATTTGTTCAAATTGTAGGTTTAGGCAAATGTTATTCACCCTTTCTTTTCCTTCTTTTAAAATTTTTATTGTGATTGGGTGAAAGTTTACAGAGCAAATTCACTTTCCATACAGCAGCTCACATACACTTTGTCTCATAACATTGACTGTAATTTCCCACAATGCAACAGCTCCCCTCCCACTTCCTCCCCATAGTTACTACTTCCCTGTGTCCTTCCCTCCTATGTACTCCTGCCCCCTGAGCTGTCTCCCTGTGCATACACAGCCCTTTTATTATCCCATTTCTTCTTTTTTAAATGTATGCACATATTGCTGTAAATTCTTCTTTGAGTACTGCTTTTGCTGTGTCCCAAAGGTTTTGATATGCTGTGTTTTCATTCTCATTTGATTCTAAGAATTTTTAAAGTTTATTTTAAATTTATTCTATTCTTCAATCATTTTAAAGCAAAGTGCTATTCAATTTCCATATGTTTGATTTTTTTCCCCTTGTACTTCCTCTTGTGGATTTCTAGTTTTATAGTGTTATAGCCAGAGAAGGTGCTTTATACTATTTGGATGTTTTTCGATTTTTGAGGCTTGCTTTGTAGCCTGATATGTGGTCCATTCTGGAGAACAATCCAAGTGTGCTGGAGAAGAAAGGGTACTGTGCTGCTGTTGGGTGGAGTGTTCTTTATTATGTCTAGGAGGTCAAGTTGTTTGATTATGTCATTTAGATCTGTATCTTTATTGAGTTCCTTTCTAGTTGCTCGTCCTTCATCAAAAATGTTATGTTAAAGTCTTCTACTATTATTAGGATCTTTATTTTTGCTCATATCTTCTCCTGGAAGTAAAAGGCAAATGACCCTAAACACAGGACTTGAAGAACAGGCCAGATATCTTTCACTAAAAGAGATGGAATACTTCTTTTCCTGATTCCCCTGGGTCTTTGCTAGATTCCTTTATGGGGCAAGCAGAGGGTCTTGAGTATGTTTGCTATGGGCAGACACAGGAGGGCTCTGTGTTGTGAGGGGCTAGGGGAAAGAAGAATGCCCAGGGAAGGGGACGTGAAGATGTCACCAATGTTCATGCTTTGTTAGCCCAGTAAAGCAGAGGTGGGAAAAGGGCTAGGCTGGCCCCACAGTGCTGCATGGGCACTTACTGCTCAGGTTGAGCTGCTAACTCCAAGGCTCCTGTTAGGGCTCCTAACCCCAAGCTATAGTTATAGTTAGTCTACCAGGGACAGCCTGAAGGGAGTGAGGCAGTGTCTAAGGCAGGTGAGTGAAGGAGGAAGAGTTGCAGATGGGTGCATATGTGGGGTGAGGTTGGGGTGTTCTCTTCCCAGCAAATAGTGCAGTGGCTGAAGGCCTTGAGTTTTCCAGAAAAGGAGAAGCCTCTGGGCTAGCCACACAAGTAGAATCTGCTACTTCAGTGGGGTGTGTGTGTGTGGCTTTTCTCCCTCTTTTTCTTGCCCCCTCATCCCACCCTCTCTCCTGCTCTCCCTTCCCTCAGTAATGAGTGGCCTCAGAAGAAAGTGCCTCTCTCTGCCTTTAATTAATTTAGTGGCCTCTGTTTATATGAACTCCTGACATAGCCAGGCCCCAGGAATAAAGAAACTAGCCTGATTGGCAGAAGGAGGAGTGTGCAGGAATGTTCCTGAGATGAGGAAAATTTTTTTGCCTCCTGCTCTGAGGTGAGGAAGGCTTTGTGTGATCTCACCTCCATTTAGGGCTTGAGCACAGGTAGACCCCTGGGGGAGGTGAACCCTCCTTTGCTCTGGGTTTGGAGGTACCCTGCAGCCTGCTAGATACGGGGAGTGCCACAACATGCATGAATCTTTGAACAGCGTATCTGTTTATTTTCTATGCAACAGCCTTTGTCATTGCCCTGATGAACCCCTTGGACTCTGGGCATGAACAGGAAAGAGAAAACTTAGCCCTTATCCTCAGGAATGTTCAGGCTGGTGAATATCTTCCATTTTTTAGAGATGCCTAGCCTAAAGATAGAATATTGCCAATTCCTACCCTTTAGCATCACTTACCATGTGCCAGGCACCATGCTGAGCACTTACTAATGTATTTGACCCTCATAATCTCATATATATATACGTGTATGCATATATATATATATATATACACATATATATATACACACACACAACACACACACACACACACACACACACACACATATATGTATATAGGAGCTCTGGTGGCATAGTGCCTAAGGCACTTGACTGCTAACCATAAGGCTGGCAGTTCAAACCCGCCAGGCAGGCACTCCTTGGAAGAAAGATTGGGCAATCTACTTCCATAGTGATACTGCCTCGGAAACCCAAGGAGGGTTCGCTATGAGTCGGATCCAACTCGACAGCAGTGAGTTTGGTCTGGTTTTGTGTGTGTGTGTGTGTATATACATTTGGTTTTTCTTTTCCCCAGACAAGAACACTTTTTAGATAAGAGAATTGAGTCCAGGGAAGCTAAGTGACTTGCTTAAAGTTGCACATTAGAAAGTGGTACAGTGGGACACCAGCGCTTATACCCTGAACTACTAGTTTAGTACTGCAGTAGCTCCCAAACCTGTGTGTGCAAGAATTCCCAGAAAGCTCCTTAAACATTTGATTCCTGGGCCCATTGTCAAGACAGTCTGATCTAGTAAGTCTGCATTTTTAACAAGCACCTCAAACAATTTGAGGCAAGTGCTCAGGGATACAGTTCCTGCCTACACTGCCTTTCCCAGTTGGGGGAAGGATTGAGGTCCCTGGTAGAGCAGTCTGTATTGTCAGACCCCTCCCCACACACACACCGGCCCACCACCAACCCTGTTCTTCAAGAGATAGGAAGACCAGGCCCCTCCACGGGGACAGGGGTTTCTGTGTTAACTTGCTTGGGGAAACAGAATGTGATGGTGACACAGAAGTTGGGAGGAAACTTTCTGCTCAGCCTGTGTTGTATTCTCAGCGGCAGAGCTGGAGGCCTGTAGAGGAAGTAGGGGAGAGAGGAAACGCAGAGGCTGGAATCCGTAGGTAAGAAGCTAGAAAATATCCTTGTAGCAGAACATATGTCAACAGCCAGAGGGCAAAGGCAGACAATAGGATTTTCAAGTGATTGCCAGGGACACTGGCTGTACTTCTGTGATGTGTGAGTGCAGGTTCAGCAGTTCTGACAAGAAGATAGTGCCTCTCTGGTCCCCAGTTTCCTCATCTGTGCCACCAAGAGCAGATGATCTCTGAAGGTCCTTCTAATGTGAAGATTTGTGATTGTACAGGGTTCACAGGACCAAATAAGAAAGGACTTCTCTCCAGAGGCCTGAATGGGGAGTACTATGAAGACAAAAGTAACACAAACCTGGGGGGACAGAGAGTCACACAGCCAGACATGCACAATTCTGAGATGTTTCTTTCTAGCTTTAATCTCAGTCATGGGTCCCTATCCATCAATTCTCCTGGTCACTGTCCCTCCAGTCCTTGAATTCAGCATCTCTCAAAGCAAAACACATCACCATCCTTTTGTTTTGTTGGTGCCAGTTCTCTTTGTCTAGCTACCCAACTTTGGTGTTAAATGTTCTTTGGACTGAATTACTTAACAAGTATCTATCATATGTTAGGAGCCCTGGTGGCATAGTGCTTAAGGCATTTGGCTGCTAACCAAAAGGTTGGAGGTTCAAACCTACCAGCTCCTCCGCAGAAGGAAGATGGGACAATCTACTTCTGTAAAGATTTAGAGCCTTGGCATCCCAATAGGGGTTGCTGTGAGTCAGAATCAACTTGATGGCAGTGAGTTTGGTTTTTTGGTTTTATCATGTGTTGTTGTTGTTGTTATGTGCCGTCCAGTCAGACTTGACTCATAGCGACCCCTTCTTGGGTTTCTAAGGCAGTATCACTAGGAAAGTAGATTGCCCAACCTTCCTTCTGAAGAGTGGCTGGTGGGTTTGAACCTCCAGCCTTCTAGTTAGCAGTCAAGTGCCTTAGGCACTACGCTACCAGAACTCCCTTATCATGTGTTAGCACCGGGAAACTAAAGTGGATAAGCCATAGGACTTACCCTTAGTACCAGTTGCACCTAACTTCCTAGAACCCAGAAACCTAAACCTCATCAGTCACCACCAAGTGCCTAGATAGCTTGAGCCTCTGAGATCCTCATCCCTCTCTGGACTCTGGTGTCCTGGCTACTTTGACCACTAGCAGAGCTCCTAGCATTCCCAAAGGCTCAATATGCCACCTTCCACACACTGCCCCTTCCTGGGGCCATCTCTGACTTACGGTGATCCCATGTGTTGGAGTAGAATTGAGCTCCATCAGATTCCATGGCTGATTGCTTTGGAAATAGATTGTCAAGCCTTTCTCCTGAGGCTTCTCTGGGTGAACTTGAATTTCCAGCTTTTCAGTTAGCAATTGAGAGTGTTAACCATTTACATCATCCAATGACTTGAAAACAAACCCTTACATAGTGCCTTCTATGTGCCAGGTGCTGTTCTCAGTGCTTTACTTTTATTACCCATTAATGTAAGTGAATCTTCACATCAGGCCAGTCAGGTAAGGACTCTTATGCTGATCCCCATTTTGCAGACGAGGATATTGAGGCATGCATATTAAGTAACATGCCTAAGCTCACACAGTGAACCCAGGCAGCCTGGCTGTGAATTTGGGTTCTTACTCTATACATCACTACCCTTCAAGTTCACTAGGAGACGAGCATATACCCCCACTGGGCACAATGTGATACAAGCGGTTTTAACAACAGAGACAAAGCATTCTGGCTATGCCAGGGAGGGAGTGGCTTATCTTGTCTGGCTTCAAAATGAGGTCATAGGAGGCTTCCCAAAGGAAATATTCTTGGAGTTAGCTTGGAGGGTGAGTAGGGGTTTCAGTAGGCACATACATGTGGCAAGGGAATTCCAGGTATAGGATAGCAGGAGGAGCAAAGGCATGGAGATAAGAGAATACACCGGGGCTTGCGAGAATGGGAAGAAGTGTTGAAGGAGTGATGAGGCTGGCTAATAGGTAGGACTAGACTGGGAAGAGTATAGATTTCTGTGCCAAGATATTTGGGCTTCTTTGGAGGCATTGGGGAGCTATGGCAGCCTTTTATGCAAGAGAGTGAGTGGACATGGTCCCATCAGGATTGAGAGAAGTGACTCTTACGTCAGAGTGTGGAGTTTGTGGGGAGAGGCAGGGCCTGGAGGCTGGTGATGAGTACAGAGGCTGCTACCATTGCCCAGGTATCATTGAGAGGGCCCAGAATGGGAGCTGAGGGTCAGCGTTTTCAGGCTAAAAGGGGGAAGACAAAGGGGTGAGGCATCTGGGCATCCAACCTGGTAATGACACTCTCCTCCCTGCCCTTGTGCCTCTTAACCAGGAGATCAGCTCCTCAGCTTCTGGGGAACTGGCATCACCCCCTCCCTAGGGGACTTTGGATGATCCCAAGGTACTCTTCCTTACCTTCTTTTTTTTTTTTTTTTCCGGCTTTAAATATCCTGTATCATCCTCTTCCTCTTAAATTCCTGGGGCTCTGCCATCATCCAAATGTTCAGCACCTAACTTCCTAGAACCCAGAAACCTAAACCTCATCAGTCACCACCAAGTGCCTAGATAGCTTGAGCCTCTGAGATCCTCATCCCTCTCTGGACTCTGGTGTCCTGGCTACTTTGACCACTAGCAGAGCTCCTAGCATTCCCAAAGGCTCAATATGCCACCTTCCACACACTGCCCCTTCCTGGGGCCACCTGATCTAGTATGCATTTAACTCCTTTGTTCATTCCATGCCTGCTCTCTCTCTCTCTCCCCCCTCTTCTAGGATGTCAGCTTCCCAGGCCAGGACTTTGTCATGTTCACAGCTGCATGCCACATGCCTACAGGGTTCATATCCCAGCCCCACTGCACCAGAGCTGTGTCTCCGTAACAAGTGCCTTGCCTTTGTGAGCCTTAGTATTCTCCTATATAAAATAGAGGAGAATAATAATTGCAATCTTAGAGGGTTGTGTTGACCATTAAATGTCACGATGTATGCAGAGCACTTAGCATGGTGACTAATAAGTATGAAGCCCTCAATAAATGATCTTGTGGTCTCCTCCAGCTGCATATAATTTCTACTTATAAGTTCCTACACATTATAGGAGAGTTTGGTGTTTCTCTTGAACTGACTGTACATTTGGGTGATAGTAAACAGGGTGAGAGAAAATTTCATTGCTTCCAGGAAAGAAGGATCAGTGGGAAAAGGGATAGGCCTTGGGTCATGGTCTTGCCCGTGCCTTTATCCAGTTGGTGGTCACCAAGGGGCTAGTGCAGACCATCTAGGAGTGAGGCTGCCTCTAGACCCTTTCTGGGATCAGCCTACAAGCTGGGGCCAGTACTGCCCTGGTTGAGTTGGCTAAACTGGAGATAGGCTGAGCCTTGTCCCTTGAATTGTGGTCTCAGCTGATGGAGGGTGCACTGAAGTCGGGCCTGTGAGTAGGCTCCCCTTGGAGGGACTAGGCCTAGTGAGGAAAGTTTTGAAAGGGTTGAAGCCACTGGGGAAGCAAGAGGAGGCACACATCTGCTTCTTCTGGATGAGCTTTATATTGTAACTTTGGTGAAATGTTTACACGTAGAGCAAAAATCAACAAAACCATCCACTGACCACCAGAGGCCTAAGTGCTCCCAGCCTGTGAAACCTGTTGGAGAGAAGGCCATGTGTTGTGACAGTCCTGAGGGAAGTCAGATGAGACACCAAGGGATCTGGCTGAAGGCAAGTGATAATCAGGATGAGTCAAATCCCCACCCCCAAGTGAGTGTCTGGGTGGGCAAGGCCCATGCCCAGGGGCATGAGGGTGTGATGATGTACAGAACATTCTGGCTGGACCTCTGGGACTGGACACAGTGCTGGCCAACTGTGTGGATGGTTGGAGGACTGCTGGGAAGCAGCTGTCGGCTTCCTGCCCATTCATAACCCTGGGTGCCCCAGACTGGCTCAGTTGCCCTAATTTGAGAGAGGGGGCCCCCTTTGCCTGGGCCAAATTCAAGTTGCTTGGGGAGGGGCAGCGCCAATACCAGAAACCACAACAGACCCTGATCCTGGCTGGTGGAGGTGGTTTGGAAATGGACCTTTTTTTTCTTTTTGGCTAAATTAACATTTGGCATTTCAGGGTGCTGGCCCCATGCCTGGCTGCTCTGGACTTCTGCCTGTCAGCTCCTTTGAGGCTATTTTTGCCGTTCACTTATTTATTAACTATTATTGCTCCCCAGGATAGATGGGCACAGATGCACACTGATAGGCACGTGCATGTACCTGAGCCACGTGTGTGCACACACACGCACACACACACATGCCCTCCAACCCTGGATTCCACTGGAGAAGCCAGCCTGCCCCTTCCAGGCTGGCTGTGGGCTTAGAGGGGGAAATGACCAAAAGGCTGGGGGCCCCACACTGAGTCAGAGTAGAAAAAGACTGTGGGGGTGGGCAGGAGCCATGACCTCCCATGCTTATCACTCCCCAGAAATGCCTACCACCCCCAAGGTATCTCTGTACCTATTCTGTCACCCTTAGGGGTGTTTAGCCCAGGAAAGGGCTCAAGTGTGAGAAGGCTGTGGATCCTGCCTGCATCATCTGCCCAGGAAAGTAGTAGAGGGATTGAGAGAAATAAGGCCTCCCTTGCTAGGACACGGGAGACCTGGAGGCCTGCTTCTCTGCTCACGTCTGCCAAGCCCCCATCTTCTGGAGAAGGAAGTTTGGCTTCTGCCCTCAGAGAGCTCCCAGCCTAGAGGACTCTCTGTTGAGATGACCAGTCCCAGTCTTATCATCTGAGAAAAAAGGGCATCGAAGGAACATACCTGAACTGATGGGCCAGTGTGAGCAAGACCCTGTCCATGTTTGACTCCTTTGATGTCAATCAAGTTCCTAGCATGCATGCATGCATGCATGCACGCAAAGCAGATGTTGACCTTCCCTCCCCACCATCAGCAAGGATCTGTGAGCCCTGTGCACAGGGCACTGTGTATGGTATAAGGTGTGTGCCACAGGTTATTGAGTGCTGTGTGTTAGTCCTCATGTGTCTTTTGGCTCCATGTCTTGGCCAGCCCATCTGCTCTGAGCCTGGACCCTCTTGTAGTCCCTTCCATAGCCTTGACACCAACAGGAGAGCAGAGTGAAAAGTTGGGTTTTTCCTTCTAAGGCTTCCTAAGGCCTTCCCCTGAGCTTTGGTGTGTCTGTGTGAGAAGAAATAGGAGTGATTTCCCTCCTGCTTCTCCTCTAAGACAGTGAGGGAGGAGGTCAAGGGCTGCAACAAAGGTTACCCATGAATGTGGTGACCAGACCTGGATCCTGAGATGTCATCTTCTCTCTTACTCACCTCGCTAGTCCCCCTTCTGAGGGAATATGCCATCTTCCTCTCTGCTCCCTGAAGACCCTTTTTCTCTGCCTGAAGGAGACCCTTTACTCTTGGGAATGGATCCTTACTGCTCTGTCTTGGGACTCAGTACAGCCCTTCTCAGAATGACCTTCAGGATCTCCTTGGGGGTGGGAGCTTCTCCCTTTCATCAGACTGATAGCTCTATGAGGACAGGGGCTATGCCTCCCTCATTGTACTTGGAGCTCCTGAAGGCCAAGGACTAGGTCTCCTCCGTCAGACTGGGAGTTCCCTGAAGGTGGGGACTAAATTTGTCCCCACCATATTGGGAACTTCAAGGGCAGAAATTGTTACCTCCTCCATCAGGCTGGGAGCTTCCTGAAGAAGGAATCCATGCCCCTTCTTCCCTGTCCTCATGACCCAGGTTCTGGCAGTGGGATGCAGAGGTGCTCATCTCTAGGCCCCTGATGGACTGGGAAAGAGGCTGGGCTGCTGAGGCCCCAAGGCAGCAGAATTGCTTACCCTTCCTCAGTAACCTCCCTGCACTTCCCCTTCTCCCCAGTGGGAATTAGTTGGGTGGAGATAGGTTTTTATAGCTGGAGTTCAGGATTTCACAAGCCTGATAGCCAGTAGAGCATACAGGAGTCTGTGCCAAGCTCAAGCATGAGTAGAGAGGCTGCTGTGGGTGTGGGATGGGTAGGCAGGCAGGGAGGGCTAGGCTGGGCTGGTGCCTCATGGTGGCCTTAAGACCAAGGTGAGATCTTCAGTGCCCTCTTAAGCTACTGCCTTGTCTGATCCAAGTAACTGGCCTGTCCCCTCACTGTAAGGTGTGGGGAAGTATATCATCTGCTTTTCAATGCTCCTTGCCTGTGAAGTCAGGCCTGGATGTTGAAACTAGTTAACGTGCTTGGCTGCTAACTGTAGGTCAACTCTAGCCTGGCTATCTACTTCCATATGATAACAGCCATTGAAAACTCTGTGGAGCACAGTTCTACTCTGACACACACAGAGTCACCATGAGTTGGAATCAACTTGATGACAACTGGAAAAAAAAAATCTTTCTCTCCTACTTAAGAAAGGACTGACTTTTATTTATTTGTGTGCTTGTCCCCCTCCCTGGTATGACCATAGTCCTTGGATTGTTCTGAAGACCCATGGCTTCTAAGGGCTCCAAGTAGTGTGAGGAGGAGAGGGAGACAGAGCCTGCTGCTAGTGGGCCAGGTCTTTGAGCTGTTGTCATATAGTCTGGGAAGAGGCAAGTCCTTATAGCTTTGTGTTCTGGTAGAGGGGAGGAGAGGGGGATTTGTAGCCCCCTTCAGTCATGATCTGAGCTCACTCTTCCTGACTCTGAAGTCTTGACTTAGTGACTGTGGTTAAATGGCAGGTGCTTAGGATTTGCAGTCCCAGCTCTGCTACCCACCAGTGTATGACCTTAGACAAGTGGCCCTCAGTTTCCCCATCTGAACATTTGGGGCTGTTGACATCCCCTCAGCAGGGCTGTTGTGAGACTTAACATGTACTGCACTGTGTAAAACAGCTGACCTCCCCAGTGCCCATGAAAATTCCCCAAGAGAGAAGACAAGCCAAGAGGAACAAGGAGGTAAGTATTAAGTCTACTAAAATTCCAGCTTCTCCATCCACTATGTCCATTCTCATTTTTCTCTCATTCTATGTGTTTTTGCTTCTGGTTGCTTTAGCCGCTCTTCAAAATCTAGACTCAACGTTGGCATCATTTTCCCAAGTGAAGGGGGAGGAAGCATGACAGTATGAGGAGTTGGGCAGAGCCCCTGAAGGCTCCTTTCTGCCAGGACAAAGCTGGCAGTTCCAGCACCTGCACAGTTTTCTGCCTCCTGGTAAAGACTGCATTATTATGAGCTAATGTCTGTGCTGTCCCTGAAGTGGCCAGGGAGGAAACATCAAGTAATATGATTATTACAGCAGTAATAATAACAACAACAATACCAACAAGCACACACAATTATGGAGAAGGCTGTGACTTGAGGGGCTGGCTCTGGGCCAGGAATGTGGTGAGAGACCCAGAAGTGGCCGTGAGACTTGAAAGGAGTGGGTTTCAAGCTGTTCATGCTAAAGAAAAATGCTTCAGGACAAATCAGTCAGTCCCTTCCACTATATAACACAGCAGTTAGGCTTGATAGGATGTGGTCTTGTGCCCATCTGGGGGCTCTGTGGGCTCCATCTGTCCTGTGTTCCCTCTGCCCCCTGCTCTCCACTTGCCCACTCAAAACTCCCTCCACCCAGGCATCAGCAGCCATAGGCCTGCCAGTTTTCTCCTCTGCCCCTGCCTGTGGGTAGGCACATGAACCAGGGTACAGGGGGCAGTTGCCCTATGAGAACTCTGTCATGACTCAGTGCAATAGCCAGGGTGGACCCTAGCTGGTGCCAGGATCTAGGACTAGGTGTCATAGTGAGATAGTGGCTCTGCTGCCCAGGACTGGCACACGCACTAACATTGTGCGATACGATTATTACAGTGCAGTGGCTAAGACTCAACTGGGTTTGAATGGTGGCTTTGTTGTTCCCAGACTGTTCAACTCGGAGTCAGTTACCTAATCTCTCTGTGCTTCAGCTTTCTCATCTGATAATAAAAATAATCTACCTTATCAGGTTGTGCTTGTGATTGATACTGGGTGGCACACGGTAAGCCCTATGAAGTTAGTTCTTTTATAGTTATGATTATTCTAGCAGGTACAATAATGATACAGTGATTCTTACCCTTGGGGTCTGATGAGGGTACGGCCTACTGCTTCCTGTTGCCACCTTAAGCTACCTGCCGCACGTCCCCAGGAAAGAGTGGTGGTAGGATTGAGCAGTTTGAGATCTGGCTTCTGGAGGCTTTGAGCCTCTGGCATCTGCCTGGGATGGTCTAGGCTGTTGGCCATACGGGTAGTTGGAGCTGGGGCCATTTTTAGAGTCTAGGGTGCAGATAGGCTTTCCCCCGCAATATCATGCACTTGGGCCCCCTTACTTCTCACCCTGCCTTCTTATCCCTTTCCTCTGCTTCTTGGAACACTTCCTACTTCACCCCTACTCTAGGTAGGAGAAAATGGAGAAAAGAGAGAATACAGTTCGGGAGGGGCTGAGCCAGAGGGGGTCTTGGCCTGAACATCTCTGTTGTCTTGCCTGTCTCTCAGAGGCTTGGCTGTGATCGCCAAGCAGGAAATGGTCTACCTGTCTGGAGGTGTGTCTGTGTGTCTCTAGGTGTGTCTGTGTGTGTGTTGAAAACATTCTTCATTAAGCTGCTGTGGGCCTTGTGACTTTGACTCATAAAGTTACACTTGTGTCCGGAATAGAGGAGACCTATCCCAAGGGTGAGGGATCCCAGCTCCTGATGTAGCCACTAGTGCCAAGGCCCTCCACAGCACACCTTGACAGACTGCCGCTGCCTTCTCCCTCCAAAGAATGGGTTGTTTGGTTGCATTTGAGGGAACAAATCTGTCTTGAGTGCTTCTGTATGCATGGCATGGGATGCAGTGATGAGGAAGGTGCAGGCCATGCCTGAGGGAGCTTATAATCTAGTGCAGGTAAAGGGGTGGCAGTGGGGGAGTCTAAGGCAAATACGTAAAGAACTCAACACAAGGTAGAAAAACTAAGGGGCAAGTAGAAGTGTGAGCTGAGAATTGGGTAAGGAGAGGGGATCAAAGGCAGGGGAGCTCAGCAGCATTGGTGACATCTTGTCGAGGTGGAATGAAGGAGTTGGCATTTGAGACATTGAGGAACACAAGTGTTGCTGGCAAGGGAAAAAGTGTGGGAAATGGGAACATATAGGATGTCTGGACATACGGAGTCTTCCCAGTTGGCCTTAGTGCAGGATCTTCATGGATTTCCACTAGGCAGCAAGATGAGGGTGGACATGCACCACATTGTGGCTGGCCTTAGATGCTGAGCGAGGAGTTTCCGTGTCATTTAGCTGTCAAAAGTGATCCATTGAGGTTTGTGGGCAACAGGGAATGATTCAGGCTGCACTTTAGAAGGGTTGGCAGGACAGGGAGATTTTGTGGGATGGTGACATGCAGCAGGAAGCTCTGGGAGGAGGCAGATGAGGCCTGAGGTGGGGTGGAGGAGCGTGATGAGAGTGGGTAGGACAGGGTGAAGGGAAAGGCATTTCTCACAGAAAACTGATAGGCTTTGGCAAGTGAGGAAGATGAGCCAGGAGGATGGAATGGTATCAGTGTTCAAAGAAAAGGGGGTGGCTTGCTTCCTGACCTGTGGGGCCTATGGAGAGAAGGGACTTCAGGCAGTCTGATTTGGGGGTCAGAACAGGAGCCTCTGATGGGGTGATTGCCCGTGAGGTTTCTGGCCTGGATTCATGGATGGAAATGGATGGAACAAGGATGCAGAGTCTTGTCTGGAGTGGCTGTGGATGGTGGGAACATGGACTAGGTGGTGAGGAGGGTTCCTTAGATGATCATGTATTGCTGGCCTTTCCAAGAATAAGTAACCAATGTGAATCTCAGCTCCTGGGGTTTTCAGTGCTCTGTGGCTTAGGCTTGCCAGTGGGCATAGCCACCAGGGCTCATCAGAGAAATGAGCTCACTCTGACTCCTGTGAATGACTCTTTCTTGCCTACAAGAGAGCTGGTAGCCACGGTTGGTCCATGGACTACCCACTGTACATCTTCCTCCAGCATACATTTCCGGCCATCTTACCCTGCAAGTCCTTATTTGTATTATTTCCCGCATTTCACTCACAGTCTTCTAGACTGTGAGAGCTGGAAAGAACTTCTGCTGCCATTTCTAGCCCTCTCATTTTCACTGGAGGGAAGAGAGGCCCAGAAGGGTTTTGTGGCCATCCAAGGTCACTCAGTAAGTGGGATTTGGACCAATGTAGGATTTGGATCTGCTTCCTGGCTTGAGATACCATCCTGTTTCCCATTCCATTTCCTTTATTTGCAGATGTCTGACCTCTTCAAGGTCAGGTGGTACATGTCCACCTCCAGCACTCAGCAAAGCGGACATTTAATAAAGATTTGTCGCCTGAGTGAAAGAAGGATGATGCCTGGCACATGGAAATACGTGGATCAATCAGGGAGTTGTGGGGGCTGAGAGTGGGGTGGGGCTTAAGGAAATGGCCTCTTTGGGGGCCTGTGAGGGAGGAGATGGCTCAGAATGACTTTGACCTAGTCAAGGTGTGATTGTTTCCCTCACAGTCCTATTGGGGAGCTCCAGAAGGGGAACAAGGAAGAGAGGGGTGAACCTGTCATTGGCACAACTCCTTTTTCTTCCCTGAAAGGGCAGGCACACCTGTGACCTTTTCACTGCCTCCTGTCCCAGATCAGGGGGACTGCACCTCCAGGAATTCTAGGAAATAAGGGGCACTTGAGCCAGATGAGGAATCCCTGTGTGGTGCAAATGGTTTACACATTTGGCTGTTAACCAAAAGTTCGGAAGTTCAAGTTCACCCAGAGGCATCTCAGAACAAAGGTCTGAAATCTACTGAAAGGTCTCAGCCATGAAAACTTTGCAGGGCAGTTCTACTTTGTGATATACAGGGTTGCCATGAGTTGGAATCAACTCGATGGTGACTGGGTAGTTGTTTTTATTTATTTATTTTTTGAGCCAGATGGATCTACTTATTGGGTCAGATATAATTGCCAAGCACCTTTGGGTTTTAACTGTGTGGGAGAAGAGGCTGTGCAAAGGAGAGCCACGTGTTTGCATCTTCCTCTGTCAGGGTGCCCTGTCTGGGGGTGTAAAGGTCTGTGTAGTAGGAGTTTGCTCAAAATCTTGAGGTCTCTGCCTTTGTACATTTCTGTGAGAAAGAATTGTCATTTACCTCAGATGAGGGGACAGAGTCTGGTGTCTCGATGCCTTAGAGCCTCCTCCCATCTACAGTCAAACCCAGGGGAAGGCGGAGGCCATCTAGGCTATCCTCTGCTGGGCACCCTGGGGGCTTCCCCAGCTCAATTGGCACACAACGTTCTGGTTGTAAAAGTTCTCCAGAGAAGGAGATTCTTACTTTTAGTCATTTTGGAGGAAAAATCTGGAAGTATATTGTGAGGAATGAAGTCTTTGAAAGAGGGCTGTTTGGAGAGGAGAAGACCTGGTTAGCATGGTAGCAGGTAGTTGAAAGAGAATGCCATTCTCTGAGGGACAACTGTCAGGTCTCTCCTGCACCATCCCTTTCTCCTTTCTGCCCCTGATCCTCCCTTTCCTCCCCACATCCCTTGACCCCTTACCTGGGTCCTGCCTCTACCACAGGCTGCCTTGGAGAAAGGGTTAAAGGCCCCTGGGTGGGACTTTAGTCTTAGATTTTTTTATATGAAACATTTCAAAGTAGAAAAAAAATAATAAACTCCCATATCCTTATCATTTAGATTTACAATTGTCATGATTTAGAAAAATTATAAAAATATATATAATGCAACATTTGCCAATTTAACATTTTTTACATGGACAATTCAGTGAATTGTCACGATTTTTGCCATATTTATTTCATTTAACCTTTTTAATTTTCTCCTCTTGTCGGAATATTTTAAAGCAGATTCTGGCCATCATGTAATTTTACCCCTGTACACTTCGGTATGTATTCCTGAAAAATAATCTATATCTGAATTTGATTTCTGCTTCTCTGTACAATCACAGGCCAGTGAGCTGACTGCTCACTTTCCTTGCAGTGAATGGGAGACCACCCCTTTCCCCCATGATGTGGTACTTAAGTAAAATAAAGGAAAACTTAAAAATAAAAGCACTGTAGTAAGAAGGTTCACTGGATTAAACCCAGAGGCCTGGGTTTTGTAATTAAGCCGTGTTCTCCCTGGTTGACGCTCCTCCCCAAGGCTACTGAGGCACTGTAGGATGTGCCACCCCCCTTTCTCTGGTTGCAAGAAAGTAATCATTTTCTAAACGGTCCCATGGATGCTGAAGAGAGACTCATTAGTTCCCCCAGGGGCAGCCATCACCCCTGGGAGGACAAGTGGCCTAGCTCAGAAAGAATCTGGGTCATTTTGTTTTGTGCCATGGAGACCTCCCCAGGGCTCTTCTGGTGAGAAAAGCCCAGATCAGCATGGCCACAGACACCCTGACACCTGGAGGGCCTTGTCCCCTGGTGGCATGGAGGTTGTGCTAGTCCACAGTGGGGCTGTGGGCGAGGCTGGTAGGACTCTGTCCAGTGCTGGCTTCACCCTCTGCCCTGCTCCCCAGCAGAGCAAAAGGTAGCTTTATGATTGTGTCTCATTCCTCTCTAACAAATGAGTTTCTCTCCCTCTCCTGGCAACCTAAGCCTATGTTTACAGAAAATATCAAAGTCTAGAATAAACAGTTCCTGTAAGACCTCAGGGCCAGCAGGGACTGTGAGAGGACCTATGGGTCTCCTCCCTGGTGGCCAGTATGTGGTACAGGTCCTGGGTAGTTCACCTCCATGCTCTTCTCTCTGGAGCCCCCCAGGGGGCACCACCAGGTCTGGACATTGTAGCTTATGAATTGAGGAAGGGGCCCGAGAGGCTGGATGTGATCATGTTGTGATAGAAGCTTTGGAGTTAGACAACCCCAAGTTCACATCCTGCTTCCAGCCTTGACTACTGTGTGACCTTGGGCAGGTTACTTAACCTCTCACAGTCTCAGTTTCCTTATCAGTAAATCTTTGGATCTAGTGCTAGTTGCCTTTGAGTTGATTCTGACTCACAGTGAGTAACCCCATGTGTGTAGAGTAGAATTGAGCTCCACTGGGCACAATTAGGTTGGAAGGTTGGAAGTCTTCTCCTGAGGGAGCCTGTACTGTGAAGCCTGTTGTTGCTTCTAACCATGAGGGCCTCTCTAAGGGGCTTGGTTACCTCTTACAGATCCAGATTGAACCAGGAAATAAAGTGGTTCTCGTCAGGCCCAGTAGCTGAAGTCGCTTTCCAGGTCTTTGTTCCGTGCCTCTGAGTGGAGTGGAACCTGCAACCTTTTGGTTAACAGCTCGTGTATTTATTAAGCGTTTGCACCATCCAGGGATTCTGAAATCTTTGGGAGGGTAACTTTAAAGATGAGTTGTCACATCAAGCTCTGAGCTCAGACTAGTATCAGAAATGCTGGCTTCTCTCTCCCCAAGGCAGAGCACCCGTGTTCCTCTGGTGCTCAGGTCTGGATATAGGGAATAATTGGCAAAAACAAATGTACAACTTCCCATACGTTATCTTATTGGGACATTAGTGATGTAGGAATTAGTATCATCTCCATTTTACAGGTTAGAAAAATGAAGCTAAGAGGATTGTACAAAGTCACACATGTATAGTTAAGGCTCGGGCATGGAATGAGCTAATGGGCGAGGTCAGTGTGAAATGGCTGGAGGGGCTGCCATTGCCTACCTGGGAGCAAAAAAGGTTAAGAGTGTATTGAAAAGTGGCAGGTCTTTGAAGAGTAGTCAGTATTTCCTGAAATCATTTTTCATTCACTCATCCTGGCCAGATTCCCCAACAATTACTTTTATGCCTTTAGTGCAAAAGATGCAGTCTGATGTTGTGAGTTGCTGTTGAGTCAGCTTTGACTCATGGTGGCCCTGTGTACAACAGAATGAAACTTTGCCTGGTTCTGTGCCATCCTGGTGATTGTTGGTCCATTGTTGCAGCCATTGTGTGTTGTGAGTGCCTTCCAACCTAATGGCCCATCTCCCAGAGCTTTATCAGGCAGTATCCTGTTGTGACCCATAAGGTTTCCATTGGCTGATTTTTGGAAGTAGATCACCAGGCCTTTCTTCCTATCTGTCTTAGTCTGGAAGTTCACTAAAACTTGTCCACTGTGGGTGACCCTGTGGGTATTTTAAATACCAGCATAATAGCTTCTAGCATCATAGCAACACGCAAGCCACCACAGTACAATACACTAAAAAACCACGGTCTGAACCACCTTTTAAGCTTCTCCTCTCTCCCCCTCTGAGTTTTGCTTCATTCAAATCAGAGCTGGCAGGGACCTTCAAGGTCATCTCCCCTACTCCACATTGTCCCTGAGGGTAAGGTTAAATACACAGAGGCTAAGTGACTTACCTGGGCCACGCAGTCAGCTCTGGGGCTGGGATAGGCATCACTCTATCCTACGGTACATAGCCCTGCCCCTCTCTTTTGTCTTGGCCCGGTCCCCTCTCTCTCATATTTCTATGGTTCCACTCTGGAAATTCTGTCTGGGAGCGGGGCATCTCACTCTTTTCTGAGGCTGAGGTCAGAGGCCTCCCAGAAATGGACTGACCTTCCTCAGCCCCAGACCACCCATGGGTCTGAGTTCATAGCTCAGGGATCTCTTCAGGGATGGGAAATACTCCTGCCTCACTTAAATTAGGGTTCAAGGAAATGTTACATGCTTTAGTGCCTTTGGAAAGGTCACTATTGAAAAAAAATTGCCTGGTCCTTGGCTTGCCCCATCTTTTGGGAAGCAGGGTCTAAGCACCTCTCTCATAAACTGGCAGAGTCAGATTGTACATTTCCAGGGTGAAAATGGGAAAACAGTACCGGGGAGAGAGGAGAGTCTTCTCCTGAGGGAGCCTGTATCTGCTCTAACCATGAGGGCCTCTCTAGGGGGCTTGGTTACTTCTTACAGATCCAGATTGAACCAGGAAATAAAGTGGTTCTCGGCAGGCCAAAGGCTGGGCTGTGATGCCCTCTCTGGAGGCTGTTCTAGGTGTCTGTCCCCTGTGAGCCGCACAGAAACCAGCCATTCTGACAGACGTGTTCACATGGACAGGCCTATTTAGGGCAATCCTTGAACACCCACATAACCCTGGCCATCCTTTTTTTGTTACATTGTTTTTAGCCTGAGGAAGGATCCAGATGTTTTTAGTTCTCCAGTATTTTTTTTTGTGTGTGTGTGGTAAAGCTGAAGAGATTGAAAATGAGGGGTGAGGGAGAGACAGGTCCCAGAGCCTTCCACATAATAGACAACTAGCTGATAATTTGCTTTTGAGAGTGACTCAATTTTTTTTTTTATGTTTGGGATCCCAAATAAAGCTCCACTAACTTTCGAACATATCCCCTCTTAAGTTTTTGGTTTTTAGCTTCTCTTGTGGCTTGCTGCCAGCTACACAGCAACCATCAGAACTGAAACTGCTGTCTACATACTCCTTCCCATGTCACCCCGAGAACCATCCCTAAGGCCCTGGCCCCTTTGAGAATCACAGAGTAAATGCTGCCTGGACATTTTTCAAGGACATGATGGTTGCATTGTTTGGCATCCATTTGGGACATGGATGGAAACAGTCCTACCTGCATCTTTCTCTGTCACTCTCTGTTCTTACTACTCTCATCTCACCCCTACTTCCTGGTAGGGGAAGATGCCTTCCTGAAGGGCAACACGGTAGCTATTGTTGTTATGTACCATCAAGTCGGACCCGGCTCATAGCAACCCCTCCTTGGGTTTCTGAGGCGGTATCACTAAGGAAGTAGATTGCCCAACCTTCCTTCCGAGGAGTGGCTTGTGGGTTTGAACCGCCAGCCTTCTGGTTAGCAGTCAAGTGCCTTAGACACTACGCTACCAGAGTTCCTAACATGGTGGCAGGAATTTGAATTTAAATGGCACCCAGGCCATGCTCAGTAAGGCCTACAGGGTAGGATACTTTCTCTTCTGTCTGTGGTATCCCTTTTCAGTGAAGAAGTCCTCTCTGAGGTCTAGCTTTATTCCCTCCTGTTGTCTCCTTTTACCTATTCCTATGTGGAGAAGGTTTTGTGAGTAGGAGCTCGTTGGCACCTTCTGTAGAGGAGAGGGCAGGTACCTTAGCCCTTGGCTGCTGGGGTCAGTGGTCAGGGGCTTTGAGGCTCTGCCAGCCTATTTGGGGAAAAGCTGTGCTACAAAAGGGAGCAGGGAGGTGGAAATTCTGTTGGGGTAGGTTTGATGACTAGACTGCAGGGACAGGAAACTAGGCTGTGTGTGGGGAAAGAAGATGAGGGCTACAGTCATCCATCTGGGACTGTGTGTAGTCAACACGAGTGGAAAGCCCCACAGTAGGTTGCTCACCTGTATTGACATATCACCCCAGCTGTCCCATTAGGTTAAGCTGTTCTTGGGCATGTGCGCCAGAGAAATTGGTCCCCAGGCTGCTCTGGCCACTAGGGTGTAAGTTCAGGAGCAGCAGCTTTAGCTTCCGTCCTTCTATGCCTTTAGGACATGGCCCAAGTCCTGGGTGGGCAGAGCTGATACTGCTGGGCCTAGCACCGTATGGGAATTGTGACTTGAAGCAGGTCTCTGGCTGGTGGGGCTCTCAGCCCAGGGATGGGAGGCAGAGTGAAGGGAGGAGGTGGTTGCTGGGTCCTGGGCCAGGCTGAGGCTTTTGTGCTTTGTCCCCTTGGGGCTGGCCAGGGCCAGTCAGCATCTGTTGTCTCAGGAAGTTTCTATCTCGGATTGAGAACTCTTGAGGACACAGCCTCTCTGAATGTGACCTTCCCCAAGTGCCTGGCACAGGGTCTCTAGCATGATTATTTGGTGATGTGGACAGTGATAGGTGAGAGTTGACAGGTGTCCACTTGTTTCCTGCTTATTGGAAGCTCTGATTTCTCTTTTGAAACAGGAAGGATTCCATTCAATTTTCCAATCATTTGTTTTCTCTTATGCTTGTCCAGCCCTCTGTGGGGGAACCACATGATGGACAATAGGCCTTCCTCCAAGCAGATTAGACTCTTAACACCAGGAGGCCCAGGCAGAGTGCTGCAGGAGCAGAACGTGGGGGTGAGGTGGGCCACAGGAGAGTCAGAGTCACAGGGCAAGGGAGAACTTTCTGACCAATAGAATCGGACAGGTCATGGAAGGAGCAGGTCAGGCTTATGGTGGAGAGCATATTTCACAAACCTGACCATGTTTGGTGTCATTTGTGGTTTGGAGATGAATTAAGACTCAGAATGGCTCAAACTTAAAACTCAGTGCCATCGAGTTGGATCCTACTTGTGGTGATCCCTCTTTGGGTTTCCAAGGTGTTAAGACTATGGAAGTAGATTACCCCATCTTCCTTCTAAGGAGTGGCTGGTGGATTTGAACTGCCAGCCTTCTGGTTAGCAGTTAAATGCCTTAGGCACTACGCTACCAGTACTCCTCCAGAATGGTTAGTGCTTAGGAATTTGGGCTTTATCCAGTAGGTGATGATTAACCATCAAAGATGTTTGAATAAGGGATGGACAGGATGGTGGTGATGATTTTAAGAGCTTCCGTTATTGAGCCATTACTGGGTGTACTTTATGTATTATGCCCTTTGATTTAATCTTCACTGAAGCCCTGTAAGGCAAATGTTGTTATCCTGTTTTTCTGGATGAGAAAACCTAGTCTCAAGGTTACCCAGCTAGTTGGAAGTGGAGTGTGACCCCCAGCTCCCCTCTGTGTGATTCCACAGCCAGATTGTGTGTCAGGTGGCCTTGGAATACTAGGAGTGAGCACCTCCCCAGACAGTAGGTTCACCCTGGGATACAGCCCCTGCTGTTCCCCTGCCCACGCCTGGGAGGGAGGTGGGGGTGGTTGGGGTGGTCCCAGCCAGCTCCCTCCAGGAGAAGGAGGAGAGGAGAACTCTTCTAGAGGTGGAGCTGCCCTGGAGGGCATCTTTGTGAGATGCTTCCTGTGGAGTTCAAGAAAGGAAACTCCCTGTCACTCTGCCATCCTTAAGGCGGATGCGCTCTCTTCCAGCCCCCTGGTCCCTCCCTCCCTTCCTCTTCCCACTCCGGAGGGGGTCCCAGGGGCAGGCAGATGCAGGGCCTCCTGCTGGGCTAAGAGGATCCCAGCTCTGGGTTCTAGGGGAGCAGAAGTCAGTCCCATTGCCTCATCTGGTCTGTCCTGGAACCCCAGGGCTGTGAGGCCACCACTTCCTGGGAGCAGGGGTCTTAGGCTAGGGAATGTAGAGGGGAGGGCCCATGGAAAAAGCTGAGGTGTCAGCAGCAGACAGATTTATTATGGGCTCTTTCTGCTGGAGGTGTTTGCCTTTCCCAGGCCCATGTGCTGGTGCAGACAGAGGGAAGTTAATCTATATCCAGGTGATAGATTAGCTCCTCAGACTACAGGGAACTGTCTCAGTTAATCCATCGGGGCTGTGGAGGGCGGGGAGGGGCCTGCCTGTGAAGGAGCATCTCCCTGAGGCCTCTCAGCCTCTGTTACCGGACTTCTGTTAAGTAAGGGCTGTTGTCGTTATATGCCATCGAGTGGGACCTGACTCATAGCGACCCCTCCTTGGGTTTCCGAGGCAGTATCACTATGGAAGTAGATTGCTCAACCTTCTTTCTGAGGAGTGGCTGGTGGATTTGAACTGCCAGCCTTCTGGTTAGCAGTCAGATGCCTTAGGCACTATGCACCAGAGCTCCCAAGTAAGGGCTTGAGGAACAATATTCTGCTGTGCAGGCATCTTAACCTCCTTTAGGGCTTGTGGGGCCCACTCCAAATTTCTGATTTAGAAGGTACAGGGCTGAGGGCCAATTCTGGGCATTTTTAGCTAATTTCCAGGTAATGCTGATGCTAAGGCTACTGGTTTGAGATTCCCACCTTAAGAACCATTGTGTTAGAGCCTCTGATGAGGATTTATGGGGGCTCCTCCTTTGCCCAGCCTGGTTACTTGGACAGAGACTGTTGTCAGGAGCTCACCCTTGCTATCTGCCTTCAGGTCCTGGCTCGAAGGACACTCTTCCCCCTGTGGCCAAACTGAGAACTCACCTTTGCTGGTCCACCTGTCCTCTTTTCCACATTCTGCCTGTGAAAAGCAGAATGGTACTCTATGGTACATATTCCCTGAGGACTGGGACCCACAGCTCCCCAATCCTTAGGGTCCCCTTGGTGCTAGGCACAGCCCCTGGCACCCAGGAACAGGGACTCAGCGGTTCTCATTAAACCCTGTCACTATAAAAGCCAGGTACTCGAGGTCTGTGTGGAGAGGGGATTTCACAAAGCCCTCCCGGGCTGGGGAGGGGCAGAGCCAGCTCCAGAGCCCAGCTTCCAGACTCCTCATTCAGTGCTGTCTATATACACAGCTTTACAGAAAAACATTTGATAAGCTTAAAACACCAGCTAGTTTTACTAAGTCTTCTCTATACTTTATCTGTGTGTTGTTGTTAGATGCCAGCGAGTTGGTTCTGACTCTCAGCGACCCTAGGTGCAATAGAAGGAGACACTGTCGGGTCCTCCACCATCCTCACAATCCTTGCTGTGCTTGAGCACATTGTTACAACCACTGTGTCACTCCATCTTGTTGAGGGTCTGCTCTCTTTTTTGCTGACTCTCTGCTTTACGGAGCTTGATACTGTTCTCCAGGGACTAGTCCCTTCTGACAACATGACCGACGTAGGTGAGATGAAGTCTGGTCATTCTCACTTCTAAGGAACATTCTGGCTGTACTTTGTCCAGGACAGATCTGTTCATTCTTCGGGCAGTCCATGGTATTTTCAGTATTCTTCGCTCACACCACAATTCAAAGGCATAAATTCTTTATCTATGTGGATGCATTTAGATATATGGCTAGTGTTTTATATCTGCTGGGGTTTTTTTTAAACATTTTAGATCTAATTTTCTTGCTGAGTATAAAAATATGTGTCTTCTGTGTGTTGGCTCTGCATTATCTCATGCAATTCTCACAACAACACTGATGGTAAGTATTATGACCATTTTCATGTGGTAGAGCATCCCATGGAGGTGATGTTCCATGGTTTGCTTTAATGTTTCCTAAGCATCAGACATGGAATTGGTGTTTGAATTTTTCACCATAGGTCCAGGGCTCTTTGAATTATCCCTGGCCATCTCTTATATATATATATATTTTTTTTTTTAATGTGCCCACTGTATACTGTATATAATAATGGATGGAGTATCCAATCCCATTCTTTTTTTCTTAATCGAGGTGATTCACATAACATAAAATTAACTACTTTAAATTGTGCAATTCAGTGCCATTTAGTACATTCATAGTATTGGACAACCCTCACTGCTATCTAGTTCCAAAACATTTTCATCACTCCAAAGAAAACCTAGTGCCCATTAAGTAGTCACTTTCCATTTCT
Source organism: Orycteropus afer afer (assembly GCF_000298275.1). Classification (NCBI taxonomy): domain Eukaryota; kingdom Metazoa; phylum Chordata; class Mammalia; order Tubulidentata; family Orycteropodidae; genus Orycteropus; species Orycteropus afer. The sequence continues at coordinate 9,112,590 of NW_006921701.1, read as the reverse complement.
CCTCTCCCCAGCCCCTGGCAACTTCCAGTCTATTTTATGTCTCTATAGATTTACCTACACTGGATGTTTCATATAAATAGAAGCATACAATCTGTGACCTCTGTTTGGCTTCTTTCACTGAGCATGTCTCTGAGGTTCATTTATGCTGTAGCATGTGTCAGTAGTTCCTCTGTTTTTTTTTTTTTTTTTGTGGCTGGATAGTAATCCATTGTATGGATACATCATGTTTTGCTTATCCAGTCTCATCTTTTTGGCGACCAGAGAAATCCAAGTGCTAATGTTGGATGCTAAAGTGTAACACTATGAGAAGAGAGAGAAGTATTATAGATAGGGAACTATATGGGACAGTGGAGGGAGTTTGAATGGTGAGGGTAGATGTCTTCAGAATATAGAGTTAATGGTCAGAGTGAGGACTCAGTGTTTGGCCTTGAGAGACCCAGACAGGCTGGGATGATGCAGCTTGGCAGGGAAGGGCAGCTGAGGGGGTACCACATCCCTAGAACAGAGGAGAACCCAGTTCAGGGGAGTGTGGTGGGCAAACTCCAAGGATGTCCCCAAATCTAGAGCTGAAACAAGTTGAGAAGTTTTTATTGAAAACCAAGGGGTAACCTGTTGCTTAGATTGGAAAAGCCCTGGATTTCCAAAGCAACAGGAGCAATCTAGGGTGGGTGTGCTGGTGACAGGCTAGCTGAGAAGGGCAGTGTGCCTGGAGAGGAGCCAGCATGGGACAGGCATGGAATGGGCCTGGATGTGTTCAAGAGAGTGTGATAAGGAGCCCAACTGGTTGGAGACAAGGAAGCACTAAACTTGCTCAACCCCAGGTCACCCAAGTGCCCTTGTCCCTCCCATGTTTACCATAGGACCAATGCTCTTCAAACCATTGTGCCATTTTGAGAAATGTGGCCATGGGAGAAATGGAAAAGGAATAACCCTGAGTCCCAAGGGCACAATTTCAGGAGAAAGAAAAAAAAAAAAAAAATCCCTTTCCTCTCCTTCTTACCCCCTCAAACCCAAATAGAAACATTGCTTTGTTGGTTAGTGGCAGCAGAAAGTTATTTTTGTAACTGACTGGGGAACCCTGGGTGTGGGGAATGCCCAAGGCCTTGCTTTTGTCATGTTCCTACTCAGGCCTGGCACTGTGCATCTCCCATCACTCCCTGCTTTCTTCCCTGACTCTCACAGCTCTCTGAGGTCCTGAAGGAGAGAACAAAGTTAGAGACTCATTTTCTCTGATTGGACTCTGGGTTTGGACGTATTAACATTGCAAGAGCAGAAGGACTCTGAAGATGGAGACAACATGCTCCCCAGATGATTTGCCTCTTCTCTCTTCTCCATTTCTGTCAGCTCTGGACTGGATCTCAGAGCCTTGCTGAGGAGCTGAGGGAGGAGCAGCCAGGGACAGGGCCACTGCTGGTGGCTGAAGGCCTGAGCTCTTGGCTAGAAAATCAAAGCCACAGCCAGCAGTAGGGAGGGCAGGCCTGCAGAGTCTGTACTTGCTGGTCCTACAGGCCTTCACCAAGCATCATTTTTCTCTGGGGCTGCTCCAGCAGATAGCAAACAGTGATGAGTGATTCTTCCTAACAATTCTAGTATGCTCAGGGAGTCCCTGGATGGCACAGATGGTTTAAGAGCTTGACTAATAGCCGAAAGTTTGGAAGTTTGAACCCACCCAGAGGTGCCTTGGAAAACAGGCCTGGCAAACTGCTTCTGAAAGGTCACAGTCTTGAAAACCCTATGGAGAAGTTCTACTCTGCGCACATGAGGTCCCATAAGTCAGAATCTACTGAATGACAAGAATACCACCACCAACTAGCTTGCTCTCCTCTCACTGCTCTTGCCTTCTGTCATCACGCTGTCATCCTAGCAGCACCCCAAAGCAGGGAGGGTAAATCTAGCTCTCTGTGATATATGTAGGAAAACTGAGGCCCAAAGGAGCCAGAGTTAGGTGTTAAAACCCCAGAATAAACCCATTTACCAAACCACACTGACAGAGTTTCTCTTTCAGAGCGGGATGAAAATGGGATCTCAAAAGATGGAGTAAGTCAGAAATTTGTCTGCTGTCTTCCCTTGCAACTGAGGGAATTCACACCAGGCCTTCCACCTTCAGACATGTTCATGTTTAGCATGACTCCTCAAAGTGGCCTGTTTTCCTGGCTGGCCTGGGTAATGAGCCTTGGTTTTGTGCATTTCCCATGATGCTCCTCTGAAAATTCCTTAGTGCTGGATGCAGAAAGGTTTGGTGATACACACATAGCCCCGGGGGTCGAGACTCCAGCTTCTTTCCAGAGCTGCCTCCCCACCCAGGAGGCCTATGTGAGTGTGTGTTCTGGGCATAGCACACACTTTCTCTGGAACACAGCTAGAGAGATGGGGTAAGTCATAACCAGGCCCCAGACATACATAGGCAGGGGACGTGGGCTGACTGCCTGCTTTCTGGTGCCATCTTGCTGACCACTCTGAAATGGGAGGTCCAGCTACTAGGGTGGTGAAAGAAGGGCTGAAGGTACCAGGAGGTCCTCCACTTGGTGCTCTAAATTGACCAGAGGCTTGAGAGGTCACCATGTCCATCCCCTGTGTCTGACAGGGGAAGTGCTGGTCCAAAGTTAGAAAGCTGCAGAGAGAGGGAACTGTGTTTTCTTTTGGGTCTTATGTTTTCTGCACTTGGCTGCATCGTCATGCTTGTTAACCATCCATTCTGCATTTGAAACTCCCTTTCCAAAGCCTCCAGGTAGCATCTCTCTGAGAGTGGCCCAGCCAGGGCTGTGACTCAGATATACACTGATTCTGTAGCTTCTGCTGGTGCTGTACAATTAGTTATGCTGCCTCCTTAACTGTTTCCTTGGTGGGCATATCTATGTTATTTAAGTTCTTGGAGGGAAGAGTACTGGGTCTTACTCGTTTCTTGGAAAGTAACTAAACTCAAAATGTTTGCTGAAGTCAAGAAGACTATAAGGAATAAGGAACCCTGGTGGTGCAATGGTTACGTGCTTGGCTGCTTGCTAACCAAAAGGTCAGCAGTTTGAATCCACCAGCCACTCCACAGAAGACCTGGCAATTTGTTCCTGTAAAGATTTAGAGCCTTAGAACCGCTATGGGGTACTTCTACTCTGTTCTATAGGGTCATAATGAGTCAAAATTGACTCTGTGTTACATATCAACAACAACACAAAACCAAAAAAACCGAATTCACTGCCATTGAGTCTATTCCAAATCATAGTTGATCCCCATTGGGTTTCCCAGGTTAGAAATCTTTATGGGAGTAGATCACCCCATCTCCCTTCCTTGGAGCAACTGGTGGGTTTGAACTTCTAACCTTTTGGTTAGCAGCCAAATGCCTTATCCACTACTCCACCAGAGTTCTTTCAACAACAACATAGTTGCCTATAATCAAAGCAGTCTGTAAGGATGGTTGTGGGAAAGAGAATTTACCTCTGGCTGGAGGGATCAGAAAAGACCTCACCCAGGAAGTCATAGATCATCAGGGCCTGCAAGATGGGTATGTTGTCCAAAGACAGGTGGAATCAGAGGGAGAGCCTGAGCAGGGACATAGAGGAAGAGGGACCCACAGCTCACCAAGGGGAACATATATGTGGAAAGACCCCCTGGTGAACTGGGCAAGCCCAGCTGAGGAGTTTATTCTTGATTTCATGGACAGCAGGAACCTGTTGGGAGCTTTTGAGTAATCTAGTTGATTAATTCACATGGCAATGGTATGGGAGTGGGTGGTAAGGAGAAGCAAGTGGCATTAGGAGGATGGTACCAAGAACTGATTCCTTATTTCACTTGATCACTCAAGAGTACTGCTTGAGTTTTTCCTCACAACAGTTCTTTCTAACCAGTTGCTGTCAAGTCAACTCTGAATCATGATGACTCTGTGCATGTGAGAGTAGAACTATGCTTCTTAGAGTTTTCAGTGGGTGAATATTTTGAAGTAGATCACCAGGCCTTTCTTATGAGGCATCTCTGGGTGACCTTAAACCTCCAAGCTTTTGGTTAATAGCCAGGCACTTTAACCTTTTGTCCCACCCAAGGACTCCAACATTCCTTTCAAACCAAAACCAAACCCATGGCCATCGAGTTGATTCTGATTCATAGTGACCCTATAGGACAGAGTAGAATGACCCCATAGCGTTTGCAAGGCTGTACATCTTTGCAGAAGCAGACTGCCTCATCTTTCATCCGCAGAGCAGTTGGTGGGTTTGAACTGCTGACCTTTTGATTAGCAGCTGAATGCTTTCACCACTATATAACCAAAGCTCCTTAACAATCCTTTGTTGTTGTTGTTATGTGCCATCGAATTGGCCCCGACTCATAGCGACCCCTCCTTGGGTTTCCGAGGCAGTATCACTAAGGAAGTAGGATTATTCCCATCTCCATTTTATTGATGAGGAAACTAAGCCTAGGTCATACAGGTGATGGAGCTTAGGTCTTTTTGACTCTAAATCTTACGCTGTTTGTGTTATCAAGAGTTTGCAAGGTATGAAGGGACAGACAAAAGCTCAACCCAACCCACAGCCATCGAGTTGTTTCTGACTCATAGCGACCCTATAGGGCTGAGTAGAACTGCCCCATAACATTTCCAAGGCTGCAAATCTTTACAGAAGCAGATTGCCTCATCTTTTTCCCACAGCGCAGCTGGTGAGTTTGAACTGCTGATGTTTTAGTTAGCAGCCCAATGCTTTAACCACATTGCCACCAGAGCTCTTCTGAAGGACAAAGTCACTAATAAAGAAACTTTTGATTTAATTGTCTATCCTATCAGTTTTGATGGATGCCATAATGATTTCCTTTTTATATTGTCAATCTTTAGTTATATAATAAAAATAACAAATTCATTCTCCCTACTCTAAAAAGACAAATACTGTAGTTAAGACTGGAGCCCCCTTTGAATACTTCCCCAACCTTAAACCTATGAACTTCTCTCCCTTGGAACGGGAAGCTAGCTTCAGAAGAAACCCTTACTTGTGTTACAAGGTGCTCCTTTCCTTTCCAGCATCCTGCCAGCTTTGTCAACCACATTACCACCAGGTTCTCTTCATCAGCCCAGTGCTGTCAGGCAGCCAGATTGGAACCCAAGAATAGTAACTCTGGGTTAGAGCCATGCTCTGCAGCCCCGACATTCCATTCCTAGGCCTGTCCCAAGTGGGTGTTTGGAGAGTAGAGGGTTGTCCTCCTGGCTGCCGACCTTAAAAGGTTCTGCTTATGGTCCAGGCAGCCCTCAGAGCCCTTGATAACCAATCACAGTTCTGCCTTCTCTTAATTTATTGGAACCCTCCACTAGCCTGTTTGATTCTCAGCCTATCTCAATAGCTCTTAGAGTGACGACGGCCATAATGTCCCATCCAGCTTGGTAGAATGCACTTCCCTTTTTTGGCCTAACTCTGCCTCCTTTGGAGTCCTTGGGTGGTGTAAACAGGTCATGCTCAGCTGCTAACTGAAAGGCTGGAAGTTGGAGTCCACCGTGAGGCATCTTGGAAGAAAAGCCTGGGAATCTATTTCTGAAAAATCAGCCATTGAAAACCCAGAGCACAGTTCTACTCTGATGCACATGGGGTCACCAAAAGTTAGAATTGACTCAGGAACAGCTGGTTACTGGTGTTCCTTTCAGCTCTCAGGCACTAGTTTTTGAGAAGCTGCCAAACAAACCTGCTTCCTTCACATGTGGCTGGCTGTCTTCTCTGGATCTACTCCAGCCTGGCCAAGCCTTTCTGAAGTGTGACCCAGGCAGCCACTAACGAGTGGCCTGCGAATTCCAGAGGCTGCACCATGGGCTCTCAATCTGTGGCTGTGTTCCTAAGGCTTTTTCTGAGAATGTCCAGGTTTTCTTGGTTGGTTTGGTAACAGCTACATGTAATAGCAAGGGGCCTCAGAGAACAACTGGAAAGGGGCTGAAACGTTAGGGAGAGTTTTACCTGCCATAAAGAATGCTGACTAGAGAGGGAGGTCTGGACTCAGGATGATCCCAGCTTTTCTTCCCTACCCCCAAGAAAAGTTATCTTGATTTTTCAGTTTTTTGTTCATATGAAATTTTACAGGGGCATCCCTGAAGAAAACAGTTTTAACAGCCACTTAGGTAGATGTTTCCCTCTTCCATTCTCCCTACCTTGATCCCAGCCACTAAATGAACTCTAAGGAGCATAGATTGAGAATGAATTGCTGTAGGATATGGGGGTGGGGTGGAGTCAGACAGATGCTTGTGCCAGTAACTGCAAAAATGTTCTTTTATTTCCTCCCCTCCATTTTTTTTAAGTAGAAAGATGAGATGGTTGGGATGGTCATTCTCTACCCAGATGTGACTTTTGCTGGTCCCTGGTCTCCCAGGGTTTCCCTTTTACTGAGGAGGAGTCCTCAGGTGCTTTGTGGTTCCCTGGTCAACCCAGTGAGAACCTGGGCTTAGCATCCAACTCTCACTTACCACTTGGATGACCCTTCAGACCTGTTAGAGCTATGTGTCCTTTTGGAAACTTCGAATCCAATACCCACATTTGATATATTTTCCAAATTTGTGCACATTTGGAAACTGAGAAAAGAGGCAAAACAAGCACCCATAGTCCCATTTGGGTGTATTTCCATCTAGATTTTTGTGAACATTATACAGGCAGACCTTGACGGTATTGCGGGTTTGGGTCCAAACCACCACAATAAAGCAAATATCACGATAAAGTGAGTCATACTATATATATATGTGTGTGTGTGTGTATATATAAAGTGTTTATACTATACTTATAGTATATTATTATAATATATATGTGTGTGTGTGTATATATATATATATATGTACACCAAAACATATATATAATGTTATATAGTATATACTATCATTAAGGAGCTCTGGTAGCATAGTGCCTAAGGCATGTGACTGCTAACCAGAAGGCTGGCTGTTCAAACCCACCAGTTGCTTCATGGAAGGAAGACTGGGCAATCTACTTTCATTAAGATTTACTGCCTCGGAAACCAAAAGGAGTCACTATGAGTCTGAATCAGCTCAATGGCAGTGAATTTGGTTTTTGGTTTTTGTAGTCTATTATATGTGCAATAGCATTATGAAATAGTTTGAGATATTGTGAGAATTGCCAAAGTGTGACCAGAGGCACAGAGTGAGTTCATGCTGCTGGAAAGATGGCATCGACAGACTTGCTCGGCACAGGGTTGCCATAAACCTTCAATTGTAAAAACACAATATCTGTGAAACATAATAAAACAAAGTGCAATAAAATGAAGTATGCCTGTATGTGTGTGCACCCATAAACAAACAAACAAAAAATCCCTTTGTTGTCAAGGTGATTCCGTTCATGGCAACCCCATGTGTTACAGAGTGGAACTGTTCTGTAGGGTTTTCTTGGCTGTAATATTCATAGAAGCCAGGCCTGTCAGGCCTTCTTTTCCCATGGTATTGCTGAGTGGGTTCAAACCACCAACCTTTAGGTTAGCGACCTATTGCTAACTGTTTGGCTGCCCAGGGACATTCTGTGCCCCCATAGGGGTGCAAAATTTTGTTTTCTTTTTAAAATTTAACTATCATTTAACTACCATTATGTAGGGGAGCTCTGGTAGCATAGTGTCTAAGACACTTGCCTGCTAACCAGACGGCTGGCGGTTCAAACCCACCAGCCACTCCTCGGAAGGAAGGTTGGGCAATCCTACTTCCGTAGTGATACTGCCTCGGAAACCCAAGGAGGGGTCGCTATGAGTCGGGTTTGACTCAACGGCACATAACAACAACAACAACAACCATTATGTAGAACCAGTCCCTTTAATATTATCCTTTTTTCACATGGACAGAAAAGCACATTCTGTGTTGATGCTCTACTCTTTTAAATAACTGTGTAATATTTCATTCAGTGGATTTACCATTTCGTAGTTTAACCATCCTATTATTAGGCATTAGCTCATTTCCAGATTTTCAGTATTATAAATAGTGCTGCAATGAAGGTCTTTGCACATAAAGCTTTTTCCTTATTTAGGATGATTTCCTTAGGATTCTCAGAAGTGGAATTACTGGGTCAAAGAGTTTGAACATTTCAGAGGCTCCTGAGACGTATTGCCAAATTTCTGTACAAAAGGATTGAGCTGGTTTGCATTTGCACTGGAAGTGTAAGCAAAGGCCCGTCTGGCTGCATCTGGAAGCATCCAGCTCCTTATATTACAGATGAGGAAACTGAGGCCCAGAGATGAGAAGGAGTGATCCAAGGGCATACAGCACCTGGGGAGACAACTCTGGAACCCAGGCCCACAGACTCCATTTTATACCTCTTAACTCTCTTCACTGCCTACTCCTGTTTTTATAGTTTTTCCTTTTTTTTTTTTTTTCTGAGATGTAGCCCAGCCTGTCCTGTTACATAGTCAGTGAGCTGGGGTCAGGGATGGGGTGATGAATAAAGTGTATAACTCTGCTGCTGCTGAAACCTGTCCACTGCCCTTTCTGCATATGTGTAAAGGAAAGTGTCTGGGTATCAAGGGCTTGGGTTCTAGTCCTGGCATGACCTTTGCTCACATCACTTAACCTCCCTGACCTTCTGTTCCCTTACCTATATTAGCCAGGGATCTTAATCTCTAACCTGCCTGCTTCATAGGGTCATATGATCTAGCTCATACAAAAAGCATCCTAATATATGAAGAACAATACCAATGAAATGTACCAGTATGATTATCCACTACTCCTCTGCCAGTTTTGTCTTATTGTGGTGGCTTGCGTGTTGCTGTGATGCTGGAAGCTATGCCACTGATATTTCAGATACTATATCAGGGTCACCAGTGGTGGAAAGGTTTCAGTGGAGCTTCCAAACTAAGACAGACTAGGAAGAAAGACTTGGCAATCTATTTCCAAAAATTGTTGTTGTTATGTGCTGTGGAGTCAGACCTGACTCATAGCGGCCCCTCCTTAGGTTTCCTAGGCAGTATCACTACGGAAGTAGATTGCCCAGCCTTCCTTCTGAGGAGTGGCTGGTGGGTTTGAACCCACCAAGAATTAGTCAGTGAAAACCCTATGATTCACAACAGAAGATTGCTTGATTTAATGCTGGCAAATGAACCCCCTAGGTTGGAAGGCACTCACAATACACAGTGACTACAACAATAGACTTGAATACCAATGATTGTGAGGATGGCACAAGAATGGGCACTATTTCACTCTGCTGTACATGGCATCTCCATGAGTTAGAGCCAACTTGATGCAGCTAACAACATTATGATCACCAAAAAAAACCAAACCAAACTCACTGCTAATGAGTCGATTCCAACTCATAGCAACCCCCTTTGGGTTTCTGAACCAGTAAATCTTTAAGGAAGTGGATTGCCCAGTCTTCCTTCTGCAGGGTGTTGTTGTTGTTGTTGTTATGTGTCATCGAGTTGGACCCGACTCATAGTGACCCCTCCTTGGGTTTCCAAGGCAGTATCACTATGGTAGCAGATTGCCCAACCTTTCTTCCGAGGAGTGGCTGGTGAGTTTGAACCGTTAGCTTTCTGGTTAGCAGTCAGTTGCCTTAGGCACTATGCTACCAGAGCTCCTTCCGCAGAGTGGCTGGTGGTTTTGAACCGCCAGCTTCTGGTTAGCAGTCAGATGCCTTAGGCACTATGCCACAATATTATTCCAATTATTCCTAAAGTATTCTAGCATTAGGACTTTAAAGATTTAATTGATTAATCAGTTTGCCACACCAGTTTGTTTCAGAGAGAATTTAAAATTCTCTCTGAAATTTCAGAAACAGAGAATTTTATCTGGTGGCATAGTGCCTAAGACATTTGACTGCTAACCAGAAGGCTGGCGGTTCAAACCCACCAGCCACTCCTCGGAAGGAAGATGGAGCAATTTACTTCCGTATTGCTATTGCCTTGGAAACCCAAGGAGCCGTCACTATGAGTCGGTTCCAATTCTACGGCAGTGAGTTTGGTTTGGTTTTGACTTAACTCTCTTCACTGCCTACTCCTATTTTTGTAATTTTTCCTTTTTTTCTGAGATGTAGCCCAGCCTCTCCTGTTACATAGTCAGTGAGTTGGGGTCAGGGGTGGGGTGGTGAATAGAGCGTATAACTCTGCTGCTGCTGAAACCTGTCCATTGCCCTTTCTGCATACTTACAAGGAGCTCTGGTGGCACAGTAGTTAAGTTCTCAGCTACTAACCGAAAGGCTGGCAGTTTCAACCCACCAGCAACTCTGCAGGAAAAAAGATGAAGTAGTCCGCTTCCATAAAAGATTTACAGCTTTGTAAATCTCTGCTCTGTCCTACAGGGTCACTGTGAGTCAGAATCAACTAGAGGGCAGTGGATTTGGTTTTGGTTTTGATCAGAGAAGCATACATCCAGATAAAATAAAACTAAAATAAGAAAAGAGAGACATGGGAACAATGTACCTACATTTGAAAATAATAATAATAATGAAAATGTCAAACTAATTTTAGCAATATTTTATTAACCCAACATATGCAAAATATTATTCCAACCTGTAACTGATATAAAAATTATTAATAAGATTTTATGTTTTTTATTTTGTACTAAATCTTTGGAATCCAGTGTGTATTTTATATTTACAGCACATCTCTTGTCAGACTAGTGACATTTCAAATGCTCAGCAACCACATGCTGCTAGTGGCCATTCTATTGGATAGCACAGACAGAGAACATTTCCAGCATGGCAGAAAGTTCTGCTGGACAGTGCTGTTGTAGGCATTCATCCTTCAACTTGCCTCAGAGGCTCTGGCTGTGGTATAGAGAACCCAGTGTGTGGCTGAGGACTGGGAGAGGGCGTGGAGAGAGAGCTGCCAGAGGCCTCCTCTGTGGGAAGTCCTAGTGGGGAAGCTATGGTGCTTGTCCTTAGGGAGTGCCTATTCTGATGGGGAAAGCTTCTCCATGGGTGCTTTGGGAGCTCCCAGTCTAACAGGGAAATCTCACAGCCTAATGAAGAAGAAAGTTTCCCCTTGAGGAGCTTGCAGTGGAACCTCCAAGCAGACGGTCATTTATAGCTTTACAGTAGGTGCAAGTAGTTTTAGTGACAGAGTATAGCATGGCTGGTTAAGGGAAGTGAGAGTTGAAAGAGAGGAGGGGCTTGTGCAGGCAGCACCAAATGGCAAAGGAATTGCAGGAGGAGGGTAATGGCATGAGCAAAGAAAACATGGCAAGAACAAGAAAATTGGGACAGAGGTAAGCTGGGCATGACTGGAATGGTGAGGCCCTAGGGTTGAGGTTAGAGAGTACTATTGATATCAAGTCAATTCCAACTCATAGTGATCCTATGGGGCAGAGTACAACTGCCCCATAGGGTTTCCAAGGCTATAAATCTTTATGGAAGCAGACTGCCTCATCTTTCTCCTGTGGAGCTGCTGATGGATTTGATCCACTGACCTTTTGGTTAGCAGCAGAGCAATTTAACCACTGCAGCACTAGGGCTTCTCTCACCATGACCCTTAGTTCTAAATCCTGGCCCCAGATGGGGTCCATCCTGGCTTAACCACTACATGTGTGTAGGGGGTGTAAATACCGTAAATGTTTAAATTTGATCTGATAAGCCGGAGCAAGCTATTTTAGGCACTTGAGCTGAGGAGTGATTGGATAAAAATGGTATTTGAAAAAGATTATCCTGCTGGTGGTGCCTGCATGCTCTGGATGGTTTGGAGCAGGAGAGACTCGCCTGGAATCTGGGCCTAGGGGGTGCGTGTGGGGATAATGAATGGTAAGGCCTTATTCCATAGAATCCCTGTGAATTTGCTGAAAAGTGAGCAACTTCTAGTGTCTCTCTGGCTGTCTCAGCTGGGGGGAGGTCCTGAGGCAGGCCCCACACAACTGTGTGATTGCTGTGTGTACCACTTGCCTCAGGTGGGGTGCACTCTGGCCTCCCCTTTATTCTGCATTTGGGATGTGTGGTTTCCAGCAGAGGGGTGGGTAGAGTCCCCGCTTTTGGAGGGAATGGGCTTTGTTAGAAATCACTTGGGGGCCTCCTAGTTGCTGGTGAGACCCGCTCACCAGGTGCTGGGAGAGCTGGTTGCCATGGCAATGGGCCCATGTTGCCAGTGCCCTGAGGAGGAGGGTAGCAGATGGCTGCTTTGGTACTGCAGGGCTGAGGGGGTGAAGACGCTGCAGTTGAGGGGATGCCTGAACCCCAAAACACCAGAGCAGCTATATCAGTCCAGCCTGCTGGACTCTGCCATGGGATTATTAACCTTTAAACCCCTTGTCCCTTCTTTTTCACTCACGCTAGCTGTCTCTCACCACCTCAGAAACCCAAGGAGGGGTCACTGTGAGTCGGATCCGACTCGACGGCACATAACAACAACAACAGCTGTCTCTCTGCCGTGTCTCCCCCACATGGTCTCCTTTACTGTATGTTTTATCCATGTTCTTTCCTCATCTGTTCTTACAGAGCTTGAGCCTGGAATATCACTTTTCCTCATCCTTCTTCCTCAGCTTCCTCCCCTGTGGTCTGAAAATGTCCATTTGACTTTAGATCAGGAGGGCAGGAATGGTTAAGAGTGGGTTTTAAGAAGGGATTTAAACTAGATATTAGGAAGGTCTTCTAGGCCATGAAGTTTAAGTGGTTGAATGGATGAGTAAATCGTTTCTTCCCTTGGCAATCTTTGAGCATAGGGGATACTTCTGCTTGGTGGATGGGAGAAAATAGTAGTGATTCCAGATATTAGATATTTTTGTTCCTTGTCCTCTGCTGTGCTATAACAAAGAGTAAGGAAAAAGTCAATTAGGCAAGGCACTGGAGGAGGAGATTGTTGGCAGGGCCTCCTTCCCTTCTACCCAGTCCCACCCATTCTCAGGAATATCAGGACAGAGACAAATTTAGCCCTTCCATTTATTGAGTGATTGTGGAGAAAAAAATTAGCATAAAAATCCATTTTGGGCAAGGGGGAATTCCTGCCCAGCTGGATTCTTTGCTTCCTTTCCCAATTCCTGGAGATCACAATGTGCATGAGAGTCCCCAAAGTCATGGGAAGGGTGAGACACTGGTGTGAGGGCACTACAAGTGAGCTGGCCTGTGTGTGCTTGAGAAAGCAAGACCCCTGACCCACTGTGGCTTGGACATGGGTTTTCAAATGCAGCAAAAGTTTATTGAATGGGTAATACTGAATGAGAGTGAAGTGTGCCAGCTTGACCGAGGTAAACGATGTCACTAAAATGTACACAAGAATAAAGGACCTTTTGGTAATATCTATGGCATATATAATTTTGAAACAACAGCAGCAACAACCAAAAAATACAGGTGTTAGGTATATACATATGTATGTACACATATATATGTATCTCCAAAAAAAAGAAACCTCACTGCCATTAAGTTGATTCCAACTCATAGTGACCCCCATTGGGTTTCCAAGGCTGTAAATCTTTATAGAAGCTGACTGCTTCATCTTTCTTCTGTGGAGCGACTGGTGAATTTGAACCACTGACCTTTTGGTTAGCAGTCAAATGCCTTCACTACTGCACCACTAGAGTTCCTTATATATATGTATAAAAACCAAAAAAAAACCTCACTGCCATCAAATCAGCTCTGACTCATAGTGACCCCCATTGGATTTCCAAGGCTGTAAATCTTCACAGAAGTAGATTGCCCAATCTTCCTTCCAAGGAGCAGCTGGTGGGTTTAGAGCTGCTGACTCTGGTTAGCAGCCAAATGCTTTATCCACTACACCACCAGAGTTTCTTATATATATGTTGTTGTTGTTATGTTGTTAAGTGCCGTCGAGTCGTTTCCGACTCATAGCGACCCCATGCACAGCAGAA
>NW_006921701.1:9096032-9097574 GCF_000298275.1 Orycteropus afer afer | reverse complement strand
ATAATAAAGCACATGGGGGGCACAGTTACAGATACTTCTTAGAAATAACCAAACACCTTGTGGGATTGATTTCCTGGGTTGGAAAGATTTGGACCATAACCTCATGGTACATCTCAGTAATTTGGCATAATATTATTCATAAATTTTATATTTTATATCCAAGTTTAGTGAGTAGTACCTAGGGTCTTCAAAGTGGCCATTTAAGATGCAACTCTTGGTTTCTCCTTGTCCAGAACAAAAGAAAAGGAAGAAATCAAAGATTCAAAGGAGAAACTAGTCTACGGAACTAAAGAGTCTGCACAAACCCACAGCTGCATCTACCCTGAAACCAGAAGAACTAGATGGTGCCCAGCTGCCACTACTGATCATTCTGATCAGGGCCACAATAGATGGATCCTGATAGAAGGGGAGAATAATGTGGAACAGAACCTCAAATTCCTTAAAAAAACCCCAGATTTACTGGACTGGTTTTGGCTGGAGAACTCCTTGAGACACTTTTTAAACCTTGAACCAAAACTAACCCCTGAGGTTACCTTTTAGCTAAAAAACAGATTGACTTACAAAGGAATGAGTATTAGCCATGAATACAGGTAATTTCTGACTAACAACATATTCAAGTTATGACAAATTGCACTTATGACCATCTTGTGGGTTTTTTTTTGTACACTTTATCATTAATACTGCATATAGTGTGGCAGCACATAATTTGCTGATGTTCCCATTCTCAGATGTTCGCTTGCAGGTGTTTATATGTGATATTGCCAACCCCCAAAGACAAAAAAAGATCAGATTTATAAAGATACTGTTAATAAAAGGCAATAATAATGAAAACTTAAAAAAATTTTGAAAAAGAGGTATTTTGTGACAGATCAACTAGATGTGCCGGGTGCCACTACTAACTGTTCCAACCAGGAACACAATAGATGGTCCTGGATAGAATGGGAGAAAAATGTAGCATAAAACTCAGATTCCTAAAAAGAGGCCACATTTAGTGGACAGTAGAGAGTAGAGGAACCCCTGAGAGTGTCACTCTGAGATAAACCTTTAAACTTGGAACTCAAACTACTTCTGGAGGTTACCTTTTAGCCAAATGACAGATTGGCTCATGAAAATAAATATCATCACCTACAAGGACTATGCTCCTTTAAGTAACCATTTAAATGAAACCAAATGGTAAACATTTGCCTAGACCAAGGTGAGAAGGTAAAGAAGGATAGGGAAGGTAAGGGGGTATTAATGGAAGCAGAATGGACATTATGAGAATGTTGACCCATTGTGAAAAATGTAACCAGTGCCACCAGGCAAATATGTATGTATGTTGTTGTTGTCGAGTTGGCTCTGACTCATAGTGACCCTGTGTACTACAGAATGAAACACTGCCCGGTCCTGTGCCAGCCTCATAATCCTTACTATACCTGAGCCCATCGTTGCAGCCACTGTGTCATTCCATCTCACTGAGGGCCTTTTGCTTTTTCACTGACCCTCCACCCTACCAAGCATGATATCCTTCTCCAGGGAATGGTCCCTTCTGACAACATGACC
>NW_006921701.1:9089354-9095435 GCF_000298275.1 Orycteropus afer afer | reverse complement strand
TTTTTTTTTTAAATAACAAGTATGACTTATGTCAGAACCAACTTATGACAGAGTCATCAGAATGGAACCCCCATTGCAAGTCAGGGACTACCTGTACTGTGCTTCTTTAAAAAAATCACCCATATGAGACCAAAACAGTCAACAATTACTTTAAAACAATAATGAGAATGTAAGGGGGCAGACAAACTAAATGAATGGAAGCAGAACAACCAGAATGGAAATATTTGAGAATGTTCATGCATTGTGAAGAATGTAACCAATATCACTGAACAATTTGTGTAGAAATTGTTGACTGGGGACCTAAACTGCTATGTAAACCTTCATTGGAAGCACAATAAAATATTATTTAAAGAAAAGTTTATTGTGTGCTTTTGAGATACCGAGTACTGTGTTGTTGTTGTTGTTGTTAGTTGCTGTTGAGTTAGCTTTGACTCATGGTTGAATCACTGGGCCTTTCTTTTCGGTCTGTCTTAGTCTAGAAGCTCCACTGAAACCTGTCTACCACAAATGACCCTAAAATGAAACACATACTCACTACTGTCAAGTTGACTCTGACTCCTAGCAATCCTTATTGAATTTCCAAGGCTGTAAATCTTTATGGAAGTAGATTGCCTCATCTTTCTCCCATGTTGCAGCTAGTGGGTTTGAACCACTGACCTTCTGGTTAGCATCCAGATGCCTTACCCACTACACCACCAGAACTCCTTTCATAAGTGACCCTATTGGTATTTAAATACCGGCATAGCTTCCAGCATCATAGCAATGCACAAGCCACCAGAGTATGGCAAACTGACAGACGAGAAGTAGTGCTGGTTACGTGGGGAATCAGTCAGGCCACGTGCCTGTCTGCACACAGCTCACCGTCTAACAAAGGCCAAGGAGCCAGCAGCCCCACACAGCACAGGATGACAGAGGGGCTCAAAGAGGAGCCACAACTGGGACCTGCAAGGGTAAGGAGGATGCCAACAGGCAGAATAGGATTTTGATGGTTAGAGAAGTGGCAGGAAGTATGACCCAGGCTGGGGCTACATAGATATAAACAGACAGACAGATAGAAAGTTGCACTCATGTCAGCTTTGACTCATAGTGACCCCATGTACAATAGGACAAAATGTTGCTCAGCCCCATGTTATCCTCATTGTCACTCATGCACGAGTCCATTGTTGAGGCTGTTGTGTCGACCCATCTCACAGAGGATCTCCTTTACCTTCTCTGGACCTCTTCTTCACCAAACACGATGTCCTTTTCTAGTGATTCATCTTCCTGGTGATGTGTCCACAGCAAGCAAGTTGCACAGTGTTCTGTTGTGAGCAGTGAGGTTTTTATTGGCTAATTTTCAGAAGTAGATTGCCAGATCTTTCTTGAAATAATGATGGCACAGTTTCCAGCATCATAGCAACACACAAGCGACCCCGGTATAACAAATTGACAGATGGATGGTGGAGGCTGAGGGAACACCAGGGCAAGTTAAGGGGTGTGGTAGTTAAGGTTGTGTGTCAACTTGTCTGGGCCTGGTTGAGTGGCTGGGCAGCTGGTGGTAGTTATTCCCCATGATGAGACTGGCAGTCAGCTCCATGGTGGGATCTACTACAAGCAGCTGAGTAGCTGCTTTAGGAATGTGGTCTGCTTCCTGAATGTAAGAAGTAGCTTTAGAAATGGTCTCTAGCTTATGCCATGCTTGAACCCTGCATATAGCCAAGTTGCTGTTCAGCAGCCTGCCATGTTGTTCCACCAATCTTGGGACTTTCAGTGAACTTGAATTAATGGCTTGCCATGTGGTTTGGTGACTTCAGGGCTGTGCCTTTTCATTTGTCAACCTTGGGTTTGTCAGCCTTAGCAGCTAGCAGCTGCCCAAGTGAAGAGATGCCCCTAGCTTCGGTGGGCCGGGAGCAAGAGGCAGAACTGAAGCCCAATGTCAAGGGGCTTTCACGTAGCCCCTAGAGCCTGGCACCTGAAACTCAGACTTTATTCTTTTCTTTTTTTTTTTTTTAATTGTGATTTGGGTGAAGATTTACAGAGCAAATTCACTTTCCATACAGCATTTCACACATACTTTGTCTCTTGTCATTGACCACAGTTTACCACAATGCAACAGCTCCCCTTCCACTTCCTCCCCATAGTTACCTCTTCCCAGTGTCCATCCCTCCATGCATTCCTGCCCCATGAGCTGTCTCCCTGTGCATAAGCAGCCCTTCTTTCTCTCATGATTGTTTTCTCCAAGGAGTGTATCTACCTGAGGTAAATTTTCAACTCATATGCCTGTCTTGTATGGCTGGAAAACACAGGTGTGGGTTCAATTCCAGACCTGAAGGGCAGCTAGGGGGCATAGTCTCAGTGGTTCTACCAGGCTCTAGCGGACCAGCAAACCTGGTCCCCCCTGCCTTTTTTATTCCTCCAAATGATTTTGAGTTTTGTTCCACATTGTTCTCCCTCCCTATCAAGGATCTCCTACATAGATCCCCTTCCAAGTGGATGACAGTGGTAGCTAGGCACCATCTAGTTCTTCTGGTCTCATAGTTGTATAGGCTGCAGATCAGATGGTGTACCAGTCGCTAGGACTAATTGTTTCCATGAATTCTTCTTTGCTCGGAATTTAGACTTCTAACCTCTGAAGTTGTAAAAGACTAAATTCCTGTTTGTTAAAGCCATCCCATTTGTGGTATTTTCTGTTAGAGCAGCACAGAGGTAACTATAACAAGGGGTGTGGGCACACTTAGGGGAGAGGAGGTGGACTGAGGAGGAGCATCATGGGTTTATATTAGAATATATGTCATGGTAGGGGCTACAATGGAGACCAGCTTTTGAATGCTCTGGGATTTGAATTTTATTCCTGTTAGATCACTCATTTGTCAGATGAGTATACCGGGGGACTCTGGGATTGAGAGTCCCCTCTGGATACTGGGGACTGGCCTGAAGGCCTTGGCCTGCTGAGTTGGAGGGATGCCTGTTTACTTGAGACTTGGAAAGCCATCTGTACATCACATAAGGACTACTCCAAGGGGGCAGTCTGAAGGGTAGTTGGTTTTCTTTTAAAAGGTGAAGCTTGTACAGTAAAACTGCTTCTCTCCAGGACCCTTGGGGAATAGGTCATTCAGTGTGGCCTACTTTTCTGGATACTTAAGAATTTATGTATTTAAATGGTAGCATTTTATTGTTATAATTGAAAGGGAAAATAATCAAATCCTATTTCTTGTACCAGTTGTAAGAAGTAAAAACACCCACTATTCTGCCACTTCTGTTTTGGTACCAGCTGCACATGCAGCACTTCTTCCTCTGACCCTGTCACTGGACTAGCTCTAATACCCCAGAGCTAGGGCAGACCTCACAAATTAAAGGACACAATCCTCCACATTGCCAAGCTGGCTGAAGACCTCAGATGCCATCCACAGGCTTGGGAGACCCCACACCACCATTACTTCTGACCTGCCAGCTACAAATTTCCCACTACCCCTCAGGATGCCATCTGAAAGTTTGGACACTGCCCACCCCCCGTCCACCGCCCCTGGGCTCCCTCATGTCTGGCCTGCTGGCTGTAAATTCAGAGGGTCCCTGTACCCCTTTAGGATACCAGCTATAAGCTCAGGAGTCTCTAGGATACCAGCTATAAGCTCAGGAGTCTCTAGCTCCCTACTTCTGACCTGCTGGCTCCTGCTGCTACTTTGGATTTTATAATTTGCTAGAATGGCTTACAGAAGTCATGGAAAGTGCTATACTTGATACTACAGCTTTATTATATCAAAGCTCTGGTGGTGTAGTGCCTAAGGCATTTGACTGCTAACCAGAAGGCTGGTGGTTCAAACCTACCAGCCACTCCCCAGAAGGAAGGTTGGGCATTCTATTTCCATAGTGATACTGCCTCCAAAACCCAAGGAGGGGTCACTATTAGTCGGGACTGAATTGATGGTAGTGAATGTGAGTTTGGTATAGCGTGTTGTTGTTTTTATTGTTATGTGCCGTTGAGTCGGACCCGACTGACTTGATGGCAGTGAGTTTGAGTTTGGTATACCATGTTGTTGTTATGTGCTGTGGAGTTGGACCCGACTCATAGCGACCCCTCCTTGGGTTTCTGAGGCGGTATCACTATGGAAGTAGATTGCCCAACCTTCTTTCCGAGGAGTGGCTGGTGGGTTTGAACCGCCAGCCTTCTGGTTAGCAGTCAAGTGCCTTAGGCACTCTGCTACCAGAGCTCCTTGGTATAGATGGTACAAATGAAGAGACCCATAGGGTGAGCTGAAAGGGTTCCCAGTTCAGAGCTTCCATGTCCTAAAGGACATGCTACCTTCCCATGCATGTTGAGTCTTTCACCAATCAGGAAGCCCATGGAGCTTCTGCGTCCAGAGCCTTTTTTGAGGCTTTTTGCCATGCCATCAGGAGGTGGTCGCTATGAGGTACTATCAGAGGTGAGTCCCTCTGGAGGGGCTAGCCCTTACCCAGGAGTCATGTCACCAGCATAAAATGTCACCAAGGAAGTTCCAAAGTTTTAGAGGTTATCAGAAACCAAGGACTAACACCAGATTCTTTGAGTATAGTTAATGTAAACCCCACAATAACTATTTCTGGTGGCAGTCTTTTAAAATATATGATTAAATCATTGTCTATATCCTTAAATTATTGCTGATATAATATAACCTAGAAAGGTGACTCAGGCCATTGTTGTTAAAGTTAATTATTGTTCTCTACTACAGTGCAAGTATGGTAATGGCCAGAGGGGATGTTTGTTTTGACTCCAAATAGCCCGACCATTTTTTTTTTTTTTAACTGTGATTTGGGTGAAAATGAACAGAGCAAATTCATTTTCCATACAGCAGTTCACATGCACTGTCTCATGACATTGACTACAATTTAGCACAATTTAACAGCTCCCCTATATTACCTCTTCCCTGTGTCCATCCCTCCATGCACTCCTGCCCCCTGAGCTGTCTTCCTGTGCATAAGCAGCCCTTTTTTCTCCCATGATTGTTCTCTTCAAGGAGTGTATCTACCTCAGGTGAATGTCTAACTCATATGCCTGTTTTTGGTTTGGTTGGAAGGCACAGGTGGTGTGGGTTGAATTCCAGACCTGAAGGGCAGCCAGGGGCTATAGTCTCAGTGGTTCCACCAGGCTCTATCAGACCAACAAACCTGGTCCCCTCCCCTTTTTTTTTCTCCAAATGAGTTTGAGTTTTGTTCCACATTGTTCTCCCTCTCTATCCAGAATCTGCTACATAGATTCCCCTCTGAGTGGTTGACAGTGGTAGCCAGGCACCATCTAGTTCTTCTGGTCTCATAGTCATAAAGGCTGCAGATCGCATGGTGTACCAGTTGCTTGGAGGAATTGTTTCTATGAATCTTTGCTTTTCTTCATTCTTCTTTGCTCTGGATGAGGAAAGATCCATTGTTGCATCTAGATGGCTGCTTGCAAGCTTTTAAGATCCCAGTTGCTACTTGCCAAAGCAGGAGGTGGAACAATGTTTTGTGTAGTATGTTATGCCAATTGAGCTTGATGTCCCCTGCAACTATGGTCCCGAGCCCACAGGTTCAACTACTCGCTCCCTTAGGGTAGGAGGCTGTGGTCAAGAAGTGACTACAGCTTTGTCCCTTGTCAGCTCTACTATACACCTGGGAATTCTTTTTTTTTTTTTTTACCCACCCGCAGAAGTTTTAATTTACATATACAAATATACACAAAACAGAAATACAAAGCATTCATAAAATTACAGTTATGAAAAGTTTCAATAAACTTGTACAAATGTCTATACGAATTAGAGCATCCACCATACAGCTCTTTTGTATGTATACATAATCTTTTATCTTTTAAAATTTTTTTATTGTGATTTGGGTGAAGATTTACAGAGCAAATTCACTTTCCATACAGCATTTCACATACACTTTGTCTCATGACATTGACCACAATTTACCACAGTGCAACAGCTCCCCTCCCACTTCCTCCCCATAAGTTACCTCTTTCCAGTGTCCATCCCTCCATGCCCTCCTGCCCCCTGAGCTGTCTCTCTGTGCATAAGCAGCCCTTCTTTCTCCCATGATTGTTCTCTCCAAGGAGTGTATCTACCTCAGGTAAATGTTCAGCTCATATGGCTGTCT
>NW_006921701.1:9078462-9089122 GCF_000298275.1 Orycteropus afer afer | reverse complement strand
TTGGTTTTCTTCATTCTTCTTTGCTCTGGACGAGGAGAGACCCATTGTTGCATCTAGATGGCAGCTTGCTAGCTTTTAAGATCCCAGTCACTACTTGCCAAAGTAGGAGGTAGAACAATGTTTTGTATAGTATGTTATGCCAATTTAGCTTGATGTCACACCTGGGAATTCTTATAGAACATACAAATACACTTGTAGTACCATTGTCTGACAACTCTATACATGGTCTTAGGTACACTCCACCCTGCGTAGACATACCTAATCGTTCAGCCTGTCCACCCATCTATCCACCCGTATATCCATGTTTGCCTTCACTGACAGCTCAGTACTGTATGTGCAAAAGGGTTCATCTTTGTTGTCTGCACCTCCCATGTACCTCTTTATGTCTTTTTCTTCCTCAATGCCACCATGTTGATTACTCACATTGGGTACATTGCCCTTCTCTTCACCCAAATCAATACTTATCTCTACCTATCTAACAGTGTCGCCCCTCCTTCCCTCCCACTCCTGGTAACCAACAAAGAAAATTTCCTTCCATATGTAAACCTTTCCTTGACTTTTTACAATAATGGTCTAATACAATATTTGTCCTTCTTTGGTTGACTTGTTTCGTTTAGCATAATGTCCTCCAAGTTCATCTACATCATATGATGTTTTGCAGATTCTATGCTATTCTTTAGGGTTGCATAGTATTCCACTGTGTGTATGTACCATACTTTGGTTATCCATTCCTCAGCTGATGGACACCTAGATTGTTTCCATTGCTTTGCTATTGTAAATAGTGGTGCAATGAACATGGTATGCATATGTCTGTTCTTGTCACGGCTCTCACTTCTTTAGGATATATACATAGTAAAGGAATGGCTGGGTCAAATGGTATTTCTAATTCCAACTTTTTAAGGAATCGCCATACTGCTTTCCGCAATGGTTGTACTGTTTTATAGTCCCACCGGAGCGTATGAGAGTCCAATGGTTTTTTTTAAAAAGTAACTTATACATACTTAAAAATCCATTTTCTCTTTTCTTCCTAGTTAATAGACTGTCACTTTTTACTTCTCAATATTATTGTTGTGCCTGCCCAAACAGCTTTTCAAGCTCCTTTTCCCTTGCTTTTAATTGGCTATTTCTCTTCTTCTTTTCAATTTTTATTGTGATTTGAGTGAAAGTTTACAGATCAAATTCATCTTCCATACAACAGCTCACATACACTTTGTCTCATGATATTCACTGCAACTTCCCACAATGCTACAGCTCCCCTCCCACATCCTCCCCATAGTTACCTCTTCCTTGTGTCTTTCCCTCCATGCACTCCTGCCTCCCGAGCTGTCTCCCTGTACATACACAGCCCTTCTACTCTCCCATGATTGTTCTCTCCAAGGAGTGTGTCTACCTAATGTAAACATTCAGGTCATATGCCTGTCTTTTGTTTGGCTGGAAGCCTCAGGAGTAAGTTCAGTTCGAGACCCGAAAGGCAGCTAGGGGCCATAGTCTCAGGGGTTCCACCAGGCTCTATCAGACCAGTAAATCTCGTCCTTTTTTTTTTTTTTTCATGATTTTGAATTTTGTTCCACATTGGCCTCCCACTCTATCCAGGATCTCCTACATAGATCACCCTTCTAGTGATTGACAGTGGTAGCTGGGCGCCATCTAGTTCTTCTGGTCTCATAGTCATATAGGCTGAGGATCACATGGTGTACCAGTCTCTTGGACTAATTGTGTCCATGTGTCTTTGGTTTTCTTCATTCTGCTTTGTTCTGGATGAGGAGAGACCCATCATTGCATCTAGATGGCTGCTTGCAAACTTCTAAGATCCCAGTTGCTATTCACCAAAGTAGGATGTGGAACAGCGTTTTTGTGTAGTATGTTATGCCAATTGAGCTTGATGTCCCCTGGAACCATGGTCCCGAGCTCACAGATCCAACTGCTCACTCCCTCTGGGTAGCTGGCTGTAGCCAAGAAGTGACTACAACCTTGTCCCTTGTCACCTCTACTATATACCTGGGAATTTTTAAAATTCACTCAATAACAATGAGATCCCTGGAAGTGAACATGAAAAAATGAGAACAGTTGACTTACTAAGGTGGTAGGACTGGATACAATATCCTTTGTTTTTTATGGTTTTGGGTGAGGAAAAAAATAGTTTTTTAATCAAATTGAGTTTAAATTAGTTAAGAGACTAAAGAAAAATATGTATTTTTTTTTTTTTAAGTTAGGAAAGCAAATTTTAAATGTCACTATCTGAAAATTTGCCATTGTTTTTCATAGTCTCTGGGGGTACTCAGTAGCCAGGGCTGCAAGAACAGGTAAACCCAGGCTCAGGGTTGAGGTGTGAGGCCCTTTGAAGCTGGTCTTGGGAACAGCAGGTGAGGGTCTCAGCACCAATTCTATCAGCACTTGGAGGGGATTCTCCCCAAGTGTTGGGAGAAACCAACCCAGGGAGGGCTGACAAAAGTAATAGCCACTTGTGCCTATACATTTTAAAATGTGAAAATGTTTCTGAATCACTTTCATTGTTGTGGGAGTCCTGAGTCTGCCAGCTTTTCTCTGGACTGGGTGAAGTCTGATATGCTGGTCTGTTCATAACAACAGCAGCTACTTTTCAGTGAGGTATCCCCTCCTCCCCCACAACACAACACACACACACACACACACACACACGCCTCCCCCCCACACACACACAGTCCTACATCACTTGGCACATGTTATCTCATGTATTGCCACAAGCTGAGGGGTTAACATCCTCATTTGCATCCCTCCCAGGAAGACCACCTCAGAACCATGAGGGATGGAGTGGGGGACTATGGGTACTAGTGGCAGGGACATGGGTCTGTGTGCCTGGTTTACAGTCTGATTCCAGGGACTGAAAGTTCTACATCTTCCTGGTGTGTGCCATTGTCTTGGCCCAATGCCTTTAGAGTCACATGGCTGTTTTTATAGCTGCTTGGGTTGCGGACTGTGATGGCCTTGCTGGGGATGCTGGTATCTGCCCTGACAAGAAAAAGAGCTTGACCTGGGGGTGCAGAATGGGTATTTGTGCTTTGTGTGTGTGGGTATACGTGTGTGTGTGGGAGTGGGCGCAGAGAAAGGAAAAAACATTGTCCTCTGCCTGGGGTTCGAGAGACTGGGTTCAGGTTCTGGCTTTGTACCACCAGCTGGCTGACTGCCCTTAGGCAAGTCTCATGCCCTCTGGGCCTTGGGTTCCTGTTTATATAATGAGAGAGTGGGGATGGTCTCTCTAAATCTGTGATTTATGAAAACCTCAAGGATCATTTTCTGACTTCTGATGCCAGCAGATGCCAACTCTGCCTAACTATTCCTGTGAGGTTCTAAAACACAGGCAGGTTTATATCTCACCAGAAACTCACAGAGCTCACAGAGGTTTCCATCCAAGATTTCTTTGGGAAAAACAGTCTTTATTGCCTTTATAGACCTTTTTCTCTGATCATAAAAGCCGTAGACAACATTTGAAGAAAATCTAGAAAATAAAGCAAGTATAAAGGAGAAAATAAAAATCTCTCAATTATATCACAAGTTGATATTTCTTTCTAATCATTTAAAAATGAAATTAGTATAATACAGGATATACTGTTTTGTAACTTGATTCCTCTACTCCTGCCACTACGGTAGTGGATTTTTCTTAATTACATAAAGTACATCAAAACAAACGTTTTCAATGTGAGAAGGAAGCTCGCTGTCTGGAACAGGCTGGCCTTCTAGCAGCTGCTGTGTCAGCCATTGCACTTCTGTGGAGGCCTCTGGAAACTGGGCCCTGACCTTACACCAGAGTCCTGTTCTGACAGGAAGCCTCCTGGACACCAGACACCATGACAAGACATCATGGCTTTGACTACAGGTGTCCCTGGGGTCAGACACAATGCTTTCGAGCAGGTTGGGGCCTGAAGTTCCTTAAGCAATGGGATGCTCTGTCAGGGAGCTGGGAACAGATGGCTGGGAGAGCCTCTTGGAGAGCAATTGGCCACCTTAGGATTTGACCTGTGGGCCAGCAGGGCTATGGTGTACAGCCCTGTAGCCTGTAGAGGGAGCCATTTACATCTGTGATGTGAATGGCAAGTGCTAGAGTTGTGCAAGGCTGAGGTTGGGCTAGAGCCTGAGAGACTGCCTGTGTCACCACTCTGACTTATAGGAGCCCTGGGCCCTGTAAACGGCTAACCTCATTTCATGGGGTGAGGTTATTTTGGTCATGTTTCCATCCCATGGTATTCAGACCCTGGGAAGGGGGACCGTAGGGATGGAGCAAGGGGACCAGAGCCAGCCTGGGCAGTGTCATCACTTCTCAGCCCTCTTGGCCTTGTGGGGGTGCCTCCAGAAAGAACATCTCCATCACCCATCCTCACTCCTCAGCCCTGGGGACTGTCCCTTCTGGGTGGGGGAGTCATCATGGTAATTTATAGCCTCTCTTTCCCAGGAGATGATCTTTTGCTTTATTTTGTCCAAATTGCACTTGCCATCCCTCGCATGGCCCTCGAGGACATCTGGAAGTATTTAGACTGTGGTCATCAGGCAGCAGCCCCATGGACGGACTGGGAAGGGTGGGTTCAGCCTAGTATAGTGGCCCCAAGCCACAGGGGTGACATGCACTCTGAGGTTCCCAGAATGCAGCTCACTCACTTCTTATAGCAGACCCACACACTTTTGCTTCCTTTCCATCACATCTCGTCTTATCCCACCCACCTGGAGACATCAGCACACTCGCACATTCTTTAGGATTCCAGGAACCCCAGCCAGTCTGTTTGGGCAGCTGAGCCTTGTGTGCAGGTGCTCAGGCAGCCCCCAAGCCCCTGGAGGGACAGATGGAAAGTGTGCTGGCCCCTGCCCAAGGCTGCATTGGTGCAGCAAGCTTGTAGTGTTTACTTCTGGCGTCCCAGAATCAGCTTTGGACAGCTCATTCCAGAGAGAAGAGAAACCTTGAAATGCCCCCTGCCACTCCCGAGTGTCTGTCTGTTGCACATGGTTGAAGGCTGAACAAATGCTCCCTTCTCAGGAGGAGATTTTGGTGACAGATCACAGAGATGGTCTGCTGTTCTGAGGGAGTAAAAACCCATTGCTGTTGAGTTGATTCTTACTTATGGTGACCCCATGTGTGACAGAGTAGAACTGCTCCATCGAGTTTGGTTGGCTGTAATCTTTACAGAAGCAGATTGCCAGGACTTTCTTCTGTGGTAACACTGGGTAGGTTCCAACTGCCAACCCTTAGGTCAGTAGTCGAGCACAAGCCATTTATACCATCCAGGGACCTCCAGAGAAGGACAGATCATTTTCAAGGTTTTGAGTGGATGGCCCTGGCCCAGGGTCGCCTGGGGATTATGAGGAAGGCGCTTTACCCACATCCTCCTGAGTCCACGTCCATCCTCTTTCTTAATTCGTGATACATCTCAAAGCCTCTACAGCAATCTTTCATCCTCCTTTGGGTTGCAGGTCCTCTGAAAATGTGAGGAAAGGTATTAGTCCTCCCTGTAAGGAAATGCATCATTGTGTACTTTGAGAACGTTTGATCCCGTTTATTGCAGGAGAACCTGAGCTCCTGAAGACAACCTGTCGCTCCTTACTTAGGAGTCCCTGCTAAGCAAGCCTCACACAGGGAGGCTGGCCCTCCAGGGCCCATTCCACCCAGGGGAACAGGAGGGAAACAGACTGGAGGATGAAGTCAGTGGAAGGGTTTTGGGTAGGCAAAATCTGCTATTAAAATGGATAAGCAGGGGGACTATGAAGGCTTCACTGGACATCTGCCACTGTCACAACATTCAGGGACAGCCAGTTCCCTCTGCTTTCCCTCTTTTCCCACAAGACACAGAAAAAAGTCAGGTTTGGCTGTGAGCTGAGTCTGCTGTGGAGGAATGATAGAGGATGTGCTCTGAGCTGTGACTCCAAGTGTCTGTCCAACTTTCCAGCCTAAGATCAAAGGCTGGAATCTTGATGGCCCAGGGGGCATCAGACATACTCACCGCCATCACCTCGAGATACCTGCTCTGCCCTGGTACACCTGGCCCTGTGCAAGACCACCCGCCAGGCTCTTCCTATGGCTCTATCCCTGTTGTACTCCCCTCACCACTCTTGGGGAGGGAGATGGTGATCATTTGCAGCTCCCTACAGAGCCGGCTCCCGAGCAAGCTCTGTACCCTTAGTTTTTGTAGGTGGGGTTCAGAGGCCTGTTTGGAAATCCCTGTACTCTCCTGTTACATTAGTTTCAGGTCATACTCACTTCACTCCCTAGTTTATTCTGCTCAGAGCCACAGGGAGGGGAGTACTTAATTCTGGGAGAGTTGAATGACCCTGAGGTCAGCAAGAGGGAAAGTTACAGTTTTTTTTAACCTCAAGGTCAGTGTCCCTGTCATCTGCTTGTCACGTGCCTCTCTGCATGCGGTGCTCTGCTGGGGGCTTCACTTAGAGGAAGGAACAGATGTGGGCCATTGCTGGATGAGTAGTTTCTGGCCATGATATACATGGAGTATGGATGTATGTGTGTGAGAGAGAGAGAGAGAAAGTATAAGAATTGGCTCTCTTTTGGGAAAATTGAATTGCAAATGGGCCCTATTGGTATTAGGAAAAAGTGATTTAAAGATTTAGAGTGGGTGGCACTGGACTACCAATCCTAGCCCAGAGAAAATTCTTTAAGCTGTGTTCCTAACTCTTATGAACCAGTTCCCCTCCTGGGCAAGAATTCTTCACAAGGAATTTCTAATAAGGTTTGCTATTTTATTCATGCCCTTTTCCCTAAAGCTCCCTCCCTGCCTCAGTGAGGATCCCTTGGCTTCCTGTCTCTCCCTGTCCTAACTGACCTGCTTCTTACCCCTCTTGGCCGCTCAGTGTCTGCTAAATTCCTTCTGCCCATGGTATTTCCTCCACTGGCCTGGTCTCCATTCCATTTTGTCCCTCTGTCTCTTCATCCATCCCTCCATCCCTCTGTTCCTCCATCCATCCTTCCATCCCTTCCTCCTGTTCTTCCTTTCTCTTTCCAGTCCTCCCTCCATTACTCCTGCCTTTCAGGCTCTCCTCATTCCTGGCTCCTTCTCTCAGATGGTGAACGTAGACACAGTTCTCCAGTATGAAAAACACATCCTCCTCTCCTGGGCTGCCCTCCATGTCCCTTGTTCTCTCCCCTCCTGTCACCTCCAGCCCACTTGGCAGGGTGCTTTTCAGGTAATGTTTCCTGAATCCTAAAGGATTCCTCGCCATCCCTCATGAGGCAAGCAGCCCATGCTGCCATCTTTGGGCCTCTGACTGCTCCTGGTGGACCCTACTCAGCTGGTGCTCTTCCTGCTTCTCAGTGGCCTGGCTGCTGCCTCCTTCCTGACACTTTCCTTGTTCTCCTTTCCTCTCTCTGGCTGTTCCCCTCCACCTCTTGTCCTGGCCTCCTATCCTCTTCTTCCTTCTTGTCTTCTTCTTCCACCTTAAGCACTTAGTTTTCCCCAGGGCTTCATATTGGGATCTTTCCCCTGGCTGGTTTTGCCTACCTCTGGGACTCAGTTAACCATCCCCCATATCTGTCCCTCTGGAGATTGACTTGCAGATGTCCAGCTGTTGATTAGCTATTGCTTCCAGGCCATGTGTATCTTGAGCATTTTACCCGCAGCGTGTGTACCACCTGATTCATCCACCCCACTGTTCTCACCAAGACCAGCTTCCCTGCCGTCTTTGGTCTACTTCCTGGTCACACCGTTCACCCTGTTAGAAACTTGAAGTCATTGTGACAACTCCCTTTCCTCACTTCTCACCTTAAGTTGGTTATCAAGTGCTGGGGGCTTTGGCTGTGAGATATCCTTTCTGCTCTTCCACATACCGCCCCCCCCCCACCAAGCTGCCCTGGTTGGACCCTCATCAGCTCTCATCTGGACTCCTGCCTTTTAATTGGTCTCCCTAACTCAGATCTCTCCTTCTTTGATCCACCTACCAGCTGTGATGTTACAGTTCCAAAACACAAGTCTGAGCATATCCCTTCCTTGCCATTCCAGACCTGAATACTGGCCTCCCCCCATATGCCATACACACCTGCACAACTGCTGTACCAAGCCATCCACCTCTGGTGATGTTATTTCCCTGGAATACCTTTTTCTCCTCCCACTGCTGCCTGCTTTGCCACTGCTCTTCAGCATTCTAGAACCCAATTTAAACATCACCTCCTCCAGGAAGCCCTCCTGGGCACCCCCCCAATGCACAAGGATGGGCTCTTTCCTTCCTTGGTGCCCACTGCATGGTACTTTTCTCCATGACCAGGCCCACCCACCTGTTGTACTCTCCTCGTTTTGTCTTTCCCCTGCTAAACTAGAGGAGCCCTAAGACTAGAGACAGGCTTTATTTATTTCTGATTTCTCCAGTCCTAGTAGAATGCCTTGCCTATCATTGACCTCTATACGTGTTTGCCTAATTAATATCAGATAATGAAACATTCCCCATTGCATCTGTAATAGGTTTTTTTTCAAAGGTGACTGATTTCACTTGGTTTGAATGTCCCTTCATGCTTCTCTGTGTCTGGGCTAGCCCAGATGAATGTCCTGCCCTTCCTAGGAAGCTACCCTCTGCAGGCTGTGTCCTCACTCTAGTTTACCCCAGCCACCTGAAGTGCCAGCCACATCTTGGGCAATGAGTACATGCTCCCAGATTGATGGATTTGGCTGGATGTGTTTTCTCCTGGCCAGCACCCTGCTGCTCCCCGCTAGCATTTTCTGGAGATGTAGAAAAGGTCTCAGAATTTAGGCTCATTTAAGTGACATGAGCTCTCATACATTACCAAGGTAGTAAATGTATTGAAAAAGAAAAATCACCTAATGCATTTCCAAACTCTGACACTAGTGATTGTTTGATTCCTCCTGGGATAGCTGGCAACCCACAAGCACGAATACCTAAATCCATATGTGTGTGTACATTATGTGTGTGTATTTCCATCCTAATTCTGTGGGGTTTTTATATATCTAATTGTGTGAGTTCTTGTACCAGAGTCCCCAGGTGACACCAATGGATTGCACTCACCTACTAACCTAAAGGTTGGCAGTTCGAACCCACCCAGCAGCACTGTGGAAGGCCTGGTGATCTACTCTGTAAAGATTTTAGCCAAGAAGAACCTAGAGAGCAGTTCTGCTCTGTAACACATGGGGTTGCCATGAGTTGGAATCAACTCTACAGCAACAGGTTTGATATTTTGGTTTTGTAGTTGTAGGGTTGATTATAGGACATGGCTTTAACCTGGTTGATATTTAATCAACTTTTGCTGAATGAGTGATTGGATAAACAAAGGAACATCCTAGAGCTTGAAGGAGTGCCTATATCTTTTCTCCCTGAAGATAAAACAGCTTCCCATGGATCCTAGCCACCTGCAGTCTCCATGAGCTGTGCTAGGTAAGAGGACCCCTGTATCCATTCTGATTTAGAGTGGCCAGTTCCTTCTGGGGTTGTCCCAAACTGACAGGCTCATGGCCTTTAGTCATTTGCACTGTGTTGAGCAGGCCCAGCTGGGCTACTTCTAGAAGTCACAGGGACAGGAGCTGGCAGGCAGTGTGGGAAAAAAGGTCTCTACAGCTGGAATGTAAAGGAGGCTGGTCAGGGGTGTTTCCTGAAGGTCTGGGAATTGCCCAAGATGGGGGTGGAGCATGTCGGAGTACACACATCCACCCACCCATCCACTGCCGTCAAGTCAATTCCGACTCACAGAGACTCGTTAGGGCAAAGTACAACTGCCCATAGGTTTCCAAGGCTGTAAATTTTTATGGAAGCAGACTGCCTCATCTTTGTCCCACGGAGCAGTTGGTATGTTTGAACTGCCGACCTTTTGATCAGCAGCTGAATTCCTTAACTACTATGCTGCCGGAGTACAGTGACCATATCATGTAGCATCAAAACCAGGACACCTGTGAGAGTGGAAGCGGGAGAGGCATTATTAATAATTGCTCTGGACAACAGGCATAAACCTGGACTGTCCCAGGCAAATGAGAATGTATGTTTTCCCAAGTGGTAGACAGGCATGCTCTGGGGGGTCCTTTGGAGCCTCCTGGGCATTGTATGGGAAATTAGAAACCTGCTAGGCTGGGACCACTAACGTCTTGTGAGGTCTCAGAAAACCCTCTCGCTGGGCATCCAAATTTTAATATTCATAGTTCTGGGTTGACCTTAAAGGATAGAGGCCCTACTGAGGATGGAGAAGCTGGGGCTCAGCCTGGGCCCCAGGAAGTGTGAGATGTCAAGGCTGAGTCACACAGCTTGGCAGCCAGCCCCATGCCCTCTGGTCTACCCAGAGCTAAGCTGCCCAGCTCATTCACACCTTTGCACCTCTCCTCATGTCTTCCTGGCCCCATGAGTTCTGAAGAGCTCTGGTTCTTCTGAAAGCCCATTCACAGGGCCAACTGGGCTCTCATAACTTCTCTCCCCTGTCACGTGATATCTTTCCTGGAGTCATTGAGAGGTACAGATAATGGTGATGTTGATGATGATGATTTACCAGTCCACAAAAGAGGTCATTTTGTAGATTGTAGAGAGGAAAGTAAGAAAAATGAGATAATTATCATGATATTAAAAACAAACCCATTATACCCTAGAGAAGTGAGAACCATGACAAGAACAGATATATGCACGCCGATGTTCATCGCAGCACTATTTACAATAGCCAAAACATGGAAACAACCTAGATGTCCATCAACTGAGGAATGGATAA
>NW_006921701.1:9075780-9076767 GCF_000298275.1 Orycteropus afer afer | reverse complement strand
TCATTTTCCATACAGCAGCTCACATACACTTTGTCTCATGACATAGACTACAATTTCCCACAATGCAACAGCTCCCCTCCCACTTCCTCCCCATAGTTACCCCTTCCCTGTGTCCATCCCTCCATGTGCTCCTGCCCCCTGAGCTATCTCCCTCTGCATACACAGCCTTTCTATTCTCCCATGATTGATTTCTCCAAGCAGTGTATCTACCTAGTGTAAATGTTCAGCTCATATGCCTGTCTTTTGTTTGACTGGAAGCCAGAGGGGTGGGTTCAATTCCAGACCTGAAGGGCAGCTAGGGGCCATAGTCTCAGGCATTCCACCAGGCTCTATCAGACCAGCAAACCTGGTCCTTTTTTTTTTTTTAAATGATGTTATGTTTTGCTACACATTGTTTTCCTACTCTATCCAGGGTCTCCTACATAGATCCCCCTCCAAGTGGTTGACAGTGGTAGCTGGGCACCATCTAGTTCTTCTAATCTCATAGTTGTATAGGGTGAGGGTTGCATGGTGTACCAGTCCCTTGGACTAATTGTTTCCATGTGTCTTTGGTTTTCTTCATTCTTCTTTGTTGCTGTGGATGAGGAGAAGACCTATCGTTGTATCTAGATGGCCTCTTGCAAGGTTTTAAGATCCCAGTTGCTACTTGCCAAAAACAATGCTTTTGTGTAGTATGTTATGCCAGTTGAGCTTGATGTCCCCTGTGACCATGGTCCTGAGCCCACGGGTCCAACTACTTGCTGCTTCTGGGTATCTGGCTGTGGCCAAGAAGTGACTACAGTCTTGTCCCTAGTCATTGGATGTACTCTCTATGGAAAAAGTTCTCCAGGCCTTTCTTCCATGGTGCTGCTGGGTGGGTTTAAACCATCAACCTTTAGGTTAAGAGTCAAGTGCAAGAAGAAATGCTCACGATCATTAGCTATTAGAGAGATGCAAATCAAAACAACAATGAGATACCATCTTGCTCCAGCACTAGTATCAAAGTTC
>NW_006921701.1:9064666-9074765 GCF_000298275.1 Orycteropus afer afer | reverse complement strand
AATTTTGGTCAATGACATGAGACAAAGTATATGTGAACTGCTGTATGAAAAGTGAATTTACTCTGTAAATCTTCACCCAAATCCTAATTAAAAAAAAAAAAAAAAGAGTCAAGTGCAAACCATCTGTGTCACACAGGGACTTTAATCATGATTGCTAATATTATCTTATTTAATCTCTAGAACAGCTCTTGAATTTAGATATGGTTACTATTTCTCATTTTACAGATGAGAAACTGAGGCACACAGAGGTTGAGTAGCTTGCCCAAAGTCACACAGCAAGTAAGTGGTGCAGTGTAGAATTCAACTCTAGCTTTTCTAGCCACCTTGGGGATGGATGGAATATCCTGTGGGAGTCCCAGGAGCTGAGGAGGCAGGGATATGTGTTCAAAGCACTCACAGATCTGCTTTCCTGCCCTGTACATACCTCAGTCCCACCAGCTGGGTCCCCAGAAAGCAGAGGAGTCATGATTTCTGGTACTGAGACTGTGTGTCTGGCTGGGGCTAAGTGAAGCTTATTTAGAAAAGGTTTTAATAAAATAAGCATTTTGACTTTATTGACATTCCCTTCGTCTGCTTTCTCCCATCCCTGCCTCTCTCGCTCTCTTACACGCACGCACACACACACACACACACAGATGGTAGCATTAGTTGTGTGTATGTGTATGTGCAGATGGACATTTTTTGCCCCTAGAAGGATGTGCACCGGCTCTCGAGTGGAGTGTGTCATTCTGGCTTCGGGGTGACCTCTGCAGGAAGGGCAGCTAGCTTGAACTGGGTCATCCCAAGCTGCACTTCTGCTCCCTGATGGGGTTTCTTACTTGTTTATTTATTTACTGTGGGTAGGGTGGGGTGCTGAGTGTACGGAGAGGAGGGAGGGGGCTGTGTTCAGATTGTTCCAAGACATCTGCTGTTTGCAGTAACTTGCCAGCCAGGCAGAGCTGCTGGGTGGCTTGCTTTGCAGTGTTCCCTGTAAATATTATGACTTCGAGGACCGGGGTGGGGTCCTGGGGACTTCAAGGAGACTGAAAGGCTGGTCTTCTGCCTGGTGCCTGCCTCCCTGAAGTCCTGTTGTTGCCCTCCAGCTCCCAGGCTGAGGGGTGATAGGAGGGGGCGGGCAGCAAGGAGGTCAGGCTGGTATGTGGAGCCTGTTGTGTTCTTCACATTAGGAAATGTGGAGCTCAGAGGTTGTCCCTAGAATTGAACTTCAGAGTTCAAGATTGGGAGAGAAAAAGTACCCTGGGGCTTTAACAGGAACAAAGAAGGAATAATTTCTTGGGGGCTGTGAATTTTAGATGGCCCGAGAGTTCTCTGGAGTGTAGGTTCTGGGGTCAGAGAAAGACCAGGCTGCATTGTGGACAGGCTAAGTGGACACACCTGGCTTCCAGTCCCAGCTCTGGCACTTACCCCTGTGTCACCTGGGGCAAGTCCCCCTACACACGTGCATGCAGCAGTGTGGTGGTGTTTAGTACAAGCCAGGTGTTATTAAGGGCACCTAAGATCATTTAGGAGTCCCGTTAATTGGACTCCACAGCAGTGGGTTTGGTTTGGTTTGATTGGGTTGGGTGGTGTAAAAGGTAATGCACTTGGCTGCTAACCACAAGGTTGGCATTTTTAGTCCACCCAGAGGTGCCTCTGAAAAAAGGCCTGGCAATCTGCTTCCAAAAGATCACAGCCATTGAGAACCATTTGGGCACCTTTCTACTCCGACCCACGGGGTGACCATGAGTCAGAGCTGACTTAACGGCAGCTAGTTTTTAAGGCCATTTAAGCCAGCAGCCTGTCCATGGGTGGCCATACTTGACCCGGACCAGGCAGAAGAGGTGGCCCCTTTTGTGATTCAGTCAGTACTCAGGGAGGAGACTGCAGCTCAGTGCTTTAGGTTCCCCTTGGTTGGTAGGTTCGTTCTCAAGTCTAACCAAATTCCTTCATAATATGCACTGTTGAGCCATCCTGTTCTATTCTCAGAAGATACAGCTGGTCCCATCTGCATTATTAGCCAAAGGTTGTTTATTATTAAATATCCCCCAGGGTTCTTTTCTTGGGGCCTAATGACTTTAGGCCCTTTGACTCGGAAATCTTAAGGTTAATAAACATTTGGTGGGGCCTTACTGGGTTTGGAACTCAGGGAGAAAGGATCAGTGATGTCCTTTACAGGGCAGGAAAGATCAATTACAAGTCCTGCCTGAAGGGAGGTGTGTGCGTGCATGGTCATGCATGTGTGCATGTATATAATGCTCATGGACGTGTATGCATGTGTGTGTGTACATATGTACACTTACATGTGTGCATATTTTCTTTTCCCTCCTTAGCGGAGTCACTCAGGGGACTTTGTGTAGGAGCTGCCCCGACTGCCACAGGGCCTAAAATTAGTCCTATGGGCAGGTATTTCTCCACCTGGCATTCTTTTCCTTGAAGAGCTTGTCCATCTCTGGGAATGTAGGAGTCCAGAGTTCAGCCAGGGCAGCCTCATCTCGCCGCCCCATCCTGGTGGTGGGAGGAGCTTCTAGTATCTTGTGACATCCCAGGAGACCAGAAGCATCCCTCTCCCTCTCAGCTTTGACAAAGGCTAGGTGAGGCCATGAATGGGAGTGGGCCTGTAAGCTGCCCCCAAGTAAAAAGGCTCTGTTGAGCCCTTTACATTCACTGGCATGGTGAGGGGGCAGCAGCCGGGCTGCAAGCAAAGGGGAGGGGGGCTGTTTGTCTTTCTTGCCCTATGCCAGTCACTGCCTGTCCAGTGACTTGGCTTCACTAGAATCTATAATCTAGAGGCTGGCCTTGGAATTCCCCAAATGCCTCACCTTGAGGCTGCTTTTCCCTTTGAACTTTCTATCTATTCCAAAAGCTCCATCTCCCCAGCAAGGACTTCAGCCCCATAGCCTGGGCTGCAGGCTTGTGTGTGTGTGTGTGTGATCTATAGCTGAGTATTCTTTATACTTAGTGTCACTAGGGATGCAGTGAACCTGAGCACCCCCATGGCCATCCCAAGACAGGGCCAGTATTTAGCTATCTGCTGTGCATGCAGGTAGGTGAATCACCTGGTAGCACTCTGGGTCCTGGGATGGGCATGGAGGTGGGTGCAGAGGAGGCTGAGTGTGGCTGGCAAAGAAGACAGGGACTTGAAGGCAGTGAAAGGAGCTGAAGTAGATTCCATGTTAAATTGAGTCTTCCATCCCCAAGCTTTTTTAAAGGCTGGATTGAGTGCAGTCCAGGTTGGGCATAGAAGGATAGATAAGAGGATTTTTCTGGCACTAAAGGGATGTCTGGTCCTTTGTTTAAGGAGCTCTGGTAGCACAGTGACTAAGGCATCTGACTGCTAACCAGAAGGTTGGTGGTTCAAACCCACCAGCCACTCCACGGAAGCAAGACCAGGCAATCTACTTCATAAAGATTTAGTGCCTCAGAAACCCAGCGGGGGATGCTATGAATCAGAATTGACTCTATGGCAGTGGGTTTTGTTTGGACTTTGGTCCTTTGTTTAGGGGAAGAATGTCTAGACTAAGAGTGTCCCATGTAGAGGAAACAGCTACTGCAAAGGCCCTGGGGTAGAGAAGGAAATGTATACATGCACACATGCATACATTCAGTCGTCCCTCAGTATCCACTGGAGATTGGTTCCAGGACTCCCATGGATACCAAAATCTGCAGATGCTCAAGTCCCTTATATAAAATGGTACAGTATTTGTGTATAAGCTACGCATTCTCATGTGTAGTTTAAATCATCTCTAGATTACTTATAATACCCAATACAATGTAAATGCTATGTAAATACTACTTTGTTCTTCCTCTTAGCCTTTGAGGGATTTCTTTGACCACTTAATTGATTTCTTTGACCACTTAATTGCTTTTTTTTTTTTCCAATCTGTGGTTGTTTGAATCCACGGATGTGGAACCCATGGATTTGGAGGACCAACTGTATATGCATACACATATACGTCTGTGGCTGCAGCAGAAGGAGCAAAGGGGAGGACCTGGGATAGGAGGTCAGTAAGGTAAGGGAGCTCTGGTAGCATAGTGGCTAAGACACTTGCCTGCTAACCAGACGGCTGGCGGTTCAAACCCACCAGCCACTCCTCGGAAGGAAGGTTGGGTAATCCTACTTCCGTAGTGATAACTGCCTCGGAAACCCAAGGAGGGGTCGCTATGAGTCGGGGCCGACTCGACGGCACATAACAACAACAACAACAACAAGGTAAGGGAGGAATGCAGCTCGTAAAGGGCCTTGGGGATCACTGCTGGGACCTGAGCTCTTTACTGTGAGTAAGATGAGAGCCATCGCTGGTTTTGAGCAGTAGGGTAACCCATTTTAACAAACATTTTTAAACAAACAGCCAGTATGCTGTGTTGAAGACTATAAGGGGCAAGAGTAGAAGTATGGGACAAGTTAGCTGGCTGATTTAGTCATCAGGAGAACTGACTCTGAGGAAAAGCCATGGACCTGGAGGTTGTGGTGGCTCCCAGGAGTGAGTTTGGTGATAATGAGAAGCCACCAGGAGATGTGTGGATGAACCTGCTAAGCAGGTTGCATAAATTGTGAGCCTAGTGCAAAATGAAAATGGGAGGCCCCCTATTCATAAAGTATAAAGAAGTTCATGATGGCGATAAAACCCAAACCAAAGCAACTGCCATTGAGTCAATTCCAACTCATAGCACCCCTCATTGGGTTTCCGAGGTGGTAAATCTTTACAGAAATAGGTTGCCTCATCCTCCTCCTACAGAGCAGCTGGTGGGTTTGAACTGCCAGCCTTCTGGTTAGCAGCCAGATACTTTATCCACTACACCACTAGTGTAAAGCATGGATTATGAGGCTGGTGCAGGACTGGGCAGTGTTTCGTTCTGTTGTACATAGGGTTGCTATGAGTCAGAACTGACTTGACAGCACCTAACAACAACAAACCAAGTGCTGGCCCTGTGTAGCTGCACAGATAACAACCCACGAAGTTATCCCTGCTACGAAACCATTCAGCTTCTCCCAAGCCCAGGACAAGGGCCAGGCTGGGATGAGGTGCGTGTGGCAGACAGGCTATAAAATTTGAGGAGGCACTAACTCTCAGGATGGTGCACGTACAGGGTTGGCACCTGCCAATGAGCCAGTTCCCAAACACATCTTTGGAGAAGAGATATCTGGAATTAGGAGCTCTGGCAGCATAGTGCCTAAGGCACTTGGCTGCTAACCAGAAGGCTAGCAGCTTAAACCCACCAGCCACTCCCTGGAAGGAAGGTTGGCAATCTACTTCCATAGACCCCAAGGAGGGGTCGCTATGAGTTGGGTCTGACTCGACTGCATATAACAGCAACAACAACAAGAAAGACACATAGTGACTTCCTTCTCCCCAGAACAGGGTGCAGGCCACAGGAGCATGGAGGTGGTGGGCAGAGTAGTAGTTTTGTGGCTGAAGCAGATACTAAGTCTCAACCCTGATATCCTGGCAGTGTGACTGAGACCTCTTGGCTCTGAGAAGGCAGCTGAAAATATCCTCTGCATTTACTAGAAGAGGGGAAAATGGGGAGGCTGTATCCTCCAATAACAGAAGCTTAGAATATTATTAAACTTTTTAAAAATGCGGTAGCACAAGGTGCTCTGGTGGTACCGTTGCTAACTAGAAGCACTGCTAACCAGAAGGTCAGCAGCTTGAACCCACCAGCTGCTCCATGGGAGAAAGATGAGACAATTTACTTCCATAAAGATTTACAGCCTTGAAAACTGTATGAGGGTCACTATGAGTCAGAATCAACTCAGTGGCAGTGGGTTTGGTTTGGTATTTTTTATTGCCTATAATCCTTCTACACCCTATGGGGAAAGTACTATTATTATACCCATGTTACAGATGGGATAAGGCGGGACTCAGAAATTAATAAAATTGCCAAATATTAAATGGAGAGGCCAGGGATTGAACCAGGTTTGCTGTTGCCTCAGCACAAGCTCCCAGGTTTTCACTAATACTGATAAGTGCCTGCTCTCATTCCCTTTCAACTCTTGGAGAAGGAGAGGAAAAATGAATGACAGAGGTCAGATCACCCCTCCTTTGAGATCCATCTCTGCTCATCCCTTTCTCAAATGGTAATTATATAGGTAACAGTATTTACTGAGCACTGTCTTAAGTATTTCATGTAGGTATTAACTCATTTAATCCTCATGCCAACTTAAGGGGTGGCCCCATTTCACGGAAGAGGGGCTGAGGCACAGATGGGTTCTTGCCCTGGACCATGAGATTTGAGTGGGTAGAGCTGAAGCACCATGGGGATGGAGGCACCATGCTATTTGCACTTCTTGTGAGAGAAGGGAAGGATATAAGAAGAGTCTGTGGTGGTGATGCTAGGCCCTGGCATTATGGGTGTGGGCCTGCGCTGATTTTAGGGACATGGCCTCTGCTGGGTATCCTGACTCCAAGAGAAGAAGCCAGCATGGACTGTGTTGGACGGTCAGGCGGTAGGCAGCATTGCTCAAATTGGTAAGTGTGGCTGGTAAAGCTTAGCTTCTGGTCAGGGCCTGCACACTTCTTCCTCTGCACCCTGCCCTCAGGAGGCCCAGGAAACCCTGGGCTCCAGCCACTTTGAGCCCGGTTGTTTGCCTGACATGACCAGAATCCACCTGATAGGCAACTTACCACTCAGTGATTCACCTTTTTCTCCACAGCTAGCTCCCTGCAAATGTTTGTGGCTGATAGTCATACTGATGATGTTGGTAATTTTAACTGGGATGTTTCTGGCTTTTTTTTTTTTACCCTAGGAGATCAAAATGTTTTCAAATCTGGACTCATGGTTCCAGAGAAGATAGGAGAGGGAAGGGAAGAGTCTCATCTGTTGTTCCAGAGCTGAAATCAAATTTGTTGCCATCAAGTGGATTCCAACTCATGGCAACCCCATGTGTTATAGAGTAAAACAGCTCCATAGGGTTTCTTAACTGTGATCATTATGGAAATAGCTCACCAGGCCTTTTTTCCATGGTACCACTCAATGGGTTCGAACCACCAACCTTTAGGTTAGTAGCCAAGAGCTAACTGTTTGTACCACCCAGGAACCTTCATCTATTGGTAGGAGGAAAGAATTCTGACTGGAAAATGTCTAGTTGAATCCTTAGGGGTTGGAAGGACCTGGATTTGAGTGCTGCCCCTATGTTTATTATTCTGTATGTTTGTCCTTGGTTTGGTTGGTGTCTCCTTTGAATTTCATCTCCTTCTTCTGCAAAATGAGGATAATCTAATTGTTTCTTCTCTTTTTAACTGAAGAGCATGTTGTTTACACTGTTACTGTGTTGATTATGACTCATAGTGACCCAGTATAACAGAATAGAACTGTCCCATAGGATTTCCTAGGCTGTAATCTTTATAGAAGCAGACTGCCAGGTATTTTGTCCCACGGAGTCACTAGTGGGTTCGAACTGCTGATCTTTCAGTGAACAGAGGAGTGCTTAACTGTTACGCTACTAGACCTCTTTCCTATTTGTTTCTTGAGAGTAGAGTTGAGTAGAAGCCTGCGGTATGATGTTTAAGTAGAAAGAGAAAAACAACTCCAAAAACCTTCTTAGGCTGGAGTTTCTGATGTTCAGAGAAAGTTATATCAGAAGTTGGCTGAGAACTGGGGGCTCCAGTTGAGTTTCTCAACTCAGCAGTTGCCAAGCCCTCCGCATTTGAAATTCTCAACTTTGCGGCTTCTCCCTCATGTCTCAGGCCCCATGAGGCATCCCCACCCTCACCCACATGCCTTGCCCACGTTCTGAGCTGTCACAGGAATCTTTTTGACAGCTTCCATTGTCTGCCTCACCCACATTTTTCTCCACACCTTCCCTCCCACTTCCCACCACCCCTTACCCCACACGGCAGCAGCAGTTGCTCTTCTGGGTTCTCTCAGTCAAAGTTCCTGCAAACCTACCTGCTCTGTGGGCCCTGACACCTCTCTCCTACTACTCTTGTCAGTTCCTTTCCCACCTCATGAGGATCCCCTTCTCCAGAGCAGAGGACTTGGGGTCATATCAAAGGAGCAGAGAGGATTGCCTCAGAAGTCCTCCATGAAGGGAGGTCACAGCCCTGGGGAGGGCCACAGCATACCAAAACACAGCCTCATGGTGACTCTTGAAATTCCCTTTTCTCTCACCCCCCTGTTCTGGGGGTCTCTATATCAGTACCACCCCTGGTGCCAAACCCACCCTTGAACTCCCAGACCTCTGCCAGCAAAAGACCAGGCACAGAGAATAAAGTGTCTGCGAGTGGTCCTGCGACCCTTGGCTGGAGGCTGTCCCAGCAGAAACTTACGTGAATGGGTGAGTGGAATGTCAGACCTGTGAGTGGTGTATATTAAGTGTTTGCATCTGGTTCTATGTTCAAGTATAATAGTACAATAGCCAGTACCCAGAAATGCACTTAACTTGAAGAATTTCAGTCCAAGTTCCTGGAAGCTTGGATAGGATGTTCTGATAATGAGAGTGTAGGACAGGAGGACTGACAAAGTGGGCCTTTTTTGCAGTGCCAGAGCTTCCTTTGTGCTTTAGATGACTTTCTCTATTTATAATAGTTAATGTCACTTGCATCTGAATGTCATTTCTCACCTCTCTTCTCTAATCCTCACACTAAGTCTGGGTGATAGGCAGGAGTTAGTGCTAAGCATCTCTATTTTATCTTTGGGGAAACAAAGGCATGAAGAGAAACAAATTAAGGCATTGGGCTAGTCAAAGCTCAGCCAAGACCAAAGTCCAGGTTCATTTCCAATGCCAGGGCTCCCTCTTCCCTGCAGTTGTTGGGTATCTCTGGCACATGATTAGGACAAGGGCCTTGGAGTTTCAGCACCAAGGAGGAGCTTCCCTAGGACCGTGTCAAGCTGCCCCCCTGCAGGATGGGGCCAGCTAGACCTACTAGAGGCTCAGAGGAGTGAGATGGGGGGATGGTCAAAGGACCAGGGTCTGATCTCAGTTATCACCTCCCTCCATCCATTGCCCCCAAATCCCATAAAAAGAAGATGACTTGATGGCTTTGCTTTGTGGATGGGTTTTTGCATGGATCTCTGCTCTGGGAAGGAACACCTGGGTGGTGCAAATCATTACGTGCTCTACTACTATCTGAAAGGTTGATGGTTTGAACACACCAAGTCTGCCTCAGATGAAGCAGTCTGTTTCCAGAAGGTCAGAGCCCTTGAAAACCTTATGAAGCACAGTTCTACTCAGACTCCCATGGGGTCATCATGAGTCAGGATAGACTTGACAGCAACTAGTTTTGGTTTTACTGCTCTGGGAAACTTGGGTTCCTAGTCAGTGTATTATCTCAAGGCCAGAGGTTTGCCCTCCCAGCAGGGAGGTGTGGCCTTTGTGGCCAGTGGAGGCTTCAGGTCAGTTCAGGACTCTGGAGAGAAGTAGCTGTAATTAAGAGCAGCTCGAGAGTGGTGGAGAAGATGTGTCTTCCACATCATTCTTTCTTTACGGGCACTTGGGAAGACTGTGTTCCTGAGCCTCCCTCACAGTTAATTTGGGGTTGACTGAGTTTTAGCCAGTGGAATGTGAATAAAAGTGATGAATGCCATGATATACACCACTTTCAGTATTATTTGGCCTTAAAGAACCATTCTGTGCTTGATAACAACCAAAAAACATGTATGTGATTCCATAGGTAGATAGGTTTGCATACACAGGTTTCCCCAGCTATCCAAAAATAGAGTGTTCCTATGAAACCTTTTGTAAACCAAAATGGCATAAAACAAAGAAGCAATTTATTCCCAGACCCAAAAAATAACCTACCAAATCATATCAAATAAAACCTAAAGTAACACTAATAGCTCAGAGCTATGGCAACTTGATACTTAATGTAGTTCCCAGGGAAGGACCTTGGCAATGCCACTCTCACTGCTTGGGACGCGTGCTGCCTCTTGAACAGCTCACTGCAAAACAAATGCTGAATGCTAGTTTCACTTTTTTTGTATAAGTGAAAATCTTCTTTGGATTTCTTTCCATTAGCTAAAATAAGTACTAATGTAGGTCATTCATAAAGTGAAGTGGCATAAAGCGGACTTTTAAAAAGCAGAGGATATGTATGTATGTGTGTACAAACCCACCAGCCACTCCTTGGAAGGAAGATTGGGCAATCTACTTCCGCAGTGATACTGCCTCAGAAACCTA
>NW_006921701.1:9035787-9063755 GCF_000298275.1 Orycteropus afer afer | reverse complement strand
CAAACCCACCAGCCACTCCTCGGAAGGAAGGTTGGGCAATCCTACTTCCGTAGTGATACTGCCTCGGAAACCCAAGGAGGGGTCGCTATGAGTCAGGCCGACTCGAAGGCACATAACAACAACAACAACAACCCATGATTTAAATAATCATCTACATGAGACCAAACAGTCAATATTTACCCTAAAGCTAAGATGAAATGTTAAGTGTTGGTGGAGGGCAGGGGGCAGCAGCTAGATTAATGGAAACAGCACAACCAGAATAAACATAAGAGAATGCTGACACATATTGTGAAAAATGTAACCAATGTCACTGGACAATATGTATAGCAATTATTAAATAGGAGCCTAATATGCTGTGTAAACTTTCACCAAAAATACAAAAAAAAAAAATTATTTTTAAAAATCTTGTGCAATCCTCTAGACTTCTCTTCTATAGTAATGCTAGAGGCCACATGGTTTATATGGCATAGCTACAAGATAGAGTAGAGCCACTTGGCCTGTTTCAGATTTTTTATGAGCCAGGACTAAACTTTTATTGAGTTAAGGCATTGAGATTTTTTTTTCAGGGTTTATGTGTTACTGCAGCATAGCCTGACCTGTTCTGACTAATAGAGCATCGTATTAGAATCAAGGGGCCTGCTGTTGTCCCTGCTGTCTTGACACTTGACAGTGTGATCTTGAGTACTGGACTTGTTTCCTCACCTAAAGAAGTAGGACATTAAACCCTTTAAGGTCTGAAATTTGGTGAGCTTGTGAAGCTGATAGTTGAGTGAAAAGGCTAATACTAACTTTAGGTATGCTGGGGAAGGAATGGCTCCTGGGCTCAGGTGGAGAGGGAGGGCAGGTGCCTGCTACATGGGAGTTGCTTCTTAGCTTTGTTCTGAAGTGGAATTCATGGATCTAGCTTTATGGAAGGTTGGGCAATCCTACTTCCGTAGTGATACTGCCTCGGAAACCCAAGGAGGGGTTGCTATGAGTCAGGGCTGACTCGACGGCACATAACAACAACAACAACAACAGCTTTATGGAATGCCCACAAGCTCATAACTAGTCTGATTCTCTTATTCATTTAT
Source organism: Orycteropus afer afer (assembly GCF_000298275.1). Taxonomy (NCBI): domain Eukaryota; kingdom Metazoa; phylum Chordata; class Mammalia; order Tubulidentata; family Orycteropodidae; genus Orycteropus; species Orycteropus afer. Next base: position 9,062,682 of record NW_006921701.1, on the reverse strand, counting down.
TCATGTAATATTTTTTTGAGTGCTTGTTTTATGCTACACACTGTGCTAAACTCAAAAACTCACTGCCATCAAGTTGGGTCTGACTCATAGCAACCTCTCCTTGGGTTTCCAAGGCAGTATCACTATGGAAGTAGATTGCCCAGCCTTCCTTCCGAGAAGTGGCTGGTGGGTTTGAACTGCCAGCTTTCTGGTTAGAAGTCAGATGCCTTAGGCACTATGCTACCAGAGCTCCTAGATATTGTGCTAGGTGCTGGTGATTATTGGTGAGCAGAACTGGCCCTATCTTATGGAACTTGCCAATAGTCTAATAGGGAAACATCCACCAATGACAAACCACGTCGATAACAGTAACATTTTGACTGTACCCAGAGTGCTCCTTAGAAGCAAGGATAGAGAGACTTCATCTCATGTACTTTGGACATCTTATTGGGGGGACCAGTCCCTGGAGAAGGATATCATGCTTGGTAAAGTAGAGCATCAGTGAAAAAGAGCAAGAACCTCAATAAGACAGATTGACACAGCAGATTGACACAACAAGACAGATTGGCAGCAACAATGAGCTCAAACATAGCAACTATTGTGAGGATGCACAGGACCAGGCAGCATTTCATTCTGTTGTGCATAGGGTCACTGTGAGTTGGAACTGACTCCATGGCGCCTAACAACAACTCAGAACTAAAAGGGAGGGAATGACACATGAGATATGGTGGCTGTTAGGGGGAAGTTACTTTGGGAGATCAGAAAAGACTTTTTCCAGAGAAATTCAGTATTCAGCTGCAATCTAAAGAAAGAGTGGGAGGTAAGTAGGCAAAGGGCTTTGTGGGGGGGTGCGGGTGGGGAGGAGGATTCTTGGATGAGGGATTATTAGCACATACAAAGGTTCTGCGGCTGACTGAGCAGGAATTGAATTCAACGGCAGTGATAGCAAGAAGTGAGGGGCTTGGTGTGAGATGAGTTTGTAGCAGCAATAGGAGCCAGCTGATACAGCCCATGTAGCTGAGTGAAGGATTTTATTCCAAGAGACTTGGAAGTTATCTAAGTTTGAAGTGGAAGGGGAAATGTAGTTTATAGGACTGGATTTTTGTTTGGAAAAGATCATTTTGGTTTCTTTGTAGAGCTTTCCAGCTCTTGTCTACTCTGCTTTTGTCATCTCAAGGTAGACTGGTGTGTGTGTGTGTGAATGCGTGCACAGTTTTGGAAAGGCCATAGCCCGAGGTTATCTTCTTGCTGGGGCATGTCTCTCTTTGGTCTCCTTCAGCCCAGATAAAAAGCACTCCATGCTTGAAAAACACCAGAGGATGAAACTTTCCCAGGGGATGATGGGAATTCATTGGATACAAATCCTACTTCTGGGAAGAATGCTAGTGGAGAAAGGAACTATTGTCTAAAATTAGATTTTGGGAATATTTCAATGAACATATTCTTCCTGCCCCTTTCTTGATGAGGGCTTGTCCCAGTTTCCTCCTTCCTGCCTGACCAGACCTTTGTTCTTGAGCCTCATCCCCCTTCTGGCCCACTTAATCCTCTTAGCTCATACTCCCACCCTGCTTGGGGGCCACCTGGGGCTGGAGTTGAGGAGTTCACTGTTAGTTATCCTCACTGGGCTTGCCCACAGTTGGTGGGACAGGCCGTAGGCTGACTGATTTCCATTTAGCAGATATGCCCTAAGGCCTTGAGCAGGGCAGGTGCATCTAGGAACAGGTGTCTCCTCTTCCCAATAAGACTTTTCTCAAAAGTAAACATTCTATCTCACAGCCTGGACTAGGCAGAAAGAATTGAACAGTCTTTAGAAGAGATTCTCATTTTCTTAAAGTGCAAGGTCCAGAGCCACCCCTGTACGCCTTAGCTTAACTGTGACCAGCTTTACTGCAGTATTAGCATTTCTTCAATCCTAGGGGGCTCCCCAAACTGAGGACCCCTTTAATCACGGTCCTGCTGAAGCAGGAAGCCAGTAGCCCTTGAGTCTCCTCCGTCAGCCACCTCATCTCTTGCTCTAGAGAGCCCATAGATTGAGGACTTCTAGGTCTGCCGCAAACGCTTTCCTGAATGGGCACGAAATAACTCAGCTTTTGGGTTAGAAATCCTCCCACAACTATTACCACCTTACTTCCACGATGTGACAAAGGCCTTCTTGGAGTGTCAGCTGTGGGACTCTGTACCAGACTTCCTCATGGTGAGTGCCTAAGAATAGCCAGGACAAATACCCTGATGTAGACAGAAGGTGCTCTGGCTAAATGAGGTGCAGGCTAAATGAAGCTTTGAGGTCACTTGGCCAGCCTTCCATCTACACACACCATGTGAGTGTCTTGTCCAACATCCTGGATTCCAAAGTGCCCAGTGCACTGTTGGGCCTCAGTAAACACTCAAGGACGGAACCAGCTCTTGGAATAGTTGGCTTGCCTGAGGCCTCTCAGTCTGGTGACCCCTCATGCATTCTTGGGGCAAACTCCTAGCTGTAGACACTCTTTCTCAAGATAGCAAGATGGTGCCTGCTGACCTTGGGTTGTAAATATCCTTATTCTCTAGATTGCTCCAAGAACTGGGACAGAGGGGCCTGTCCCAGATGGGTGACTGAGCCCATAGACAGGGTGGGCTGGACTGTTGGGGTGATACTTGCATGATCACTGGAGCCCAGAGAGTCTTCAAGAAGGACATCCTGCTGAGAGCCCTCCCTGTTGGCTGAGATTACTAGCAGAAGGACCTGGGAAAACTCAGTGCCTGGTTTATCTCTGTTTGTCATCCACTGAGGAAAAATGAGAGTGTGCTTCCTTCTCCGAGGCGGAGCTGTTTATATCTGCAGGATCTTGACACATGCGTGCATGCTTTCACACACACAGACTTGGAAGTAAATAAGTCCCCCATTTTGGACTCCTTGGCAGTGAGCAGACACTAACCAGATCCTATCCATTTCCCCTCGGAACAAATGTGCTGCCCTTGAAAAAGGATTGGTGGTAGGGACTGGAGTGTCATCGGGAGATTGGGTCTGTGAAGGGGCTGAAAGAGGGTGGGAGGCTTCATTCCCCTGGAGGGCTGTTTATGAAGACCAGGGGAGAGCTGAAACGGGTGAAGTTTAGGTTAAACCACAGAGTGTCTTAACAAGGAGAGATATGAAAGTGGTCATTGTAAAGATACTTCTCAACCCTTCAATCTGAATGCATCGTCTGTCCATAATTGGTGCTTGTCTCAACTTTTCCATCTCTGTCAAAACCAGTTGCTGTCGAGTTTATTCTGATTCATGATGACCCCATCTGTATCAGAGCAGAACTGTGCACCACGAGGTTTTCAATAGATCACCATTCTTCAGAGGTGCTCTAGGTGACCTTGAAACTCTAAACTTTTGGTTAACAGCTGAGTGTCTTTAACTGTTTGTGCTACACAGGGACTTGACATCTCTGTCAAGAGTGCCATGAACATTTGAGTCCCCAGATCTTGTCTGTACTTCCGATTAGCAGCTCTTGGATTCATCTCTCCTTTTCAACCCCACCACCAGCTCCCTAATCCAACAGTAATCCTGGTCTGCAGAGCCAGCCTCCCAAAAGATGCTGCTACTTCTCTCTTTTGCCATCTCTATCCCTCTTTGCAACTGTAGACAAATTATTATTCTTTCTTGTAGGGCAGGCTAATATTCTTTTTGGGTAGTATTCTTCTTGTAGGGTAATATTCTTCCTCCTTATAGGATAGGGTAATATTCCATATACCACAATGTGTTTACCCACTAACCTACCGATGGTCTTTGGACTATTTTCACCTTCCAGCTATTAATGAATAGTGCTGCTATGGTCATTTGTGTGCAGTATTTGTTTGGGCACACCAGTTTTGAATACTTTTGGGTATATGCCTAGGAGTGCAATTGCTTGATCACATATTCTGTGGTTCCTCCTCTGTTCTCTAATTGTGAATTTCATGAAGACAGGAGCCACGTCTTGAGTGTCTTTAGCATGCCCTGTGGTGCTAGCCAGCTATTGACTTTATTCCCGTACTATGGAGAGTTGAGAGTTGACTGTACATAATTAGTACAAAGTTCCCCATCAAACATAGGCAAGTTCAGGGGTAGAATTCTCACCTTCCACACAGGAGAACCTGGTTGATTTCCAACTAGTCACCTCAAGCACAGCCACCACCCATCTGTCAGTGGAGACTTACGTGTTGCTATGATGCTGAACAGGTTTCAGTGGAGCTTCCAGACTGAGACAGACAAGGAAGAAAGGTCTGGCTATCTACTTCCAAAAATCAGCCAATAGCTCACAATGGTTCCCTCTGCAACCAATCATGGGGATGACACAGAGCTGGGCAGCGTTTTGTTTCATTGTGTGTGAGGTTGCCCTGAGTACCTAAAGTTACAAAGTGTGTCCATGTGGTAGAAGTGGGATTGGAAATCAAGGTCCATGCTCCTCCAGGCCTGTTGCTCCTCTATCTGAGGGGCTTCTGGCCTCTTGGCCACATTCCCCAGAATAGCATGTGTCAGTGATGAAAACCGGGACCAGCCTTCCAAGTGCCGGCAGCGGGTTTGTTTTGACAAGGGCAATTTAGTTTAAGTGACTTGTGCTAGCACTTGAGGTGCTCACAGCAGGGACCTTCCAAGGACCTCTGCCCCAACTCCCCAGAGCCCTTCAGGGCAGGGGGTCACTTCTGTGAAATGGCTTGAGATCATGGGGTTAGGGTTGAGAATTTGTTCTTCCTTTGGTGCACATCCTCTCAATCCTGTTTTGGCTCATGGGGCAGCCTGGCTGAGACTTGTAGGTGCCAGGAGAATTCTCCCTCCCTCTGGGTGTCAGTCAGTCATCTCTCAGTTACCTGCATTAAGCAGGAACATTTGTAGCATGGATAATACCAGTCAGCAGAGGATTTCTAAATGTATTGGATGGTCTGGAATGTACTAGATGATTTGTAGCAGACTTCCTCTCTTAATTTTTTTTGGCTCATTCTGAGGTCAGATCAGACTGTAATTCCTTGTGTACACATTAGCTGCCTGGAATGGCTGTGGTTGGATGAACCAGTCATTCCTTGATGCTTTTGACCATCTTTCTCCTCACCAAACATTTATCCAACTTCTGCCATGTGCCAGGCACCGTATGAGGTTCTGGAGACTCTGTGAGATATGGTCCCAATGCTGAGAAGTAATTGGCTGACCCTGGGGAAATAGTTGGCTGTGGATAACTCTCAGAATCCACGAGGCCCTGAACTTAATAGACAAGGACCAGCAGCCAAGAGTTGCGTTGCCCAACTTTTGGAACATCCCTGCCCTTCTCTCTGCTTCTCAGGGTTCAAGTTGTCTGGATTCAAAGGTGGCTTTGTCTGGCCCTACTTTTTCCTGTAGCCATGGTCTTCTACATGCCACAACATACATGATTCTTGAAAACATTGTGCTGAGTGAAGTCATTCAGTCACAAAAGGACAAATGCTGTGTGATCTCACCTATATGAAATAAGTAAATATATAGAAATCAAAGATTATCAGTGGTTACCAGGAGTAGGAAGAGTAGGGAAAGGGGAAGTTATGCTTAGAGAGTATTAAGTTTACTTTAATGATGGTGGGATGATTTGGAAAAGGATAGCAAGAATGGTTGCATAATTCAAAGGATGTAATCAGTGTTGCTGAGTTGCACATGTAGAAATTATTGAGATGGTGTGTGTCCTGTTTTTTTAATATATGTGTGTGTGTGTGTGTGTATATATATGTATATATATATAAAATGTATATTTTTATTGTGATTTGGGTGAAAATTTACAGAGCAAATTCACTTTCCATATAGCAGTTCATATATACTTTGTCTCATGACATTGACTACAATTTACCCCAATGCAACAGCTCCCCTCCCATGTCCTCCTGATAGTTACCTCTTCCCTGTGTCCATCCCTCCATGCATTCCTGCCCCCTGAGCTGTCTCCCTGTGTGTAAACAGCCCTTCTTTCTCCCATGATTGTTCTCTCCAAGGAGTATATCTACCTCATGTAGGCTCATATGCCTGTCTTTGGTTTGGCTGGAAGCCACAGATGTGGGTTCAATTCCAGACCTGAAGGGCAGCTAGGAGCCACAGTCTCAGTGGTTCCACCAGGCTCTATCAGACCAGCAAACCTGGTGTCCCCCCTCTTTTTTTTTTTTCCAAATGATTTTGAGTATTGTTCTGCATTGTTCTCCCTCTCTATCCAGGATCTCCTAAATAGATACCCCTCTGAGTGGTTGACAGTGGTAGCCAGGCACCATCTAGTTCTTCTGGTCTCATAGTCATATAGCCTGAGGATCACTGTTACGCATATTTTCACCACAACAAAAACAAAATAAAACAAAAAAAACAGTTAACAAACATTCCAAGTTGCCAGAGCTGGTTTATTAAGGCAGTGATTATCTGCTTTGGGCAGGGATTATTGTCTTATGAAGGCTGCACCCTGGGATTCCTTTCCATGACAGCTCCCTGGTGCAGACTTTGATTCATGGCAGACGTTTCCGGAATAGTTCTGTTGTGGCTCCAAGCCCTCCGGGTTTATCTGTCTTGGCTGCCTGGTGTGGGGCCCATGGTGGTTTTGGTAGTGGGGAAGCTTCATGCTGCTTTTCTCTTACGGCCCTCATGCTCCATCCTTCCAGGCAGTGAATGTGGCCGGGGAGCATCTGGTGTTGCTGGCTTGGATTCTACTCCTGTCTGCCTTTGTGGGGACTTGGGGCTCTTTCCATCCAAATCCCAGCTCTGGGAAATTCCCTATCTGATTATGAGTTGCGCTTTCTTTATCATAGCATATGGGTGCAATGCCCATGTCTAGAGGTTGTTTACCACATTGTTTATCAATTCCTAAAGTTAGAAATGTTCTAAATAACTTTCTGATGGCTTATAGTTTCTTTTTTACCCCCTCTAATTTTGTTTGTTTGTTGTTGTTGAGTGAGTACAACTTGGCTTCTAAAGACAGCCAAAAAACCCAATGCCATTGAGTCCAGTCTGACTCATAGTGACCCTACAGGACAGAGTAGAACTGCCCCATAGATTTCCAAGGATATAAATCTTTACAGAAGCAGATTGCCTCATCTTTCTCCTGCAGAGAGGCTGGTGAGTTTGACTGCCAACCTTTTGATTAGCAGCCAATTGTCTTAACCACTGTACCACTAGAGCTCATAGATTGCAGAGGAGAAGGAGGAAAAAAGAATCAAGGAAGAGAGAGGGAAATTACTGGGTTAGGGGGTCCCAAGCCATCCACTGCTTGTTTTCTCACTATAGACCTCAGGGACTTTGCCTCCCCTCACCCTCTTCAAAATTCCTCACCTTCCTCCCAAGTCTGGCTGAGGAGCAGCCCAGGCCTCCCAGGACCCCAATCCTGTGGTGAGGCATTCCGGGACCTTTTATTTTCCTGACTTCCACAATGCAGAAACACCAGGGTCCTAGAATACAGGAAACTGAGGCTTGATTCCTGCTGCCCTAGGCCTGGTTGGTACATGCTCAGAGCCTTGGAGAAGGCAGTGGTCTCTGCTTTCACTCCGAAGGCAGAGGCTCCCTAAATGCCTCCCAGTACCCTGCTTTTAGGTAAAGGGCATGTGAAGCCCTGTCGTCCCCATGCAAGAGCCCACAGAGGCCACTGGACAAAAGAGAAGCAGCCCAATGTCCAGCAGGGGAGACCTTGGAGTATCAGGGGATAGCCCCTGGGAACTGCTCACCAGGGCATGGGAACAGCATCCTGGCCCCGAGCTCTCACCCACTTCCTCTGTGCCTGGGCAAGAGAAGCGGGGCTGCCTATGAATGCCCAGAGCTCTGGACAAGACCCCAGCTTGAGTCCAATCGCCTGTCACTTTCCCTGGGAGAGACTCTGAGTTACACACTTAACACTGTGCCTGGTGTATGCAGGCACTTGACAAATGCCCATCTTCTTATCCTCCTCAACTCTCTTGGAGGCTGGGATAGATTAGCTGGGGCTCACAGTTTCTTGTTTTCACTATATCTAAATCCAGACTAAGGAGCCCTGCTGGTGCAATGGTTAAGCAAAAGGAAAAAAAACAAACACCAAACTCACTGCCATCCAGTTGATTCTGACTCATTGTGAGCCCCATTGGATTTCCAAGGTGGTAAATCTTTATGGAAGCAGATTGCTTCTGTGGAGCAGCTGGTGAGTATGAACTGTCAACCTTCTGGTTAGCAGTCAAATGCCTTACCCATTATGCCACCAGAGCTCCTAATGGTTAAGCACTTGGCTACTAATCCAAAGGTTGGCAGTTCAAATTCATCAGCAACTCCATGAGAGAAAAGGCCTGGGGATCTGCTTCTTTAAGATTAAACAGAAAACCAAACCCACTGCCATTGAGTCAATTCCAACTCATAGTGACCTTTTAGGACAGAGTAGAACTGCCCCATAGGTTTTCCAAGTCTGCCTCATCTTTTTCCCACAGAATGGCTAGCTCAAACTGCTGACCTTTTGGTTAGCAGCCAAATGCTGTAACTGCTGTATCACCTGAGCTCCTCCTTAAGCTCTGACAATCCTGTGGGGGGCAGTTCTGTCATACAGGGTTGCTATGAGCTAGAATCAACTTGAAGGCACACAAGGACAAACCCAGATTATGAGCCACTGATGGTTCAGTGGTAGAGTTCTCACCTTCCATGCAGGAGACCTGGGTTCAGTGCCCAGGCAGTGCACCTCGTGTGCAGCCACCTCCTGTCTGTCAGCAGAGTTTTGCTGTGACGCTGAGTAGGTTTCAGCAGAGCTTCCAGACTAGGAAGAAAGGCTAGGTGATCTACTTCCAAAAATCAGCTAATAAACAACCCTGTGGATCACAGTGATCTGATCTACAGCCAGTCATGGGGGTGACACAGCACTGGGCAGGTTTTCGTTATGCATGGGATCAGCATGTGTAGGGCACCTACTAGATGGCAGCTAACAACAATGAATAGAAGTATAATGGTTATTCTGACATTTTATATTATTTCCCTATTTCATCCACCAACTTAATTTTTACACAGTCCTTGAGAAGTAGGTAGCATCACCTCATTTTATTGAAGAACCACCTGAGGCTTATAAAGTTAAGTTACTCAGTCAAAATCATTTATCTAATACATAAGTGAGCTGGGATCTGAACTCAGATCTTTGGACACCAGATCCCATGTCCTGTCCCCATTCCAAGCTTCATCTCCTTGAGATGATGAGGAACTCACTCCTCCTTCCCTCTGGGCCTCTGTTTCCAAACACATGGAGTATGGCTACTATACTTTCTTCCTTCCATCCTTGAGAATCTAGCCACTCTGTCTGCTTTGTCTTTGTCTTATTTTTGGGCTTTGTCCCAGCTCTTGTCAGGACTACTGCCTCAGAAACCTTTGACTCTTTCTGAAGTGGACTTCCCGGTCTCACATATCTAACCTCATCCTGCCTTCATCCTTGCATACTCTGCCTGCTGGAGTTCCTTCCCTTTGCACTAGAGCTTGTGATTGGTGAAGAGGTGGGATGAGATCAGGGCTGCATTAGGATGCTCACATGTAGAAGCCTCTGATACTTTCAGGTGCTTTAGTTAGAATAAAGGCTAAGCTGCTGTAGCAAAAAGACACCAAAACAGAGGCTGAAAGGAGATGGGAGTTTATTTCTCTCTCATGTGATAGTCCCAAGGTGAGTGGTCCAAGTTTGGTGAGGTTGCTCAGTTCCATGAGTTTGCTCCACTGTCCCCAAGGACATTATTCTTTCTGTAGGGTCAAAGCTGAATTTGAGGCCTATCCATGTTCCCACCCAGAAGACGGTGAAACAGGGTGCTGATTTAGGTGGGGTAAGGGGCTTGTCTTGGAACAGAATGGGAAATGACATGGGAGTTGCACATATCAATTCCATTCACACCCCTTTGTCCTGAACACAGTTGCATGATGATACCTAGCTGCAGAGGAGTCTGAAAGGGCTGTAGCTAGGCAGCTATGTGCTTAGCTACTGCCTGTTGCTTTGGAAGATGACAGAACAAACAGGTGTGGCCACAGCCTTTTAAATAAATAAATAAATATTTTCTTTTTCTTTTTTTTTTTTAAATAAAATAATTAATCTCAACTAACTGCTCTAATGGAGAAGCTCTGATAGCACAGTGCCTAAGGCATCTGACTGCTAACCAGATGGTTGGCAGTTCAAAGCCACCAGCCACTCTGCAGAAGCAAGACTAGGCAATCTACTTCTATAAAGATTTACCACCTCAGAAACTCAATGGGGGTTGCTGTGAGATGAGTGAGAACTGCTCTAATGAGGGCTGGTGAATGGTGGTGATGTAATGCTCTCTAGCCCAGCAGACGGACCTAAAGCTGAGGATATGCTTCTGTGTACAGGGCATGCAAGGAGCATTTGTTATAATCTTCCCACTGGGCACGTGTAGACTTCCATGAGTAATTTCCTTATCCATAAAATTGGACAGGCAATAGGGCAATGGCCAGGGTTCTTATTATCAGGGACAGTCCATGGAGTGGCCACAGCTTGGCCTTTGGCTGCTCAGGCATGACAACTGTCCCGAGCATTCTGTTGCAGCCTGAGATACCACTTACTGGAGTTTCTAGGAGATTGGTGATTTCAGATACTCTGTCTCCAGTTCTCCTGGAATACTTTGAAATGTTCACCATTGCTGCATAGAAGCTGCAGCTTTGAGACTGCCTTTCACACCTGGAAGTCACTCGAAACACCCCCATCTGACCGTGCCAGATATGCGGGGAAGTCCAGAGGAAGTAGAGTCCTTCAGGATCTCTGCTGGGCGATGATCCCACCCTACCCTACCCCTCAAGGCGTGGGAATAAATTCCCACACAAACCAAGAACATGAGTTGGGGCACAGGGGCCAGGGATGAAGGAGAGGCTGGCTGGGTGGGAGTACCTTGGGAAGGCTTTCTAGAGAAGTTGGATGGTAGCTTCGCCCACCCACAAACTGCTTCCCCTGAACTTCTCCGACCTTGGGGGTGAGGAAGAGTTCACTTTGTGGCCTGGCACAAAGTTTTGTGGGCTAGAAATTTATTTATAAACTGAGTGCAACAAAGTTTCTCTTCTCCAAAAATCTCATCTTGGAGAACAATTATCCAGCTCCCCCCCTCCTCAAGTTCCCCCACTCTCAGAGTCTTCCTCCCACTTCCAGGAAAGTTAGACAAGCTTTCATTGTGCTGTGCACGCAGCGGTGACAGCTGAGGATGATGCTGGCTGTGTAGGTGGATGGAATGGGCTGACAAAATGCTGGAATTGGATTGGGGGGAGGGAAGACAGCACCCCACCTCAATACAGAGTTCTGGTTCCACCCTACACAGGTGAAACGTGGCTTCTTCATGCCTTCCCCATCTCTTAACTTTTACCCGCCCACTCATTATCCTCCCTACCTCCACTGCTCAGCACTAGGGCCCATTTCAGGTCAACCAAATTTGGAAGAAAAACAAAGACCATGAATGAGGAAGTGAAACCACCACCACACCACTTACCTAACTTCAAATGGATGGCAGGACAGGCATAAGGCTGTGTCTGGTGCATGGCGTGTCGACACCAGCCAGCCCTGCATGAGCTGCCCTGGGGATGACTGGTCTTCTCATTGCCCAGGAGGGTGGGGCATCCTTCAGGCTTCTCTGGACCAGACAGGCTTGCCTGAGCAATGTCAGGCACCTCTGCAAGGGTTCTGGGGCCACAGAGGTCACCTGGGAAAGAGATGCAGGGCAATTCAATGGAAGCAGCACTGTGCTAAGCAGTCAGGGAACCAGGGTTCTAGTCTTATGATTTTGGGCAAATCTCTTAACCTCTCTCAATCTCAGTGTCCTCATCTCTAAAATGGAGTTAGTGACACCTGCTAATACGATACAGATGTGAACACTTTACAGGCATAAAGCATATCTAGTTTGGGCTAGCAATGCCATTAGTGGTTTGGAAGGGTAAGAATTAGATGGAAAATGACACAGGGCTGCATCATGCCTCCTTTTGCTTGTTACTGTGTCCCTACCACCCAGGTCATCAGAGTTGACTATCACCAGTTGCCATAGAGTCTATTCCAAATTCTTAAAAGGTAAGGGGAGAAAAAGCCCAGATGAAAATTTTTTTTTCATAGAATAAGTTTATTTATAAACATATCAGATATGCTATATAAGTTCAACAGAGTTTGATCCATTTTTCAGAGTTGGGACTTTTTTTTTATTTTAAACCATTATTATTTATTTTTTTCTATGCATTCTTGCCTTCTGAGCTATCTTCCTGTGCAAATACTGTCCTTCTGTTCTCCCATGATTGATCGTTCTAAGGAGTGTATCTACCTGATACAAATGTTCACCTTATATGCCTGTTTTTTGTTTGGCTGGAATCCATAGGCGTGAGCTCAATTCCAGACCTGAAGGGCAACCAGGGGCTGTAATCTTGGGGATCTCACCAGGCTCTATCAGACCAGTAAGCCTGGTCTTTTTTTATGATTTTGAGTTTGATTCCACATTGTTCTTCCACTCTATCCAGGATCTCCTATGCTGATCCCTTTCTAAGTGGTTGACAGTGGTAGCTGGGCACCATCTAGTTCTGGTCTCATAGTCATATAGGCTAAGGTTCCCATGGTCCACTAGTCCCTTGGACTAATTGTTTTCATGTGTCTTTGGTTTTTCTTCATTCTTTGCTCTGCACAAGGAGAGATCAATTGCTGCATCTAGATGGCCACTTGCAAACTTGTAAGACTCCTGTCACTAGTCACCAAAGTAGGATGTAAAACAATGTTTTTATGTAGTATTTTATGACAATTGAGCTTGATGTCCTCTGTAACCATGGTCCTGAGCCCAAAGGTCCAATAACTTGCTCCATCAGAGTGGTTGACTGTGCCTAAGAGGTTATCATAACTTTGCCCCTGTTAGTTCTAGTAATATGGACATTCTTATAGTACATACAAATACATATGTAGAAATAGCATCTGCCAACCTTATATATGGTCATGGGTATATTCCCTTTTGCCTAGACAAACCTGATCATTCAGCCTGTCTGGATTTCTCCTCCACAGAATCTCTCAGAAGTCACCAGTTAGGGCCCTGACAGCTGCTCATTTATTGTATCTTCTCAGCGGCTCCCACTGCATGTGACCCTGTAGCCTTCCTCCTCTTCCTGAACTTCTCCCTTCCATTTAGTTTGAATGACACTTGTCTTTCTTATATTATGCTCATCCTGAAATAACAACTCCTTGAATTTCATTGATGAATTAAGAACCAAAGCCCTCTTGTCCCTATGGAGACATCACCCAGGCACAAATACTGTTTTCTCTTCCCTGCTCCTTTCTCAGTCCCACAGATGCTTTGATTGGGGCATCCCGCACACTGCTCCCCCGTCCTTTTGTGGGCCCCCGGGCTCTCTCAAGCCCCTGTTTCTTCTCATCTAGGCTTTTCCACAACTTCTTGATTGGTCTCTCTACCTCTAGCATCTTCCTCTTCACTCCTGCCTGCCCACAGCTGTCAGATTAATCTTCCCAAAGTGCAGCTCTCATCACATTTCCTTGTTGAAAGCTTGCAGTGGGGGGACATGCTTACAATGTTAAGTGAAAAAAGCAGGATACCAAGTTTCTAAAATGTAAGATCACACCTTCAGGAAAACTAAAAACAAAACCATGAGTAAATTTTAAAAAAAGAAAGGGAATAAACGGAAATGTTAACATGGATTGTCTGCGGGTAGTAGTTAATATCTTTTCCCTATTGTTCTGGTTACCTAGTGCCGCTCTGACAGGAATATGCCACAAATGCGATGGCCTTAACAAACAGGAGTTTATTCTTACAATTTGGAGGCTTTAAGTCCGAGTTCACAGTGCCAGGGTCTAGGGGCTGGGTGAAAGTCCCTCAACCTTGGGCTTCAGCTCTGCCTCCTGCTCCTGGCCCACTGAAGCTAGGTGCTTTTCTTCACTCAGACAGCTACTGGCTGCTGAGGCTGCCAAGCCCAAGGTTCACAAGTAACAAGGCACAGTCCCCATGTTACCAAACCACATGGCAGGCCATTAATTCCAGTCCATTGTAAGTCTCAAGGTCAGCAGAGCATGGCAAGCTCTGCAGTGTCCAAGCATGCGGTAAACTAGAGACCATTCCCCAAGGCTTCTGCTTATATACAGGAAGCAGACCACATTCCCTAAGGCAGCTACTCAGCTGTTCATAGTAGATTCCACCATGGAGTTGATTACCAGTCTCATCATGGGGAATACTACATCCAGCTGCCCAGCCACTCAACCAGGCCCAGCCAAGTGACACACAAACTGAACTATGATGTTGAAATTTTTTATAATTCATGCATATTTCTGTTAGAATTTGAAAAGTGAATATACTTTTTACTTTTGAAAATGCATCCATCAAATGTTTGTAAATCCCTCAGGGGTCCTGTGCCAACTCCTTAACCTTGGCTATCTAGCCATGAGCCCCACCTTATCTCTGGCCAGTCCTCTTTTGCTCCACTCTAATCAGCCGTAGCTACCTGGTGTTCTCTGTGCAACTCGCACTCTTCTACTACTGTCCTCTTATTCATATTGTTTCTGCCCCTGGGGGCCCCTCTACTGTGGTGCGGCTGCTCAGTTCCTGCCAAGCCCGTCTCCATGGCCTACTCCAAGAAATCCTCCTAGTCCCTGCTCCTACACTTACATTATAATGTAATATATGCTTGCATATATTACATACGATATATTCTTACATTCTAATGCTAAGTGAAGAAAGCAGGATACCAAGTTACATAAACAGGAAGATCACACCTTCAGGAAAACAAAAAACAAAACCATGAGTAGATTTAAAAAAAGAAGAAGAAAGAAAGGGAATAAACGGTAATGTTAACATGGGTTGTCTCTTTTTCTGGTTTGAATCTCTTTTCTGATTTCACTTACTCTGCCTGGTATTGTAGTCGTTAGAACTTTGTCTTACCTCTCTTTTTAAAAAAGCAGTTGCTGTCAGGTGCCCTCTGACCCGTGGCAACCTCGTGTGTGTCAGAGTAGAGCTCTGCTCTGTAGGGTTGTTGGTGGCTGGTTTTTCAGAAGTAGACCCAGGCCTTTTTAGGATGGAGGTAATAAAAAAGACAGTCAATAACAAATGTTGGTGAAAACTCAAAAACAAAACAAAACAAAACAAAAACCAAACACCAAACCATTTGCCACTGAGTGGATTCTGATTCCCGAGAACCCCAGCTGCGTAGAGTAGAGCCACACTCCATAAAGTTCACAAGCTTTCATGAAGCAGATTGTCAGGCCTTCCTTCCAAGGCTCATCTGGGTGGACTCGAACCACCAGCCTTTCAGTTAGTAGTTGGGCACTTAACCAATTAAACCACCTAGGGACTGCTAATTGTTGATGAGAATATAGAGAAATTGGAACTCTCATATATTGCTGATTGAAATGTAAACTGGTACAGCTGCTTTGGAAGATAGTTTACTGGTTCCTCAAAATGTGAAACATAGACTTACCCTATGACCCAGCAATTCCATCCCTAGGTATATACCCAAGAGAATTGGAAACATATGTTCACACAAAAACTTGTACATGAATGTTCTTAGCAGCATGATCCGTAATAGCAAAAATGGATACAAACAAATGGCCATCAGTGGATGAACTAACAAACAAAATGTATATTGGAATGTAGATGGAGTATTATTTAGCCATGAAAAAGAATGAAGTACTGATACCTACTACAGCATAGATGAACCTTGAAAACATTATGCTAAGTGAAAGAAGTGAGTCACAAAAGGGCACATACTGTATGATTTCCTTTATATGAAATGTCCAGAATAAGCAAATCCTTAGAAACAGAAAGTATATTAGTGGTTGCCAGAGCTGGGCAACATGGGCAATGGAGAGTGATGGCTTAACAGGCGTGGAGTTCCTATTTGGGGTGAGGGAAATATTTTGGTATTAGTGGTGATTGTTGCACAACTTTGTGAATATACTAAAAACCACTGAGATACATACTTTAAAAGGATGAATTTTATGGTATGTGAATTATATACTGTAAAAAATGGCATGGCAGAGGCATCTGACTTCTTCTAACTTCACGATAGGGAGAGACAGAATCAAGATCAACAGCCCAAGGCCTAATCCTATGAGGTGGAGGCCAGACATTCCTCTACCCTCCAACCTTTCTACCAGTTCTGACACCAACTGTCCCGGCCACAGAATACTGTGCTTCTCTGCTGAGTTTGATAATTTGTTGCAATTGCCACACACAACTCACAGACAACATTGGTGGTTATGGAGTTTATTGTTGTTATGTGCCGTCGAGCCAGACCTGACTCTTAGCGACCCGTCCTTGGGTTTCCGAGGTGGTATCACTATGGAAATAGATTGCCCAACCTTCCTTCTGAGGGATGGGGTTTATTAGGCAAGTAATAGATTACAATTCAGGATCAGAAACGACTCTAAATACAGTTCTTTGATCAGGATAGCCTCTTCTCAGCAGTGCCTGCAGGCAGGCCTCTTTCTCCCTTGGCCTCTGCCCTGCCCAGGCAGGTGTTCTGCTGCTAAGTGCCTAGAGGTGTCCCTCTCCGCCAGTAAGCCTCAGCCCCACAGGCATTCAGCTCCAGCTCCATAGGTCAGCAAAATTAGCCCTGCCAGATTCCCAGAGGCACCCCACTCCACGAGCAAGCCTCCTGCCTTAAGTCACTCAACTTTCTTGCTCAATAGATCTGGAAGCCCATTGCACTGTCTTTGGGCAGGTTTCCTGCTGGTCTCCTCATTCTGCTGACATCATTTCTCTGCTGCTGCTTCTCACCATCTCCTGCCCTCTCAGCAAAGTGTTACAGCTCTCTCTCTGTCTCCTGGGTCAGGGATTTGGGGTCCAAAGGACGAGCTCCACTCCTGGCTCTTCTTTCTTAATGGTAGTATGACATCCCCTCTTTCTGCCTTTGCAATGGCTCATTTTAAGCCTAGTGGGATGGGAAAACTGACTGATTCCCATGTTAGGGTTCTATATATCTTACTTCCTTGGTCCCACCCCTACAGGGGTGCTATGCACCTTATTTACATTATTAGCAAATTATCCAGTTCCCTTTGTGGGCCATAAGCACCTCACGTTTGTATAGTCCCACTCCATCATTTGGTGGGAGTTACAAAGATTATGGCTATAAGGGCCACATTAAGGAATTCACTGCACCACATATCCCAATAAAAAAAAAGGGGGGGGGGAAGCTATACTAGTGTAAAAGGAACCCTGGTGGCAAAGTGGTTAAGTGCTTCACCAGCTGCTCCACCAGACAAAAATGTGGCAGTCTGCTCCCATAAAGATTTATAGCATTGGGAAACCCTGTGGGGCCTTCTACTCTGTCCTATAGGGTTGGTCTAAGTCAGAATTGTGTAGACAGCAATGAGATGGGATACTGGAATAAAGGAGACTTCGTAGCCCAATAGTTAAGCACTTGGCTGGCTGATCAAAAGGTTAGTGGTTCAAACCCAACCCAAACGAGCTCCAGCAAGGCCTGTTGATCAGCTTCTGTAAAGATTACAGCGTAGAAAACCCTATGGGCAGTTCTTCTCTGTCACATGGCATCGCTTTGAGTTGAAATCAATTCAACAGCACCCAAAAACAGCAACATAGTAGTGTAAGACTTGGCCTCATGAACAGGCTTTCTCTCCCACAGTGACTTATAGAGAGAGTGATGTGGAGAGAGTGCCCCTGAAGGACTTGCATTGAATCCAGCAGTGGCTGGGAGTATATGTCAGTGATCAGCAGTACTTCTTGTGGCCGGGATCTATGAAGAAGGCCTGGGGCTCCTAGAACAAGGGTGAAAGAAAGTTGAGTGTTTCTTTATTAAATACAATAAAACAAAATGGGACCTAAATTAAGTTGGGATAAATAAATAACAGCTTAGTTCAGTAGAGTAGTGAGATCTTAGTTCTGCTGAAGTCTTGATGTGTAATCTCAGGCAGATGCCTCCCCTGAGCCTTGGTGTCCTCGACAACATAAGGAGTACAATACCACTTGGCTTACTCATCTTATAGGGATGTGATGAGAATGAAATAAAATATTACTTGTGGAAGTGTTCTGAAGACTGTAAATCACTCTACCCAATCATGATAGTTGCCTTTCTTCACATTTTACTCTTTATCTTTCCTCATCAGATAGGGGAGGCACTGGTGGTTTAGTGGTAGAATTCTTGCCTTCCACGCAGGAGAGTGAGGTTCGATTCCCAGCCAATGCACCTCATGTACAGCCTCCACTCATCTTTTGATGGAGGCTTGTGTGTTGTTGTGATACTAAACATGTTTTAGCAGAGCTTTCAGACGAAGAGGAAAGGCCTGTGCTCTACTTCCAAAAATCAGGCAAAGAAAGCCCTGTGGATCACAAAGGTCTGATCCATAACCAATCAGGCACAGCTTTTCTGTTGTTTATGGGGTGAATAGCTGGTAAGATGCATTATGCAGGAAGAAGTAGGCATGGAGACCAGGAGTCTGGTTGGTCATGAGACTGGCAGGGCTTTAGATGGCAGCACAGGAGTTTGGGCTTTTTCTTACTGGGGAGTTGTTTTGGTTATCTTGTGCCACTCTAACAGAAGTACCACAGGTGGGTGACTTTAACAAACAGGATTTATTCTCTTGTAGTTTAGGAGGCTAGAAGTCTGAGTTTAATGTACCAGCTCTAGGAGCTGGGTGAAGGCCCCTCAGTCTTGGGCTTCAGCTCTGTCTCTTGCTCCTAGCCCACTGGAGCTGGAGGCTTCACTTAACTCAGGCAGCTGCTGGCTGCTGAGGCTGACAAACCCAAGGTCAAAAAGTAAAATGGCACAGTCCCAAGATTATCAAGCAACACAGCAGGCCATGAGTTCAAGTCCAGAAACAGTCTCAGGATTGGCAGACAACATGGCAGGCCACTGAGATGGAGACTTGGCCAAATGCAGGATCCAGATGTGCCAAAAAGCTCAGAGACTGTCTCACAGCTTCTTCTTATATACTAGAAGCAGACCACATCCCTAAGGCAGCTACTCAGCTGCTCATAGAAGATTCCACCATGGAGTTGATTACCGGTCTCATCATGGGGAATAACTACATCCAGCTGTCCAGCCACTCAGAACCACGCCCAGCCAAGTTGACACATAACCTTAACTATCACAGGAGTCATGCAGCTGTGAGGATGGAGACTTGCTTGGAGGCATCCTAAGAGCTTTGGGGAGGCTTAAGTAGGCAAGATGAACCAGCCAAGAGCAGCTAGATCCTAGCTGGAATGGAGAGGAGGTGGTGGTGTTCTGGGAGGAACACAGTGGGACTGAAGAAAGCACAGAGGTGGGCTTGGCCCATTTGTCCAGAGCCAGCAGCCTCTCTGAGAAGGGACCCCATCTGCAAAACTCCAAAGCTGAGATAATGCAACTTTGATCACTGAAAAAGTACACAGCCATCTTTATTTCTTTGTAAAAGAAAAATTTTGAAAAGGAGTCCCTATGATTTAAAAAAAAAAAAAAGTAAAAACAAGTAATAATTTTTTAAAAGCCATTAAGCACCTAACTGAGCATGGTGTAGTATACAAGGAACCATGCAGATATGCCTTCTAAGAGCATATAATTTAAAATTATTCTTCCTTGATTTATTTTATTTTATATCTAATGGGATCACACCGAGGTGCCCTGAATTCCCCATCACTGCTGCATAGGATGAATGAAATCTAGCACAGGAGGAAGAAACTCTTGTCAGGCTCATCAGCTCCTGTTATTTAGGACTTAGTTCATTGTTAGTTTTATGTGTTTGTAAACAGAAAAAGGACCAGATCCAAGAAGGGTTGTGGCTGTTTTTAGGTCTGGGGATTGGAGATGGGGGATGTGCCTGCAGGAAAGGACCTTCCCTCCCTCCCTACTACCCAGAGTAATGGGGAGCTGGTTCTCAGCCCTCAGGGTCTCCAAGGTGGCTTAGCCCTTCCTAGCCTGGTGAGTAGGTGGATTTGGAAAATCAGATGTCAGCCCTTGGCTTCCACATAATTGAGGTGGTTTCAGGCTCTGATGTGAAGAGAAAACGCTGTGTGGTCTGTCTGCTTCCTCCTCATATGGGCCACTGTTAGTGAAGAAGGTTTTGGAAGAGAGTAGAGTGGACAGAAGCTAGGCCACCCTCCCTTAGTGTGGCTCAACCCAGGGCAGAGAGGGTGTCAGAACTAGGGTTTGAAAGGCTCCATGATGGGGTTTTCAGATAAAATACGGACACCCAGTTAAATGTGAATTAAAAGAAACAGTGAATAATTTTTGTAGTGCATGTCCGTCCCAAGAGCAAATATGTCACTCTGAAGACTGAGGTGCACCTGACCCAAGCCATGGTATTTTCAATAGCCTCCTATGCAATGAATAAGGAAGACCAAAGAAGGATTGATGCAGTTTAATTGTGGTGTTGGCACAGAATATTGAACATTGAAAATACTATGGACTGCCAGAAGAACAAACAAATCTGTCTTGGAAGAAGCACAGCCTGAATAGTCTCCTTAGAAATAAGAGTGGCCAGACTTTGTCTCTTGTACTTTGGTCATGTTGTCAGAAGGGACTGGTCCCTGAAGAAGGATATCATGCTGGGTAGAGTAGAGGGTCAGCAAAAAGGGCAAGACCCTCAATGAGATGGACTGACACAGTGGCTGCAGCTGAGCTCAAACATAGCTTGTGAGGCTGGCACAGGACCGGGCAGGGGTTCATTCTGTTGTATGTAGGGTTGCTGTGAGTTGGAACTGACTCAACGGCATCTAACAACATGCCCCAATCATTGCATGAATTATATTTATACTAAATACACAATTATTCCTTATTTATCTAAAATTCAAATTTAACTGAGCATTCTGGATTTTTTTTCTCTCCCCTCACCCCTACCCCTAGAACACTCGCTGTGAACCACACTGCCTTTAGGATAAAGATTTGCTGGGAACAGAAGCCACATAAAATGGCAAGTTTCTCAGCGGTCTTCTGCCTTCCCCAACCCTAGGCCCAACCTCATTTCTTTTTTTTTTTTAATTTTTATTGTGATTTGGGTAAAAGTTTACAGAGCAAATTCACTTTCCATATAGCAGCTCACATATACTTTGTCTCATGACATTGACTCCAATTTACCACAATACAACAGCTCCCCTCCCACTTACTCCTCATATTTACCTCTTCCTTGTATCCATCCCTCCAAGCACTCCTGCCCCCCCTCCCCCCCACCCAGCTGTCTCCCTGTGCACACACAGCCATTCTATTCTCCCATGATTGATCTCTCTAAGGAGTGTATCTACCGATTATAAATGTTCAGCTCATAAGCCTGTCTTTTGTTTGGCTGGAAGCCACAGGAGTGGGTTCAATTCCAGACCTGAAGGGCAACTAGGGGCCATAGTCTCAGTGGTTTCATCAGGCTCTATCAGACCAGCAAATTTGGTCCTTTTTTTTTTTTTTTTTTTAATGATGTTGAGCTTTGCTCCATATTGTTCTCCCACTCTATCCAGGATCTCTTACATAGATCCCCCTCCGAGTGCTTGACAGTGGTAGCTGGGCACCATCTAGCTCCTCTAGTGTCATAGTCATATAGGCTAAGGATCAGTACCAGTCTCTTGGACTAACTGTTTCCATGTATCTTTGGTATTCTTCATTCTTCTTTGCTCTGAATGAGGGGAGACCCATCATTGCATCTAGATGGCTGTTTGCAAGCTTTTAAGACCCCAGTTGCTACTTGCCAAAGTAGGATGTGGAACATTTTTGTGTAGTATGTAATAGCAATCCACCTCATTTCTTTTATTCCAAATTTGTTATATGCTCATTTCCCTTTGCTTTGCCTCTCTCCCAAGATTGGCAAGTAGCAAAAATACTGCGGAGGCCCACAGAGCCCCTTGTAAACACAGGGAGGACATGCAATGCTGCTTGGATTCCTTTCAGCCTTTGGCCCAGGAGGCTCAGCATATTGAGTGCAGTGTAACTTCACACTCAGCCCAAATCAAACCTATAGCCGGCAGGCAGCCAGAGATTGGGTTTCTGAAGTGCTGAGGTTTTAGACATGCAACTGGAGTTCTAAATATTCATAGGCTTCTCCCCTGGGTTTCAACTCTGAGAATAAAATTCTAAAACATTCCCCTCTAGCAGGGGGTGTTTCTCCCAGTGTGGTCCTGGGCCCACCTGAACCTGAACCACCTGCAGAGCTTGTTTCAAAAGCAGATGCTGAGGCTACCCCTGTGCCCACTTTGTGTAATGGGGGTATGTGTTACCCTCCTCTCACACTACCAATCAGTCTCTCTCTCTCTCTCTCCCTCCCTCTCATTCTTTTTCTCTTGGTGTGGTTAAATGTGCCCTGTCCTATGAGGCTAGCCTGGGGAAACCCAACAAACTCTCAATTAGGTCTGTTTACCTGCTGCTGTGAAGTCTCAGCATTGGATGATACCTGTTAGTAATTTCTAATTAAGTCCTTTACATCAGGAATGGTTTATACTTTCTTTTACTGTAACTATCTTGGTGGGGTATATGAAACCGAACCCTGCTGCCATTGAGTTGATTCCAACTCAGCAATCCTATAGGACAGAGTAGAACTGCCCTACAGGGTTTCCAAGGCTATAATCTTTCCAACAGCTGACTGCCATGTCTTTAACCCCCAAGCCTCTGTTGGGTTTGAACTGCCCATCTTTATATTAGTAGCCGAGCACTTAACTACTGTGCCACCAGGGTTCCTTGGGGCATACGAAGGGGTTCAGTCTTTGAGCATTGTTTTCAATGGAGTCGGAGCAGGTCAGCTTTTGGGTATATACACCATCCTTGTGCCCAAGGTGAGATCATTTTTAAACTACAGGCTCCTGCCTGGCAGGTTGTAAGCAGAATTCCATCTGATTTTACTAATGCCCTCTCTATTCATAACAATAGCATCACATCAGCCCTTAACTGCATTAAGACCTGTTGCACAGATTCTTTTATGGGTCCATCGTCTATACATGTGTGATTGTCATATTCATCTGTTGCTTTTTAGACTTTGTGTCCAATTTGCTAAAAATCCCCCCTTGCAACAGCCTTGCTCAAAAACCCTCTCTCAAACCCCAGAACCCTCTTGCTGCTCACCCGATTTTGTGTTTCGTGTTTCATGAATGAGAGAGGTGAACACTATGGCATGTTAAATTTATCAAAGCCATTTGGACTCCTATTGGGTTACAGGGCACTGCTTTACCTGGATTTGCACTGTGTTTGCTATTGGCCTTCTGGCTGTGAGAGGAGTCAGATTACAATAGGGAAAGACTTGAAGGATTAGTACAGAGAAGCTGGGAAGGATTAGTACAGAGATGCTGTGTTGGCCAATTGATAATTACCTTAGAGCTCAGGTCTCAAAATAGATTCTGACCCCACTTACTGGTTTCAGGAGGAGGGAGGGCAACTCTTGCCCTGTCCATACAGCCCCTCACATTCTTGCTGAGTTCCCTCCTGGGTCTTATTCCTATTGTTGTGTGGTTTTTTTTTTTTTAATTAAGGCATAATTTACATACAATAAAATTCACCCTTTTTAGTGTACAGTGATGATGGGCTCAAGTATAGCAGGGATCATGGAGCTGGTGCGGGATCAGGCAGTGTTTCATTCTGCTGTGCATGGGGTCGCTATGAGTTGGAAATGACTCGACGGCACCTAACAACAACAACAGTGTACAGTTTTGGTAACCACCACTACAATCAAAATATACAACAGTATATTTTCACCCCAAAAGATTCCATCTTGCCTCTTTGCAGTCAACACTTTCCCCAGCCCCCAAGGTGATTCTTATGTATATATAAGACTCTTGTTAAAATGTAGATTCTGATTCAGTATATTTGGGGTGGAAAGACAGATTCTCAGTAGGGGGAACCAGAATGAACCTGTTCGAACCCCTGGTCAGCACCTGTCTAACTTAAGAAGGGATAATGACCAGGGTCCCCCTAAAGCTATTTCCCATAAGGTAGAGGTCAGATATATCTCCACTCTCCAACCATTTTGACACCAGCCATCCCTCTCATGGCACTCTCTACTCTCCTGGGTTCAATAATTTGTGCAGTGGCTACATAGAACTCACAGACCATAGTTACAGTTAAGTGGTTTATTAAGGAAATAAAAAGGTACAACTCAGGATTAGGATCAACAGGTTAAAACTTGGAATCAGGATCAGGAAGTAGGTAGGCAAAGTCTTTCTTTGGCAGCACAGGACAGCTCTCTCAGCTTCTCTTAGCCTTCTCAGGATAGGCTTCCTCTCAGTCTCCTTAGGAAAGCTTCCCTCAGCCCCCTAAGGCCTAGGTAGACAGGCTGCTCTTGGCCCTGCTGTCAGTCACCACTGGCTCTTCACTGGGTCGCATCTGAGCCTGTCACCACTGGTTCTGCTGTTGGACCCTTTCTGGGCCTGTTATCACCTTCTCTGCCGCTGGGCCCCTTCTGAGCCTGTCAACTATCGTCAGTGTTACAGCTCCTGACCTGTGTTACAGTTTGTTTAGAAGGTTCCTTTCCTCTGCTTCTTCTCTCTTCTCTTGCCTTTTCTCCTTTCTGCTTTTTCCTGTCTGCCACCTGTCTAAAAAATCTCTGTGGGGTTGGCTGCATATATATACAGAGGTTTCATAAATTCAAGGCATGGCCCTCCCACAAAATCTGCAAACTGACCAATCCCCTCTCCATAGCCACAGACACTTCATTTGCATAACTGGCTATCGTCACTTCATTTGCATAGTATATTGATCAATCCTTGCAAGGTGCATACCAATCACAGAGCATGCTGCAGCCAGGACCAGACAAAAAGTATCAAACTGAGCTGTTCACAGCTTCCCCAGGAAATGTCAGTCAACCTGGACAAAAGTAATAAACCCTCTGGGGTAGAAAATTAGGGCAAAGATAACTCATCAGGGCTTAGGGGGAAAATCTCTCAAGCTGTTTTTCCAAAGAACCAAGGCAAAAGGCCACATTAAAGGAACTAATTTTACCATACATCACCACCACCTGTCTGTCAGTTTGTCATACTGTAATGACTTGTGTGTTACTGTGATGCTGTAAACTATGCCACCAAATATCCGCAAGGTCAGCCATGGTAGACAGGTTTCAGCAGATCTTCCAGACTAAGACAGACTAGGTGGAAAAGCCCGGCAATCTACTGCAAATATTAGTCAATGAAAACTCTATGGATCACAACAGAATATTGTCTGTTAGACTCAGACTTGCCAATTATCATGGGGATGGAGCAGGCCTGGGCAGCATTTTGTTCTGTTGTATATTGGGTTGCTGTGAGTCAGAGCTGACCTGACAGCATCTAACAAGTATTCCACTGAGTAGATGTACCACCATCGAAGATGTACCACCAGCAGAACCAGTGGTGACAGGCTCAGATGCGTTTAATGATGTATGAAATTGCTAAACTTTTTTCCAAAGTGGCTGTACCATTTTTCATTCCTATCAGCAAGATATGAGAGTTCCAGTTGCTTTATATCCTCACTAGTACTTGGTATTGTCAGTTCTTTTTATAATTTTTATTTTAATAGGTGTGAAGTAGTATCATAAGAAGCTCTGATGGCACCATGGTTAAAGCATTCAGCTGCTAACCAAAAGGTTGGCTGTTCAAACCCACCAACTGCTGAGGCAATCTGCTTCCATAAGATTTACAGCTTTGGAAACTTTATGTGGTACAGTTCTACTCTGTCCTATAGCACGGCTATGCTAAATGGTGTTGCGTTGATAGTATCACATTGTTTGAATTTACATTTCCTTGATGGCTAATAGTGTTGAGCATCTTTCTATATGCTTAGTTGTCATCCTTATGCATTCTTTGATGAATTGTCTGTTCGCATATTTTGCCCTTTAAAAAATTGTGTTGTTTTGACATTTCTTTATGTATTCTGGGTACAAGTCTTTTATTAAAAACTCACTGCTGTCAAGTGGGTCCTGATTCATAGCGACCCCTGCTTGGGTTTCTGAAGTGGTAGCACTATGGAAGTAGATTGCCCAATCATCCTTTTAAGGAGTGGCTGGTGAGTTTGAACAGGCAGCCTTCTGGTTAGCTGTCAAATGTGTGATTTGCGAATAATGTCTTCCATTCTGTGGCTTATATTTTTCAGTCTTTTCATTATCCTGACAGTGTCTTCTGATGAGCAGATATTCTTAATTTTAACAAAGTCAAAGTTATTGATTTTTTTCTTTGATGGGTCATGCTTTTGTTGTTGATCTAAGAAATCATTGCCTAACCCAAGATCCTATATTTTCTTTTGGGAAGTTTTATAATTTTAGGTTTTACATTAGGTCTAGGAACTATTTTGAGTTATTTTTTTATATATTTTGTGAGGTTCATTTTTATCATGTGGTTATCCAATTGTTTTAGCATCATTTGTTGAAAAGACTAATCTTTCTCCATTTAATTGCCTTTTAATATACATTTGTCAAAAATAAAGGTGTGATGTATGTTTTGCCAATATTTCCTCTTATCACTATCCTGATGCTATCCTTTGAAGCACAAAAGTTACTAATTTTGATGAAGTCCAATTTATATATATTTTTTATTTTGTCACTTATGCTTTTGGTTATCATACTTAAGAAATCATTGCCTAATCTGGCATCATAAGGATTTACTCCTATGTTTTTCTTCTAAGAGTTATATAGTTTTAGCTCTCACATTTAAGTCTCTGATTCACTTTGAAATAATTTTTGTATTTGATATGAAGTAGGGATTCAACTTTATTCTTTTTACAGGTGACTGTCCAGTTATTCCAGCACCATTTGTTGAAAGATGGTTATTTCCCCCATGAATTCTCTTGGTACTCTTGTCAAAAATCACTTGGTCATAAATGCAATAATTTATTTCTAGACTTTCAGTTTTATTATATTGAGCTATACAATGTTTTTTCACAAATAACATGTGCCTTGTACGTTTGGTTGCCAATAAGTCTTGAAATTGGGTAGTGTGAGTCTTCCACCATAATTCTTCTTTTTAAAAATTGTTTAGGCCATTTGAGTTGTTCTGCCTTTTTATACAAATTTGAGACTCAACCTTGTCAGTTTCTACAAAAAAATACCCTGCTTAGATCTTGTTCCCAATCGTATAGTGAGAATTAATGTTTTAACAATATTT
>NW_006921701.1:9030496-9032243 GCF_000298275.1 Orycteropus afer afer | reverse complement strand
TTTGGTCTTTTCTTCCTTTCCTGTCTTTTTAATGACCTTTTGCTTTCTTCATGGATGATGTTCTTGATGTCATCCCACAGTTCCTCTGGTTTTTGGTCATTGGTATTCAGTGCATCAAATCTATTTTTCAGATGGTCTTTAAATTCAGGAGGGATATCATCAAGGTCATTGTGGTTCTTGTGGATTTGTATAATTGTTTTCAACTTCAAGTTGAACTTGCATTTGAGCAGTTGATGGTTTGTTCTGCGGTCAGCTCCTGGCCTTGTTTTGGCTGAAGATATTGAGGTTTTCCATCACCTCTTGCCACAGATGTAGTCTATCTGATTCTTGTGTACTCCATCTGGTGAAGTCCACGTGTGTAGCTGTTGTTTGTGTTGTTGAAAAAAGATATTTGCACAAGTAACGTGCATAAACTTGGAGGATATTATGCTGAGTGAAGTAAGTCAGTCAGAGAAGGACAAATATTGTATTAGTCCTTTATTGTAAAAAGTCAAGGGAAGGTTTATATATGGAAGGAAATTTTCTTTGTTGGTTACCAAGGGTGGGAGCATAGGGTAGGGAACACTGTTAGATAGGTAGAGACAAGTATTGAATTGGGTGAAGAAAAGGGCAATGTACCAAATGTGAGCCATCAACACAGTGACATTGAGGAAGAAGACATGAAGAGGTGCATGGGAGGTACAGACAACAAAGATGAACCCACTTGCGTATACAGTGCTGCGTTGGCAGTGAAGGCAAACGTGGATATATGGGTGAAAAGATGGTTGGACAGGCTGAACTTTTAGGTGTATCTGTGCAGGGGGAGTGTGCCCAAGGAGGAGAAACAACTGTATGGGGCTGGCAGACAATGTTTCTACAAGTGTATTTGTATGTTCTTGTTCTGGTTACCTAGTGCCATGCTCTAGGGGCTGGGTATAAGCCCCTCAACCTTGAGGTCTAGCTCTGCCTCCTGCTTCTGGCCTACTGGAGCTAGAGGTGTTTCTTCACTCAGACAGCTGCTGGCTGCTGAGGCTGAGAAGCCCCAAGGTTGACAGGTAAAAAGGCACAGTCTCGATGTTACCAAACCACACAGCAGGCCATTAACTTAAGTCCATTGTAAGTCCCAAGGTCCGCAGAGCATAGCAGGCTGCTGAGCAATGACATGGCTACATGCAGGGTCCATCTGTGCCATAGGCTAGAGACCATTCCCAAGGCTTCTCCTTATATACAGGAAGCAGACCACATCCCAAAGGCAACTATTCAGCTGCTTGTGGTAGATCCCACCATGGAGTGGATTGCCTGTCTCATCATGGGGATTAACTACCACCAGCTGCGCAGCCACTCAATCAGGCCCAGCCAAGTTGACACACAAACACAACTACCACAGTTCTGTAAGAATTCCCAAGTATATTTCTTGGCCACAGCCAGCTACCCAGAGGGAGTGAGTAGTTGGTCCTGTGGGCTTACGACCATAGTCGCAAGGGACATCAAGCTCAGTTGGCATAACATACTACACAAAACATTGTCCCACATTGCAAGTAGCAACTGGTATCTTAAAAGCTTGCAAGTGGCCATCTAGATGCAACGATGGGTCTCCTTGTCCAGGCAAAGAATAATGAAGAAAACCAAAGATTCATGGAAATAATTAGTCCAGGCAACTGGTACACTATGCAATCCTCAGCCTATATGACTGTGAGACCAGAAGAACTAGATGGTGCCCGGCTACCACTGTCAACCACTCAGAGGGGGAGAACAATGTGGAACAAAA
>NW_006921701.1:9023915-9029891 GCF_000298275.1 Orycteropus afer afer | reverse complement strand
GTTGTATTTCAGGACAGATCTTGAAACATTCTTTGGGATGATCATTGTCACACCATTCCTCTTCAATTTGTCATTCTCGGCATAGTAGATCATATGGTTGTCTGATTCAGAATGGCCAGAACCAGTCCATTTCAGCTCACTAATGCCTAGGATATCAATCTTCATGCATTCCATTTCATTTTTGACAACTTCCAATTTTTCTGCATTCATACTTTGGACATTCTATGTTCTGATTATTAATGGATGTTTGCAGTTGTTTCTCCTCAATTTGAGTCATGCCACGTCAGCAAATGGATGTCCTGAAAGCTTTACTTTATACGTATCATTAAGGTTTAGTTCTACTCTGATGAGGCAGCTCCTTCCCCATTGTATATGGAGCACCTTCTGAACTAAGGGACTTGTCTTCCGGCACTGTATTGGACAATGTTTCCAGGCTATTCCTAAAGTTGTCCAGTAATGTATCAGACAGTGTTTCTCTGCTATTCATAAGGTTTTCCCTGGCCAATTCTTTGAGAAGTGGATGGCCTCTTCCTTTTTCTGAGTTTGTCTCAGTCTGTAAGCTGCATTAAAACCTGTGCACCATGTGCAACCCTGCTGGTGTTTGAAACACTGGTGGCACAGCCTTCAGCCTCACAACAACACTCAAGTCACCACAGCAAGACAAACTGACAGATAAGTTCGTCTCCCTTAGTTGTTCCAAACCTCTCCGCCCTCCCCTTATCTGGATCCTGCTGCCATCCTGTTGGCCCCGGCTTTCCCTCCTTCCTGCCTTTGAGATGGGAGATATCTGCCTCCCTCCCCTTACCTGGATCAGTAAACAGGTCTTATACTTATTTTGTTAGATTTGTAAATAAGAATTTCATGGTTTCTTTGTGTTGTTGTAAATGATACTTTTTAAAATTTCAAATTCCATTTCTTCACCACTAGTATGTAGATGTACAGCTGCTTTTTGTATATTGATCTTGTATCCTGCAACTTTGCTAAATGCACTTATTAATTTTGGTAGCTGTTTTGTAGATTATATTTGGTATTTTCTACATAGAAAATTATCTCATCTGCAAATAGGGACAGTTCCCCCCACCCCTTCTTTTTCATTTGACATGCTTTTTTTTTTTTTCTTTCTCTTACCTTACTGCATTGTCTAGAACCTGCAGTATGTTGAATAAGAGTGATGACAGGGGACAACCTTCCTTGTTCCTACTCTTAGAGAAAAGCATACAGTCTTTCACTATTAAGTACGGTGCTAACTGTAGGCATTTTGTATATACTATGATCAGTTGCTCTGGTAGCATAGTGCCTAAGGCATTTGACTGCTAACCAGAAGGCTGGCAGTTCAAACCCACCAGCCACTCCTCGGAAGGCATGTTAGGCAATCTACTTCCATAGTGATACCGCCTCGGAAACCCAAGGAGGGGTTGCTGTGAGTTGGATCTGACTCGATGGCACATAACAACAGCAACATTGATCAGATTGACAGCCATCACTTCTATCCTAATTTGCCGATTTTTATTTTTATTTTTTTAAATCATGAATAGATGTTGAATTTTGTCAGATGCTTTTCCAAAATCTATTGAAATGACCATACAGTTTGTAATTTCATTTGTTAATATGGTGAATTACATTGATTGAACCAGCCTTCCATTCCTAGGATAACGTCACTTGATTATGTTGTATTTGATACATCATCTTATTGGAAGCTAGTCTCTCATCTCCTTCTTCCCAGTTTTCCTGTCTCACTCCTGTTTTTATCTTTTGATGCCTTCTTCTTTCCTTTTAAACAGACTTCCCCTATCTAGAGCATCCTGCAGAATCCCTTGTAGTCTACACCTTAGCCTTTGCTTCCTTTTTTCTTTCTCTCTCTCTTTCTCTTCTTTTGTCCCTCTCCCAGTGGTCTCTAGTCATGTCTCAGAGGCCTGTTATCAGGGTCTCTCTTCATATTCCCTGCAGCCCATGGTCTATTTCTTCCTGGACTTTTTCTTCCTCTCTGGTGGTATAGTGGGTAGGGCATTTGGCTGCTAATGAGAAGGTCAGCGGTTCAAACCTCACCACCTGCTTCATGGAAGGAAGATGGGGCAATCTACTTCTGTAAAGATACACTGCTTTAGAAACTCAATGAGGGTTGCTATGAGTCAGAATTGGCTTGATGGTAGTGAGTTTGGTTTTTGGTTTTTTTTTGATCTTACGGGCTCTTCCTTCAGAGTCAGCTCTGCCCTGCCCAGCCCAGCCCTCAACCACAGCCTTCTTAGCCCCCGCTTCCTGTGGTACTTTCCTGACCCGTCTCCCACTCCCCTCTTTTGCCCTCTGATGAATCTTTAAGCTATGTGCTCATCCTGACACACTTTGGTCCAGTGGTTGTTAATGGTTCTCATTATATGAGCATTGTGCCCTGCCTTCTCAGACTGACAATCAGATACTCAGTTGTTCTAGCCATTCTGGCTACATCTTGTTTTCTGGGAACTTTTCTCTGAAAATTAGAGAGCTTGGGTTACCCTGTTTTTTATGCAAATAATATGCACCATTTATATTTATTTGCCAACTGCCTCACTGCCCCCCACAAGTATTTTCATAAGTACCACTTTGCCATTTTTTAACATGTTGCTATTTAAAAAAAAAAAAAAAAAAAGCATAATGTGCTTATGAAAATACCTCCCAGGAGAAAGGAGCAGTTGGCAAACAAACAAATATAGAGGGCATGTATTATTTGTGTAAAAATATGATACTTATTCAAGGACTCAGAGTACCTGGGGAAATATGCCTCCCCAAGCCTGAGCCTCCTGGTCTCACCTGGCTCACCTTTCCCATGCCTGCCAGCCTGGCTGCCTAAATCAGAGACCCAGCACACCCTACCTAGCCTGCTAAGAGGTCTCCTCTCATCCTTCCAGCATTTCCCCTGCCTCTACCCAAAGTCTCTACCCCTTGCTTGGGATGAATCAGTTACTGCTTCATGTTGCTGACTCCTTTGTTTTTATCACTTAAATGCTCAACTAAAAACTGCAAACTTCTGTAGAGGAGGGGTCCTTGTTTTAAATAGTTGGAATGTTCTATGCCATAGTTTACAGTTTCTGAATATTATAAAGTGACAATGAAAGGATTCTGGTGTGGGTGGGGTTGGGGTGGGAGGTTGTAGGAGTTATGAGTCATCAGGAGGAGCTGGCTGTGTTGGTGGGGCTGCGATGTGATCTTGCCCCTTACCTGAAAGCATACCCAGGAGGCACCTGTGAAGTACCTCTGGTAAATGATGGGTCTCAGAGCATCCTTCAGCCAGGAAATTGGCATTTACAGTGCAGCCAAGGAGACAGTGAGGCTTTAAAAGGAAGAAGAGAGCAGATGGGTGGAAGGAGTCTCCAGG
Organism: Orycteropus afer afer; assembly: GCF_000298275.1. Lineage (NCBI taxonomy): Eukaryota > Metazoa > Chordata > Mammalia > Tubulidentata > Orycteropodidae > Orycteropus > Orycteropus afer. Next base: position 9,026,542 of record NW_006921701.1, on the reverse strand, counting down.
AAACTGCATCCATTCTATACAGACTCCACGTGGCCTCTGGGCCCAGATGCTGGCTGTAGACTTGAGGGAAGGTCAGGACCACCTAAAAGCTGGATTGGAAAAAGGCTTCAGGTAAAATGTAGGCCTGAATCAAGGACAGAACTTCTAGTTTCCAGAGACAAAGAAGCCCCTAGAAGAATAGAATCTGTGGGTGGTATAAATGGTTAACACTTTTGGCTGCTAACTGAAAGGTTGGTGGTTCAGGCCCACTCAGAGGTGCCTTGGAAGAAAGACCTGGTAATCTAGTTCTGAAAAATCAGCTATTGAAAACCCTGTAGAACACAGTTCTACTCTGACACACATAGGGTTTCATGAGTTGGAGTCAACTTGAAGGCAACTAGAAAGAAGAAGAGTGTAGGAGCTGTCTTCCAGGTCACTGCTAGGTGACTAAAGTCCCAGAGAAAGGCTCTGTGGGATCCATATGGACAAGTGCCTTCTTCATCCTTTAGACTCAGGACCAGCACAGGTCTCAAGAGGGCCAGAGGAGCCACATTGAAAGGTACAGTGCAGGGTTGGATCTTTGTTTCTTTCTGGAGTTGGAACTAAGAATTAATTTTGTTATGGGAATTTTCCAAGGAGGTTAAAACTTCCTCCTGAGTAGGTAGCAAGAGTCTGAAAAACTTCCCAGGAGGCATAGTCAGAGATATGAACGTTTATTCAGAAGAGAAACAAAGAATAGAGAGAGAAGAATATAAAGACAAAGAAAGGAGGCTTACAAAACTATTGCTAGCAGTTCAGTGTCCAGTGGTGGCAGGCCAGGATGGATTCAAGATGACTGCTAACCCCCTCCCACTTTATAGGGATACTTATACCTGAGTTTGAGGAATTTGGAATGGGGGCTATGTGACTTGGTTTCACACTGGGTGGTGCCAGATCCCAGTCGAGAGGGGGCCCTGGACAATACCCTATGACTACCCCCTGTGTATATTCTGATAAGGCACTGCTGTTAGCAAGCTTAATGGCTTGAAACTATTCTAAAAATTGGTTATTACATTACAGAAGAGGTGGTTAATAGGTGATGGGGGAGTAGGGGAATGCATGACAAGAGGAGGTAAGGGAATGCCTTGTAATTCTTATAGGCTTGGCCAAAGAAGATGGAGTCTGGGAGCCATTTTTTGCGGGGGTGGGGGGGTTACAGTTACTGACCATACAGAGTTTTCGGAGGGACTACAGAGTTTTCGGAGGGACTGACTGAGGTGCAGCTTAAAGCCACTGCTGATTGGACATCTGAGCATCTTGCTTTGCATCTTTGCTGGCTCTGAGGAAAAAACAGGACCAGGCTATGTATACCCCAGAAGCTGAACCTGCCATGAGAATGTCTGATTAAACATCAGTTCACTAGGACCTGAAATGTGCTATTGTAAACTTGCTTTTGTGGGTTATATTGTGTTGTGTTTTGTTTTCCCTTAGTTTTTCAGTAAGTATCCGTTTCAAAAGAATTCCAACCTTGTCTCTGCTGACCTGCAGGGACAGTGGTATTTTTCCACACACACATCTTGGTCAGCACAGAGGAGATCGGTGTGGAGGCCGGGGGAGAGGGTGGACAGTTTCCAGCTGTTGTGGTGGATTGTCAGGGAGCCTTGATGCTGGCACAGAGAAAGAATGACACTGAGAAAGAAGGGAAACAAGACCAGCTGTGGACACTGATCCCTGCTGGCCAGGGACCTTCTTGTTCTTGTTAAAGTTGTGTTGAAAATATACATAATAAAACACACGGCATCTCAATTTTTACATGTACAGTTCAGTTACGTTGATTACATTCTTCAAGTTGTACATCCATTCTCACCATCGTTTCCCAACTCATTCCGCTGCCAATAATATAAACTTAATGCTCCCTAAGCAAAAACTCCTTTACTCTTCTTTTATTCCCCATAGTATTTAGCACTGCTGGTGTATCTGGTGGGTGACTAGCAAGTTCCTGATTCATGGATGCTGATCTCAGGGGAATTATAAGCTAATGTCCTTCTCTGGGGAAGGGCAGCTCTTTGTCCTATGCTGAGCACTTTAAAAACATGATTTCCCACCACCCTCATGGAACCTTCTATGTTGCCTCCAGCATACAAACAGCTCTGTCATAGCATCATCAGTATCCTTATCCTTTTAGTCTTCAAGACACTCTAACAGTGCACTGGTTATGTGCTCAGCTGCTAACTGAAAAGTTGGTGGTTCGAACTTACCAGCCTCTCCATGGGAGAAAGATATGTAAAGATTGTTGCCATGTTGTTAGGTGCCGTTGAGTTGCTTCTGACCATAGGATCCCATATAGAGCAAAACAAAACACTGCCCAGTCCTACACCATACTCACAGTCATAGCCATGCTTGAGCCCACTGTTGCAGCCACCTTGTGAATCCATCTTGTTGAGGGTCTTCCTCTTTTTTGCTGACTCTTTGCTTTACTGGGGGAGCTCTGGTGGTGTAGTGCCTAAGGCATTTGACTGTTAACTGTTCAAATCCACCAGCCACTCCTTGGAAGGAAGACTGGGCAATCTACTTCCATAGAGATACTGCCTTGGAAACCCAATGAGGGGTTGCTATGAGTCAGAACCAACTCAATGGCAGTGAGTTTGGTCTGTTTTTTTTTTTTTTTT
>NW_006921701.1:9015085-9023815 GCF_000298275.1 Orycteropus afer afer | reverse complement strand
TTTTTTTTAAATTTTTTTTTGGGTTACTTTACCAAGCATGATGTCCTTCTCCAGGGAGTGGTCCCTCCTGATAACATGTCCAAAGTATGTGAGGAGAACTCTCACCTTCCTTGCTTCTAAGTTTCTGGCTGTACTTGTTCTAAGATGGATGTGTTTGTTCTTCTGGCAGTCTATGGTATATGAAATGTTCCTAACCAATACCATGATTTAAATACATCATTTCGTGTTCAGTCTTCCTTTTTCATTGTCCAGCTTTCACATGCATATGAGGCACTTGAATATACCATGGACTGGGTCAGGTGCATATCAGTCCTCATAGTGACATCTTTTAACACTTTAAAGAGGTCTTTTTGTATTAGATTTGCCCAATGCAGTATGTCTTTGGATTTCATGGCTCCTGCTTTTGATGGCATAGATTGTATATCCAAGTGAAATGAAATCCTTGACGACTTTAGTCTTTTTTTCCATTTGTCATGATGTTGCTTATTGGTCCAGTTGTGAAGATTTTTGTTTTCTTTATGTTGAGATTTAATCCATATTGCAGGCTGTAGTCTTTGATCTTCATCAGTAAGAGCTTCAAGTCTTTTTCACTTTCAGCAAGCAAAGTTGTATCATCTGCATACTGCAGGTTGTTAATGAGTCTTCCTCCAACCTTAATGCCATGCTCTTCATATAGTCCAGGTTCTCATTTATTTGCTCAGCATACAGGTTGAATAAGCATGTGAAAGAATACAACCCTGACACATACCTTATCTGGTTTTGAACCTTGGAAACCCTATGTAGCAGTTCTGCTCTGTTTTGTAGGGTCACTACAAGTTGGAATCAACTTGACAGCAACGGGTTATGGGTTTTAGTCTTTGGCATTTATAGATTATTCTGTATGATTTTTCAGTGACTCTGTGCCCTTAGGGGTCATACCAAGCATGTTGTGTTGTTGTTATGTGCCGTCGAGTCAGCCCTGACTCATAGCAACCCCTCCTTGGGTTTCTGAGGCAGTATCACTACGGAAGTAGGATTGTCCAACCTTCCTTCTGAGGAGTGGCTGGTGGGTTTGAACCGCCAGCCTTCTGGTTAGCAGTCAAGTGCCTTAGCCACTATGCTTCCAGAGCTCCCTAGGCAAGCCAAACTTTGGGCTTTGAGGACCTTGACTGTGTGTGGGATGTCCTGTTTGCTGGGAGCTAGGATGTGTTTAAGGAGCTCTGGTGGTGTAATGGGTAAGGCATTCAGCTGCTAACCCCAGTGTTGGGGGCTCAAAACCACCAGCTACTCCACAGGAGGAAAATGAAGCAATCTACGTCCTTAAAGATTTACAGCCTTAGAAACCCAATTGGGAATTGCTGTGAGTCAGAAGTGACTCCATGACAGTGGGTTTTCAGATGTGTTTGCTACTCATGGGGGTCGGGTTGGGACTTCAGTGACCTGCACCACTACATGCCTGAGTTCCATGTGCTGTCTTTCTGCAGCTGGTCTCCAATGTCCTCATTTTCTCCTGCACCAACATCGTGGGTGTCTGCACTCACTACCCCGCCGAGGTCTCCCAGAGACAAGCCTTCCAGGAGACCCGGGAGTGCATCCAGGCACGGCTTCACTCACAGCGGGAGAACCAGCAGCAGGTGAGTGAGGCTGCCCTCCCCAGGCCTTCCCACAGCTGGGAGGGAGCCAGACCTAAGACCAGTGCCTCAGGCCCTACTGCCCTGCTTTGCTCCTCACAGCTGTGTGGCCTCATCTCCCTGGGCAGGACCCAACCCACAGGGAATGTTTTCCCTGGAGGGAGCCCAGCATTCCTGGCTCTGTGGGAATCCTCTTTGAGAGACTGGAGAGAGCCTACTCCTCCCTTGCCTGGAGTCTCCTGAGGCATCCCTGTAGTTTGCAAACAAGACTAGAGGCCCAGGCCCTGAGAGGCAGGAATGTGAGATCCCTCTCTCCCAGGGCCCATTACCCCACAGCAGTGGGGCTGCTGTGATAGCTGGAAGTATGGGACCAGTCAACTTCCTAACAGGAATGACTGCTCCCTCAGGGAAAGGATGAGGGAGAAGTAGAGGAGACAGGACCAAGTTCTCCTCTCAGGTTCAGTTGCTTGGTTCAAAGAAAGGAAGACAGTCCCATCTTGCCCTTGCCCTCATCCTCTGACAGTTCTGGGAAGCAGCCTCTTCTCACAGGCCACAGTCAGGCAGGTGCCCTGGAGTCGAGAGAGACCATCCCACCCTGTGTATATTTCTTTTGGGTGGATGGCGACTGAGGGCTGCAACATAGTTCTATCCTATTCCCTTCTGTCTGGCATCCTTCTGGTGAGATCCTGTCTGGAGGTTCAGTCCCAGGTCACCACTGTCTCCTCACCTTGTATGTGAACCAGATGGAGGTCCTGGTAACTCTGAGATAGTATGGAGTCCAGAAGCTCCCAGACAAGAGGACCAGAAGGGGCTATATGATCCAGGAATAGAGTGGGCAGAAGAGCAGGCAATGGGGCTCCACTGCATACAGCCAGGCATGACTCTATGAGATGAGGTTCCTATAAACTGGAGGATTCTCCTTCTCCTCTCATGTTAGTATCTCCCAGGGAATTATAGTCTCCAAAACCCTCAACAAACATTACTAAAATCCTACTATGCACCCAAGTTCAATTCCTGGCCAGTGTACCTCCTGTGCAGTCACCATGCATCGGTCAGTGGAGACTTACGTGTTCCTATGAGGCTGAGCAGTTTCAGCAGAGCTTCCAGACTAAGACAGACTAGGAAGAAAGGCCTGTTGATCTACTTCTGAAAAACTAGCCAGTGAAAGTCTTGTGGATCACAATGGTGTGATCCCATTGGGGGGTGACCATGAGTTGGAGGCTGACTTGGCGGCCACTAACAACTATGTACCAAGCACTGTGTCGGCTGGATGGCAGATATAAACACAGAAGGTCTGCCTGTGAGAGCAGAGGCAGGGGAGAGAGTGAGCAAGACAGGACCCCTGTGCTCCTGGCCAGCCTGCACACTGTAGCCCTCAAGTCCAGAGCGGTTTTGCTACAATGTGAGGGCATCTCTGACTGTTCTGGATGCATCTTAGGTGACTTACAGTGACATCCACACAGCTGAGCAAGAGCATAAAGCTTTGAAATGTCTCTCCAGGCCTCCCTGACCCCCTGCCTGTTACTGGCACCCCCTACGGTGCTGCCATGGTGGCTGCTGCCGTGTCCTTCCAATTACCTAGCTTCCCTGACCAGTTTAAGGCCTGGCTTTCCCCATTTGCTCCTCTGGCCTGGCTGAGCTCCCAGTTCAGTCTCTTGAATGAAACCCCTGATCAGCAGGTGTCCCAGGAGTCCTCCCAGTGTCTTCTCTTGCTAAGCTTACCCCACCTCCCACATATACCCCTAAACTTCCACATTCCTCAAGAGCCCCTTATCTCAGCTCTAGGCCCCTCATCTCCCATCTGAGGTCAGGATAACCTCCTTCCCTTTTGTGTTAGGAGTGTGTGGTAGTTAAGGTTGTATGTTAACTTGCCTGGGTCTGGTTGAGTGGCTGGGCAGCTGGATGTAGTTATTTCCCATGGTGAGACTGATCATTAACTCCATGGTAGAATCTACTGGAACAGCTGAGTAGCTGCTTTAGGGACATGGGCTGCTTCTAGTATATAAGAAGCAACTTTGAGGAAGGTCTCCAGCTGATGGCATGCTTGAACCCTGTATGTAGCTGAGTCATTATTCAGCAGTCTGCCATGTTGCCCTGCCAGTCTTGGGACTTTGAATGGACTTGAATTAATGCCCTGCCATGTGGTTTGGTAATAGTATACCTTTTTACTTGTTCACCTTGGGTTTGTCAGCCTCAGCAGCTAGCAGCTGCCTGAATGAAGAGATACCTGTACCTTCAGTGGACTGGGAGCAAGAGGCAGAACTGAAGCCCAAGGTCAGGGAGCTTGCACTCAGCCCCTGGAGTCTGGCACCTGGAACTCAGACTTCTAGCCTTCAAAACTATAAGAGAATAAATTCCTGTTTGTTCAAGCCATCCCATTTGTGGTCTCTTCCTGTCAGAGAGGCACTATGTAATCAAAACAGGGTGTTCCCTCTCATTTTGGGAGCTATGTCTCTGGGCCTTGTCTCTTCTCCAGGAAACATTACCATTTCACCATTTGTCTAGTTTACTTGCCCTGGCCCTGGCCAGGTTGGACATCCCACCAAATCTACAGGATTTAGGGAAGAAAATATTTTTGCCATACTATGTTCAGAGCCAAGATACTGAAGAGGCCAAGCTTGCTTCCTGGGGAAAGTCCATCCCCTCACCCAGCTGGAGCCCACCAAATTCTTGAGCCCCTCCCTGCCCTCTGCACAAAGAGCCACTCTTGAGACCCAGGTGAAGCTCCAGGTGCTGCATGAGGAGGGTACTAAGAATAGTTCTCCTGGCTGTCCCTGCCCATTTTTCCTAGCCCTCTGTCCCAGAAGTCATTATAAATGTAGGAAGGCCTCTCATGACTCCAGATGTGTAGTTTACTTTCTCCCAGTTGTCCTATATTTCCTTTTGTTCATGTTTCTATCACTAGTAACTGTTTGCTGAGAGTTCAATAAATACCACCCTAGCCTTCACTGGCCATGTTTACTGATGACTGGGGAGAGCAGATAGACCCGTGGAGAGCAACATCCTTCACTGATTTACTGATGTTCCTGAGCATGAGGCTCTGGGCTGTGGAGCTGTACAAAACACAGCTCCTATCTTCAAGGTGGGAGATCTGGTAGCGTAGTGCCTAAGGCACTTGACTGCTAACCGGAAGGCTGGTGGTTCAAACCCACCAGCCACTCCTCAAAAGGAAGATGGGGCAATCTACTTCCATAGTGACACTGCCTCAGAAACCCAAGGAGGGGTCACTATGAGTCGGGTCCATAACAACAACAACAACATCCTCAATGTAGTCTCTCATTGCACACATGCAAGAGAGACACACAGGTCATTGAAATACAGGGTGACCAAGGACTCTCTCCACCACTCATCTGTCAGTTTGTAGTGCTGTGGTGGTTTGTGTGATGCTGGGAGCTATGCCACTGGTATTTCAAATACTAGCAAGATCACGCATGATGGACAAGTTTCAGTGGAATTTCCAGACTAAGACAGACTAGGAAGAAGGATGTGGTCAGTTCCACTTCTGAAAAAATTGACCATGAAAAATCTATGAATAGCAGGGAAACACTGTCTGTTATAGTGCCAGAAGATGAGCCCCTCAGGTTGGAAGGCACTCATAAAACAGCTGAGAAAGAGCTGCCCTTCAAAGTAGAGTCAACCTTAATGATGTGGATAGAGTAAAGCTTTTGGGACCTTCATTTGCTTATGTGGCATGACTCAAAAGGAGAAGAAATAACTGCATACACGTATTAATAACCAGAATGCAGAATGTACAAAATATGAATCTAGGAAAATTGGAAGTCATCAAAAATAAAATGGAACACATAAAAATGGAACACCCTAGGCATTAGTGAGCTGAAAGGGAGCTCTGGTGGTATAGTGCCTAAGGCATTTGACTACTAACTAGAAGCCTGGAAGTTCAAACCCACCAGCCACTCCTCAGAAGGAAGATTGGGCAATCTAGTTCCCTAGAGATACCACCTCAGAAACCCAAGGAGGGGTCATTATGAGTCGAATTGACTGGACAGCAGTGAGTTTTTTTTTTTTTCCCCTTAGTGAGCTAAAATGGACTGGTATTGGCCATTTTGAATCAGACAGTCATATGCTTTACTATGCTAGGGATGACAAATTGAGGAGGAATGGTGTCACATTCATTGTCAAAAAAATAAATAAATAAAATAAATCAAGATCTATCATGAAGTACAATGCCGTCAGTGATAGGATAATATCCATATGCCTACAAGGAAGACCAGTTAATATAACTGTTATTGAAATTTGTACACCAACCACTAAAGCCAAAAATGAAAAAATGGAAGATTTTTTTTACCAGCTTCTGCAATCTGAAATTGACCAAACATGCAATCAAGATGTATTGATAATTACTGGTGATTGGAATGCAAAAGTTGGAAACAATGACGTGGCATTGATAGTTGGAAAATATGGCTTTGATGATAGAAATCACGCCAGAGATCACATAATAGAATTTTCCAAGACCAATGACTTATTCATTGTAAATACCTTTTTTCAACAATATAAATGGCGACTGTACATGTGAACCTCACTGGATGGAATACACAGGAATCAAATCAACTACATCTGTGGAAGGAGACAATGGAGAAGCTCAGTCTCACCAGTCAGAACAAAGCCAGGGGCTGACTGTGGAAGACACAGTCAGTTGCTCCTCTGCAAGTTTAAGTTGAAGCTGAGGAAAATTAAAACAAGTCTACGAGAGTCAAAATATGACCTTTAGTATAACTCACTGTCATCGAGTCGGATCTGACTCATAGCAACCCGTCCTTGAGTTTCCAAGGCAGTTATCACTATGGAAGTAGATTGCCCAACCTTCCTTCCAAGGAGTTGCTGGTGGGTTTGAACCACCAGCCTTCTGGTTAGCAGTCAAGAGCCTTAGGCACTATGCCACTGGAGCTCCTAACCTTTAGTATATCCCACCTGAATTTAAAGACCATTTGAAAAATAGATTTGATGTGTTGAACACCAATGACCCAAGACCAGTTTAGTTGTTGGATGACATCAAGGACAGCATACATGAAGAAAGTAAAAGGTCGTTAAAAAGACAGAGAAGGAAGAAAAGACCAAAATGGATGTCAGAAGAGAGACTCTGAAACTTACCTTAAATGGAGAGTAGTTGAAGCAAATGGAAGAAATGGCTGAATAAAAGAGCTGAACAGAAGATTTCAAAGGGCAGTTCGAGAAGACAAAGTAAAGTATTATAATGAATGTAGAAATCCAAAGAGGAAGAACACACTCAACATTTCTCAAGTTGAAAGAAATGAAGAAAAATTTCAAGCCTCAAGTTGCAATACTGAAGGATTCTATGAGAAAAATATTAAACAATGCAAGAAGCATCAAAAGAAGATGGAGGGAATGAATACACATGGTCACTGTACCAAAAAGAATTGTTTGGCATTCAGCAACTTCAGGACGTAGAATAGGATCAAGAACCTATGGTACTGAAGGAGGAAGTCCAAGCTGCACTGAAGGAATTGGCAAAAACAAGGCTCCAAGAATTGACAGAATACTCACTGAGATGTTACTACCAATGGATGCAGCAGTGGAGGCGCTTACTCATTTTACCAAGAAATTTGGAAGACAGCTAGCTACCTTGCTAGTCAGCTGGAAAAGACCCATATTTGCGTCCATTATAAAGAAAAGTGGTCTAACAGAATGTGGAAATTATTGAACAGTATCAATATCACACATGAGTAAAATTTTGCTGAAGAGAATTCAAAAATGGTTGCAGCAGTATATTGACAAGGAATTTCTGGAAGTTCAAGCTATGTTCAGAGGAGGGCATGGAACAAGAGACGTCATTGATGATATCAGATGGATCTTGGCTAAAAGTAGAGAATACCAGAAAGATGCTTACCTATGTTTTATTGACTACGCAAAGACATTTGACTGTGTGGATCATAACAAGTTATGGATAACATTGTGAAGAACGGGAATTCCAGAACATGTAATTGTGCTCATGAGGAACCTGTGCATACACCAAGAGGCAGTCATTAGAACAGAACAAGGATATACTGTGTGGTTTAAAATCAGGTTAAAATCAGGTAATATGTGACTCAGGATTGCATATTTCACCATATTTATTCAGCCTGAATGCTGAGCAAATAATCCAAGAAGCTGGACTAAATGAAGAAGAACAAAGCATCAGGATTGGAGGAAGACTAATTAACAACCTATGATATGCTGAGACATAACCTTGGTTGCTAAAAGTGAAGACTTGAAGCACTTAGTTACGAAGATCAAGGACTACAGCCTTCGGTATGGATTGCACCTCAAGATAAAGAAAACAAATATCCTCACAACTAGGCCAATAAACAACCTCATGATAAGTGGAGAAAAGATTGACATTATCAAGGATTTCATTTTACTGGGATTCACATTCAACACCCACAGAAGCAGCAGTCAAGAAATCAAATGATGTATTGCATTCCGCAAATCTGCTGCAAAAGACCTCTTTAGAGTGTTAAGGAGCAAAGATGTCTCTTGGAAGACTAAAAGCATGCCTGACACAAGCCATGGTATTTTCAATAGTCTCATATGCATGTGAGCTAGACAATGAATAAGGGAGACCACAGAAGTATTGATGCATTTGAGTTGTTTTGGTGAAGAATATTGAATTTACCATGGACTACTAGATGAACAAACAAATCTGTCTTGCAGGAAATACAGCCAGAATACTCCTTAGAAGTGAGGATGGCTAGCCTTTGTGTCTCATACTTTGGTTATATTGTTTAAAGGGACCAGTCCCTGGAGAAGGGTATCATGCTTGTAAAGTAGAGGGTCAGCAAAAAACGGAAAGACCCTTAACGAGGTGGTTTGACACAGTGGCTGTGATGATGGGCTCAAACTGGAAATGATCGTAAGGATGGTGCAGGTCCAGGCAGTATTTTATTTTGTTGTACATAGGGTCTCCGTGAGTCAGAACCAACTTGATGACAACTAACAGTAACAGCTACAGTCTGAAATTGACCAAATCAGGATGTGTTAATTATCACTGGTGACTGGAATGCAACAGTTGGAAACAAAGAAGAATCACTGGTAGTTGGAAAATTTGGCCTTGGTGACAGAAATAATGCTGGAACTCGTATGGTAGAATTTTGCAAGACCAACG
>NW_006921701.1:8965060-9004584 GCF_000298275.1 Orycteropus afer afer | reverse complement strand
ACTCTGTAAAAGAAGGCATGAGGTGGGTACAAAGCACGAGCAGCCAAAGTTGGGATCCTTCCCCAGAAAGGATTCACAGAGGAGGTGAACCTGAGGGAGATTAGGAGCTCTGTGTAAGGGTGGTAATTCCAGTTGAGGGGCTCAGGTGTGCAAGAGCAAGAAAAATTATTGGATCTCTGGGGAATTTCCATGATTCACTACATCTGTAGCCTCCAAAGCTCAGACCAGGGTGGAAAGTAGATTTCACTTTTGGAGTTGCTAGGAGAGGAGTGTGGAAGGCTTGAGGCTTATCTCGGGGTTTGGGCTGATCCTGGAAACTTCTGGAGGCATCCAAGTACCCGTACCAGTTGCTGAATCAACTCCAACTCATGGTGACCCTATGTGTGTCAGAGCAGAACTGTGCTGCATAGTTTCTCAACGGCTGATATTCTGGCAGTGGATTGCCAGGCCTTTCTTTAGAGGTGCCTGTGGGTGGACTTAAACCACTAACCTTTCAATTAACAGCTGAGTGCTTAACCCTTGGCACCACCCAGGGACTCCTCAGGGCTCCAGCTTGCCTGCATGAGAGGTTTTGAGGAGGGCAAGGGTAGCAGTGTGGTCAGGTGTATGTTTTAGAAAGGTTACTCTTCAAATGTGCGTTTTAGGAAGGTCACTGTGCTTGCTTGCAGCATGGAGAGTGGACCAGAGGCTGCAAGCTTGTAGACAAGGAAATTTATTTGGCGGCTGTCCTGAATCCTCCAGGGAAGACCTGAAGGTGTCCTGGATCTACTAGAGGCTGGAGGAGAGAGTAATGATGAATTTGAGAACCACCCAGTGATTGAGTTGCCAGCATGGACTAGTTTCATGGGAGCTGCAGGAGCCCCAGGATACACAGCCGTTAGAGAGGTTGCTTGCCCTTCCTGGAGCATGAGCCTTACAGACCACTGAGGTTCAGATGATGGAGAGAGCGTGCCGGAAGAAGACAGCAGCCAGGCAAGAGATGCTATGAGGATGAGCGAAAGGGAGAGACACTGGAAGAGGGCAGGTGGCATAAAGTTGCTGGGTTGTAGTGGAAAATAAGGAAAAGGGGATTCAGTGAGTCCAACTGATAACCAGAAAATCAGGCAGAGGAAATCATAGGTGATGTGGTTGGTGGGACCCAAGAAACTGTTGGAGGTTTTGAACAGAGGAATGACATGACAAGAGTTTATTGGAGCGATTGGGGTAGCAAGGAGGGCTGAGAGGAGGTTGTTCAGCCAGGGCTGTGTGACAGAGGTCCCAGGGTCGGAAGAGAGCTGCACACTAGCAGTGGAGATGGACGTAGAGCAGAAAGGGCAAATATGAGCTGTTGTTGTTGGATGTCATTGATTTGGTTCTGACTCAAAGAGACCCTGTGTATAGCAGAACAAAACACTTCCAGGTCCGGCACCATCCTCACAGTCATTGCCATGCTTGAGCCCATCATCGTAGCCACTGTGTCAGTCCATCTCATTGAGGCCCGTCTTCCCTTTTTTCACTGACTCTCTACTTTACAAGCATGATATCCTTCTCCAGGGATTGGTCCTTTCTGACAATATGACCAAAGTATGAGAGATGAAGTCTGGCCATTCTCGCTTCTAAGGAGCATTCTGGCTAAACTTCCTCCAAAGAAATTTATTCATTCTTCTGTTAGTCCATGGTAAATTCAGTATTCTTTGCCAACTCAAATGCATCAATTCTTCTTCAGTCTTCCTTATTCATTGTCCACCTGTCACATGCATATTAAGCTATTGAAAATACCATGGCTTGGGTCAGGTTCACCTTAGTCTTCAAAGTGACATCTTTGCTCTTTATCAAAGAGATCTTTTGCAACAGAGCTGTTTCAAAATCAGCAGGGTTTCATCAGTGTTGGGCATGCCCAGGGGCTAAAGGCAGAGGAATAAGTCTCAGAGAAAAGTTCTGAGAAGTAGAAGTGAGGTCTTGACCTTGGTGTTCAGGAGAATGGGGGCATCATGGTTAGAGACCTTGAAGAGAAGAACCATTGCGGTGTGAAAATGGGGGGAAGTGACTGTGGTTTGGGGCAAGATGTCTAGATGGTGGTTGTAGGACATCCAAGTGGGCAGTGGGAGACTAACGAGCCCTTGACAGATATAAGAATGAGGGAGGTGACTTTATAGAGGTGATGGTGAAAACTTTGGCGGTAGATTAGCTCCCAGAGGGCAAGAGTGAGCAGAAAGAGGGCAGAGGGGAGAAATGCCTCTATTTGGGGCTAGAAGGAGAAAGAGGAGCCAGAAAGGAATAGAGAGCACAGCAGTCAGAGGGCAGGAGAGAGTCCCAGCACCACACAGTGGGGTGGCCCAGCATCCAATTCAGAGTGAGAAGGAGGAAGATGTAGGCAGCCAATGAAAGGTTGATTAGAGCAATCTTAAGTGAGCCTGGCAGAGGACCTGACAGGGATACTGGGTGTAGAGGGCAGAGATGAAGGCCGCCTACGTAGGAGGCTACTGGACATCTTGGAGTCCAGATCTGTCGTGGGGCTGACACGACCCCTCTCCCTGTTTCTCTTCCATCCACCCCACCCTTTGTCAGATGTTAACTTCTTTTCGTTTTTCAAAGTTGGCTTGCTTTCCCTTTCTTGGCTGATACCTGTTGTGTGGAACTGGACAGTCTTCTCCCCTCCTCATCCTTCTGGTCTCCATGACCATCCACTTCTCTGCCAGCTTAGGTCAAGTACTCCTGCTTGTGCCTCCAGAGTTTCCTGTAACCCCCATGAGACTGGAAACTTCGGGAGGGGAAAACTAAGACTGTTTCCTCATGGCTGTAACGCCTGGCACCTAGCATGATACCTATAACAGAGTACGTGCTTAGTAAATATTTGTTGACTGGCCAAATCCTTATTTAATGCTCTTAACAAACCCATCCCTGTTGTATACATGAAGAAGCAGGCTCAGAGAAGTTCAGTCATTTTCCCAAGGTCTCACAAAGTCTCAAGTGACATCCAGGATTGTGACCTGTGGCAGGTGGTCAGCAGTACTCACAGGTTCACCAAGAGTGCTTTTTTTTCCTTCAGCTGAGGGACCACAAGGTGTCCCAGGGAGATGGCGTCTAGGTAGCCTTGGAAGGAGGACTCTAGCCCCAGAGACACAGGTGTTAATTAGCAGCAAAAGTCTCAGAATAGCCTGAGACTTTTCCAGGGCCCTGCATGTTGGGGAATGATGGCATTGGTAGTTCAGTGGTCGAATTCTTGCCTCCATGTAGGAAACCCAGGTTTGATTCCCAGCCAGTGCACCTTATGCATTGCCACCATCTGTTTGTCCATGGAAGCTTGCGTGTTGCTATGTTGCTGAACAGGTTTCAGTGATTCTTCCAGACTAAGAGGAACTAGGAAGAAAAGGCTGGTGATTTATTTCTGAAGACCAGCCAGTGAGAACCCTCTGATCACAATGGTCCAATCCTTAACTGATCACAGGGATAGCACAGTACCAGAAAGTATTTCACTGTGCTGTGCATGATGTCACCATGAGTAGAGGGCCAACTCAGTGGCAGTTAACGACAGAAACAAGCATGCAGGGGCACAGCATGTGGGGAGGAAGGGGACTGCTAGGCAGGTGGAAGGAGCTGTGATGAAAGAGTCTGCTTCCCTCCCCAGGAGCGGCTCCTGCTGTCTGTCCTTCCCCGGCATGTTGCCATGGAGATGAAAGCAGACATCAACGCCAAGCAAGAGGATATGATGTTCCATAAGATTTACATCCAGAAACATGACAACGTGAGGTAGGGGTGAGGCTGGTGGGGTGAGGGCAGGGTGGGAGGACTAAACCTCAGAAGAGATTGATGAGGTATCACTCTTGCTCCCCTTTGAGTGGACGCAGCCCCTACACAGTAGTCTTGTAGCTTTGGAATGTGTGTTGTCTAGGCACCCTACCCCTCCAGGTCTGTTGAGTGAGTTATCATTGTGTCTGGTTTAATTTTCTTTGGGGTGGGGGGAGGCTGCAAGGAAAGAATATGCAAAGAAAGAGGAGAAAAGAGGGAAGCAGCAGCTTCAGCTGTTGGAGAAATTCTGGTCTACTCACAGAGGCAGAAAACATAGACTTGGGACCCAAATGTGACCAGTATCGTCACAATCTTCATTACCATCCAGCAGATTCCATGCCTTCCAAGCCGGTGTGTGTCAGGCACTGTACCAGGCATTACCCATGTTATCACTAATCCTCCTGACAACCCTACACAGTAAGTATTTTATTAGCATTCCCAGTTGACAGATCAAGCTCGGAGGAGTTGAGACCTTTGTTCAAGGTCACTCAGCCAGAAGTGGGAAAGCCAAGTATTCACCCACATCTGCCTGCTCCAGAGCCTGTCCTCCTTTGACTGCATGTTGCTGCCTCCCTAGACAGAAGTCGCTGACAGCAGGGACATGCAAACAGATGTAGATTAATAGAGTGCAAAATCTGCTTATGAGTCCTTGGGGACATGAAGCCACACAGTGGCCTTCATCCAGCATGGCTTCCTGGAGAGCCCAATAATCTTCCCATATGCCCAGAAGAGGAGCAACTGTGTTTGCTTTTGAGAGAGTTACTTTCTCCCTGCGCAAGTTGTCCTAGGAACTACAACTTTAAGGGTGGTGTGAAAGGAGCCCTTTGGAGGCTTGGGCTGAATTTTCAATAAAGGGATTAAAGGAAATAATGTAAACAAGAATGCTCTAAAAAGCTAAAGTTATACACAGACACACACACACAAATATACAAATATACATACATTCAAGGTGAAGCTGATAGTGGTAGAAGTTGGGGTGAGTAGGTAAGAGGTTTTTTTTCATGTGGACCAAGCAGAACACCCATTTCTCAGGTGTGTCCTGGAATCTAAGATGTTGATGCTGTCTGTGTTCCCTCCGTCTATTCCCCAAAGCAGACTCTAAACCTTTTGGGGATAGAGATCCCTTTGAGTCTTATCAGAAAGATGTACCTACACAATCCATTTGTCTCAATGTTAGGGGTATCCAAGCTTCCCCAAAACCCAACTTGTCAGGCAAGGTGGTGGGGACTAAGCTGTGTGGCCTGTCAACCCCCAGTAGCCTTGGTCTTCCAGGAAAAAGGCTTCCCTGGCAGGACCCCACGTCCAGGAGGTTTACTGAAGAGGGGACTGCAGGCCAAGCTGAGCCAAGCTCTGAGGGAGATGTGGGCTCTGAGGCTTGATATTTGGACTTCAACCCTTTTTAGGTAGTGCTGACTGTCACTTTACCTATTTCTCTTCCGTACACGTGCCTCTGTCCTCAATGGCAGAATAATCGATAATAACAATGGCTAATACTTCTATGGAGCTCACTTTACCCAGGCACTGTTCTAAATGTTTTCATATGCTTGTTCATTTAATCCCCAAAACATTTTCAGATGAGGAAACTGAGGCACAGAGATTAAGTAATTTGTCCAAGATCCCATAGTTTGTTAAGTGAGAGAATTGCCCCCAGAAATCAGATGGATATCAGAATTTCTACTCAGGCTGACTATTGTTGTTGTTACCAAACCAAAAAAAACCTAACTCACTGCCTTCGAGTCGGCTCCAACTCATAGCGACCCCACCTTGGGTTTTCGAGGCAGTATCACTACAGAAGTAGATTGCCTAGTCTCCCTTCCATGGAGTGGCTGGTGGGTTTTAACTGCCAGCCTTCCAGCAGGTTCTAGCTGTTAAATGCCTTAGGCACTACACCACCAGAGCTCCCGTTTGATGCCATTAAGTCGATTGACCAACTGTCACATAGCTGCTAACCAGAAGCTCAGTGGTTCAAACCCACCAGCTTCTCTGCAGGAGGAAGATGAAGCAATCTAGTTCTGTAAAGATTTACAGCCTTGGAAACCCAATGGGGTTGCTATGAGTTGGAATCAACTTGATGGCAGTGGGTTTGGGTTTTTTTTGGTTTTAATCTTTATGGGATTACAGATCGCCAGGGCTTTTCTCCTGTGGAGCCACTGGTGGTTCGAATCGCCAACCTTTTGGTCAGCAGCTGAACACTTAACTGTTGTGCCAGCAGCGTTCCTTCCAGACTACTGTTGTTGTTAGGTACTGAACGAAACACCACCTGGTCCTGCCCCAGCCTCACGATGCTTGCTATACCTGAGCCCATTTTAGCAGCCACTGTGTCAGTCTACCTCATCGAGGGCCTTCCCCTTTTTTGCTGACCTGCTACTTTACCAAGCATGATATCCTTCTCCTGGGAATGGTCCCTTCTGATAACATGACTAAAGTAGGTGAGATGAAGTCTGGCCCATTCTTGCTTCCAAAGAGCATTCCCGCTGTACTTCTTCTGGGACAGATACTAGACAGATGTTACTTATGCACCCAGGAGAAAGGAGTTGTTTTTTTGTTTTGTTTTTGAGGACCCTGTGGGAAGGAGGCCTAGGGAGCCCTTAGGCCAAGAGGAGACTAAGAGGAGAGGGAGGAGAGAGCTGTGCCTTCCGTGTGTGTGTGTGTGTGTGTGTGTGTGTGCGCGCGCGCGCACGCATGTGTGTGTATGTCTATGTGACTGTGTGTGTATTGGGGAGGAGCCACCAGGGGTCTTTATATCTGACGGCAACCCCTGAAATCTGAGGTCTCCACGTTAGGACATATAAGGTAACAATCCTGCCTCTTGGAACAAATCCCAGAAGCCTAAATTTCAGGTAGAAGCACGTGGACTGCTAAGTGGCCCAACACATAAGATCCCCTGAGCTGCCCCTTCTGGATTTGTCTCTTGGCTCTATCATCACCCCTCCATGGCCCTGGCATTGTCACAAGCACAGCATGGACAGAAGTTACTCCCCTTGATTGCTCTTAGCACAGCAGGGCTATCAGCAGATTTCAGGAAAATATCAGGTAGAACATAAAGGAAATCCAGAAACTTCACTGCTCTGAAGCAGTCCAGAATTCAGAGCATATATTCTCACCTGACTATTGCACTTCCCAGGCTGCCAAGCCCACACCTGGAACATCTGGCTGCCTCTGCATCTCTGCCCAGTTCCTTGCCCTCTCACCCTGTCTCCCCATCTCACTTCTAGTCCCGCAGTTGCTGGCTCTTGGAACACTGCCCCACCCCCTAACCCTTCAGCAAGGGGCTGCACTGAGCCTTTTCCACTGTGATCACCACAGGAATGGCCTACCCCCAGGGTGAGTCACCTTCATCCCCTTCCCTCCTGCAGAGGCAGTGACTTGGGGTCAGGACAGTAACAGTACCCCAATCACAGAGTAGCCTCGGGCATTGAGCAGCAAGAATCAGACTCTAACACGGTGGGGGTATTTCTGATCTAGGATGAGCCTAGGATCAATGACAGCAATCAAGAAAGAGATGAAAGGAGAGAGAAACCAGGATGTCGTGCTTTTCAAGGGGACAAAGATAATTCCCACTCTGAAATCGCTTGCTTGTGATAGAGGTGGTTGGTACACATCAGAGGCCAACTGCAGCAATCATATGCAAATGTCCTAGAGGCTGCTTTCCCTTCTGCATTAGCAGCACTGGGTGCAGCCCTTGATGGAAACAAATTGCTTCCTCTGATCTCTGTTTGTGTGACCTTTTGCCTGGGTTTGGGGGTTGAGTAGTAGGTGGGGGGTGGGGACAGCATAGTGTAAAAACAAGCTTTGGGTTTGGGGATAGCTGGCTGTGGCTCCGGCGTTAGGCAGCTCTGCAGGTTGTCCCAGCTTTGCTGTTTCATGATTGTGTGACCAGAAGAAGTTAAGGCATTGAGCCACTCTGAACCTCAGTTTCTTCATCTGCCCAACAGGATAGGAAAAGTACTTATTTAATAGGATTCAAAGACTAAATGGGATAATGTAGGGAAAAGTGCTTAGCACAATGTCTGGTCCATAACAAGTGCTCAGTAATTGGGAGCTGCTATTATTGTTGTTACTTTTATTATGACAATTATCACACCCATATCAACACAAAAAGGCCTGGGGATTCTCTAGCTGGAGAATGGAAGGGTGCTTAGTCACATTTATCAATTCTCAGTGGAGTTGTAATATTTTGAGAGGGTGATGACATGCTGTTCTTTAGCCCCACCGAGAGCAAGGCCACAAGAAAAATAAATCCGCTTGGCAGTGTTACAGATTGGGGCCTGGATCTGAGGAAGAAGAAGAGATTTGGGGGGTGGGGGCAGTTTGGCCTTGGCAGGGCCTGGTGACAAACAGGGGCCCACCCTTCTCTGTGGCTTTACTCATTACCCATCCCCCCTCCAGGAGAATAGACAAGGTGCGGGATATGATAATCCCCGGAGCACCGGCCAGTAACCGTGGAGTAGCCTGTCAGATGCTTTCATGCTGAGCCACCAGCTGGCTGTGGGGTGAGGCAGACCAGAGCCCAGGGAATCCTCAGAGACCCCCTAAAAGCCCCAGATGCCTCTCCTGTGTGGTGTGTGGTGGACAGATGAAGACAGGTCAACTGCCCCAAGGCTGGAGTATGAGAGCCCTCCTCCCTGCCCGCCCCCACACCCCAGGTGCATACCCTTCACCCTCTTGGCAATGTGGAGATCAGAGTGGGGCTGTGCCATCCCCAGTTCTGCAATAAGGGCTGTGCCAGCAGAGGCTGCTCTGGGATAGGGGCTCCTGGTGCTCTGTCTCAGAAGCACAGTGATCAGTCAGCCTCAAAGGGGTGGGAGGAAGGGCGCAGCCAGAGAAGACCCTATACCAGGGGTTGGCACATCCTGAGATTCACAGTAAAGGCACAGGCATGGACAGAACCCAGGTTCTGCCAAGAGGTCAACCAGTGCAAGGTGAATGTCTGAGTTGAGCAGACTTAGCTCACATCTCAGCTCTGCCACTTAGTAGCTGTGGGAACGTGGTCAGGTTATCTAATCTGAGCCTCAGTTTCCTTATCTACAAAATGGGAATAGTAATGCCCATTCATTTACCCATTCAACTGATGTTTCACCTCTGTCTAAATCAGTGGGACCACTGGTCCTGCTCCCTGAGTGCCAAGACAAGAGGTAGGGGCAGGGGATGCGATGTGATTCAGAGCCACTGACATCATGAAGTTCACATTCTAAAAAAGAAAATACACACTAAAAACCAATTCATTAGTAAATGCCGAATTTATCATGTGTTTGCCCTGTGCAAGGCCCTCTGTGAGGAGTGGAGTTAGAGTATGACTCCGGTGGAGGTGGGCTTTCCATTCTAGCAGGATATCGCTGCTAAACAACTTATCTCCCAGTTATCGCATCACTGTTGTGACAAAGGCACAAAGGGGAAAAGACTGGAACAGGGGTCCAGCCTGGCCCCAGGGGCTCCTCACAGGGCTGCTGAGAGGTTAGATGGGATAGTGTTTGTATAGCCCCCAGCCTAGAACCTGGTCTTAGGAGGCGGCTGTAGATTGATTGCCCTGTGGAGCAGGGCTACTGGGCAGGAGTCAAGGCCAGGTAATCCAACACCCTAAAAGTTTCAAGGGCCAGAGAACCTCCCAGCCAGGCATGAGAAAGCAGGGAAGGATTCTCTGCTTCCATGGGCCTCCTGCTGGATGAGGACGGTGCTGCATTGACTTGTCCTGGCCCCATCTGGAGCCCCTTGTTGTTGTTGTTGTTAGGTGCCGCCAAGTCGGACCTGATAGTGACCCCTCCTTGGGTTTCTGAGGCAGTATCACTATGGAAGTAGATTGCCCAACCTTCCTTCCGAGGAGTGGCTGGTGGGTTTGAACCGCCAGCCTTTTGGTTAGCAGTCAAGTGCCTTAGGTACTATGCTACCAGAACTCCTCTGGAGCCCCTTAGGGTTTAATAATTGTAAGGATCATTCCAGAGCCCTGATGGCACAGTGGTTAAGCACTCAACTACTTACCAAAAGGTTGGCGATTTGAACCCACCTGCTACTCTGAAGGAAAAAGAAGAGGCAGTCTACTTCCGGAAAGATTGACAGCCCTGGAAACCCCATGGAGCTGTTCTACTCTGTCCTATAGGCTTGCTATGAGATGGAATCAACTCGATGGCAGTGGGTTTTGGTCAATGGGTTGGGATCGTTCCAGACACTGTCCTCTGTGTAAAGGGAGAAAAGGCCATCGGATGTGTTGGAATAAACTCCTCCATCTGTTTGGACCCATAGGGCTGAGGATGGAGTTGGGGGGGGGCGGTGGTTCAGAGCCTCTTTCTTGGGGACCTAGGAGTCCTGTGTGTTGGAGTTGGGGTCCTGACCCTGATTTGGGAGTGAGGGTGTGTGGCAGGGTCTGGGAGGCTTGTCCTGTCCTCATTCCTTCCTCCTCCAACACCTCCTCTCTCCCCAGTCTCTCTTTACTGCCTCCCCCTTTTAAGGTTATTATCTCCTCTCCTGTCTCCTTGAAGGACTTGGCTGCCTTCCCCAGGTTGCTCTGGTGTCTGGCTCAGCTATGGCATGGTTCTGAATTATAATGACTTCGCCACAGTGTCCTCGATGCTCAGATACCCTCGGGCGGATTGTGCATCCTATGGGCAGAGGGTGGAAAATGTTTATCCCCAGTCACTCCCTGCCCACCCCTCTGCCCATGAGGAGTGGTCCATAAACACCTTGCATTCCTATCTCACACCTGGCATTATTAAGAAAAGTCTTCTGAACTCCACCCCTATACCAATTAAAGAGAGAATAAATTATTATTTTACTCATTCCACAAACATTTATTGAGGTCCTACTATGTGCTGGGCATGACTGGGAGATAAAAAAGAAGACACTGTCCTTACTCCTTAAAGAATATCCAGCCCCAGCAGTGAAATAGGGACTGAGCAGGGTGCTGTAGAAACAGGACTGGAAGACCCAGACGGCCCACTCGGGGAGCCACTGGGGTTGAGTCTGACAGAAAGACCTGAGTTTTTGACATCGGAATAGAGATCAGTGAGAATACAGCTAGCAAAGACTCATTATTTTGACTCTGTGGACTCAAAATGGTGGGCACCGGGGAGACAGGAAGGGAGAGAAGAAAGGCACGAGGCAGGCACTGACCAACTGAGCATGTCAGGTTCTGTCTTTGAAATAATTGGAATCAGTTGCAATTTGTGGTTCTGACTCTAATAAAAATTTAAGAAGGGTTATTCTCCTGTAGGAGCTCTGGTGACATAGTGCCTAAGGCATTTGACTCTTAACCGGAAGGCTGGTGGTTCAAACCCACCAGCCACTCCTTGGAAGGAAGACTGGGCAATCTACTCCCGTAGAGGTACCGCCTTGGAAACCCAAGGAGGGGTCACTATGAGTCAAAGTCAACTCAATGGCAGTGAGTTGGTTTTTTTTTTTTTTTTTTTCATTTTGGGGGGTAAGGCAAAGAAGACATCTTGAACATGGGAGCTAGAATCAGGTACTAAAATAAGAAAGTGATTAGGTTTTAGCCTTAAAAAGAAACATTTTTATTATACAAAGAATGTATGTTCTTTATAGAAAAATTGAAACCTAAGAGCAGGGCATTGAACTGGTTTATTCCAGTTCAACCCCTTGCTGAGAATTTGGGTTTCCACCCCAGATCTACTGAATCAGAATCTACATTTTAACTGGAGCTGTAAGAATCTCCATGGGGATCTTACTAAAATGTAGGTTCTGATTAAGTGTATCTGAGGTGGAAATGTACATTCTCAGCAGGGGGTCAAACAGGCCTGACCTGGTTCAAAACCCTGCTTAAGAGCAATAAAGAAGAAAATAAGAAGCCTCCAGGATTTTATCACCTGAGGGCACACTAACCACTGTCAGGTATGGTGGTGTTCCATTTCTTTGTATGAGCACCTCCTCTAGGAAGCACTTCCCCAATTCTTTCAAGACTCTGTACAGAATCTAAGGAGCTCTGGTAGCATAGTGCCTGAGGCACTTGACTGCTAACCAGAAGGCTTTCGGTTCAAACCCACCAACCACTCCTCAGAAGGAAAGTTGGGCAATCTACTTGCATAGTGATACTGCCTCGGCAACTCAAGGAGGGGTCACTATGAGTTGGGGCCAACTTGATGGCACATAACAACAACAACAACATGCCAAATCTATAGATGCTGTGGGGTATTCCATTGTAGGTAGGGATAGTGGGGAGGGATTCCGATGGAGTAAAACAACTTTGAAGGATTTGGGTGGATGGGATGGGGTCTGCAGGAGGCCCTGAGGCTGGCAAAGTTTATTCCAGAACATACTTTGACCCCAACACTCCCATACCCAGTCCTGCCGGTCAAGTCGGTCATAGGGCCACTCCTCAGATTCTGTTTTCTGAAGGAAAATGCCCTTTTCTCCTGTCTCTGTGAGAGTGGAAAAGATGTGCTGAACCAGGGCACAAATTCCACCTGTTGGTGGAATTTGTGTAGACATTTGTGGGTTTGGTATTCTCTCCTTGCTCTTTCCCCTTTTTCCTTCCCAGCCTGTGTGCCCTCAGGTGGTTCCCTGGCTGCTTCTAGTTCATAAACCCCTTTATAATCTTTTTTTGCCACCCCTTGGAAAATACTCATCCTCTGGTGTCTGTTCTCAGCCAGGTATTAATAAGACCACAACCTAATTGTGCTAACTCACCTAATGGATGTCAGTGACTCATTTTTCCTTCTTTACCTCACAAGGGGCATGAACCCAGATAACTCTCCAAGTTACTGTGGGGTGAAAAGAGGCCACATGGCAGGGCACCATCTTGTTGGTCAAGAAGAGACTGTTGGCCAAGTCAGATGCCCAACCCCTTTGCCCTCCCTGGACACACACCGGGGCCTCCAGGTTGCTTTCTGACCCCTGCCCTTCAGCTCCCACTGGGCTCAACATCCTGGGAGTTGGACTGAGACCTAGCCATACTCCCTTCCTGTCCTTCACCCCATTACCTCTTCTTCCCAGGCCCCTCTGCTTCTCCTGAGCCCCAACCTGCCCCAAGATGGTGTGCATCTTGGGGGTATTATGTGAGTCTGCTCTGTGCCAGGTCCTAGCACAGTCTGGACACAGGACTCGCCGGCTGGAGGAATGGTAGGTGCCAAGGAGCAGGGCATCAGCATTGCCATCGTGCCCAAACTACTAAGGGAATTCAGATTCCAGATGTTCAGAGATGCTGTGGGACGTGCCATTCAACTGGGTCTCTCTGCTCATGAGTGTGGGCCGACACTGACAATTTCGTAAAGTTACAGAGCCTGTTGTGGTAACAGGGAAGAACAGTGAGGAAATCACCTAACCAGAAAATGCATGGGGTAAAGCTGAGCAGAAGCTTCATGGGGAGGCTGAAGGGCTTATTGTCATAATGGGATGAAGTGCCTCCTGCTCTTCCCTCTGGAACGGAAGGCAGGCAACTATGATGGACAGACAGATGACAGGCAATTAGGGAGGAGAGCACAGCCAGAGTGGGCCCTGTCCCAGCTTCTGTGAGGGTCAGTGGTGTTGCCAAGACTAGCTTTCAAGTGTAAGCTCATTGATGAATTAGCACCATACTGCACACCTGGACCCACCCCTGGGTTGTAAAATGGCCTTCAGAATTACCTAAGAGTGGATCAGGAAAGTTGGCCAACAGAACAGATAGTCTGCCATTAAGTAAACCTTGTAAAGTGGAGGAGCCTCCTGAGGTGACAGTCACTAAGCAGAATCCTTCTTCAAAGTGGCAGAGACATGACAAGAGAGTGGAGAAATGTGGAGGTGGCTGAGTTTCCATAAATGTGGAAAGAAGGCTGCACAGCATTCAGAGCTGGGACCTCAGAGACCCCGTTTGAGGCCCTGCTGGGTCAAGAGCCCTGCTTGCTAACCACTTGAAGGCTCTCATACACCCGTGCTGTAGCCGATGTTTCTGGCACAGAGCCAGAAGGCTACTGGTGGTCACGGTAACAATTATTCTGTGAATATAGCATCTACTGTGTGTTAGTCATGGGCCCTACCAGCTGGTGCATCAAATGACATGCAGGGAGCCCTGAGGGGCCCCATAGGGCAGAAGGAAGAGCTCAGCATTTGAAGTTACTGGTCTTGCCTCTTACTTGTGAAATCATGAACATTCCTCTTCCACTCATTAAATACATATGTATTAGGCAACCACTATGTCTTGGGTGTGAGCTCTGGTAGCATAGTGCCTAAGGCACTTGACTGCTAACCAGAAGGCTGGTGGTTCAAACCCACCAGCCACTCCTCAGAAGGAAGGTTGGGCAATCTACTTCCGCAGTGATACTACTTGGAAACCCAAGGAGAGGTCTCTATGAGTTGGATCTGACTTGACGGCACATAACAACAACAACATGTCTTGGGTAAGGAGCTCTAGTGGTGCAGTGCCTAAGGCATTTGACTGCTAACAGAAGGTTGCTGGTTCACATCCCGTAGCTGCTCCATGGAAGGAAGATGGAGCAATCTGCTTCCATAAAGATTTACCACCTCGACTGGATGGCAGTAGGTTTTTATGTTTTTTATGGAAATGTCTTGGGGATTGTGTTAGGTGCAGGCAGGGGAAATACAGCTGCAGGGGGGCAGGGTATGGCCTACCCCATTCATGCATTATTGCATTCAGTCATTCATTTCCAAATTTATTGAGCTCACAGCCTGTGTCAAAGTTACCTTCAGAATTCTGCTAGGAGCTGGGGTTAGCAGTGAATCAAATAGACAAAAATCCCTCTTTCAAGGACTTTACATTCTAGTGGGAGAAGATAGACAAAAGCATAATAAATGTAATAGTAAATTAAATGGTAAAAAGTGAAATGAAGAAAAATATAGCAGGGAAGGGAACAGGCATATGGGAGTGGTTGCAAATTTAAATAGGAGGCTTTAGGAAGCCTCTTTGAGAAGGTAACATTCAAATGATAGTACAGTGATTCTCATCCCTGGTTGCATATTAGAATCACCAAAATCCAAACTCACTTCCAATTCATAGAGACCCCCATAGGGTTTCCAAGGCTATAAATCTTTATGGAAGCACATTGCCTCATCTTTCTTCTCAGAGCTCCTGGTTGGTTCAAACCACTGACCTTTTGGTTAGCAGCCAAATGCCTTAACCACTACACTACCAGAGCTCCTTTTAGAATCACCCAGGGAGCTTAAAATAAAACAGAACAAAAAGCAGTCACTGACAGGCCCTACCCCAGACCTAAATAAGCCTCTCTAGGGGTAGGGCTCTGGGACCCATCTATATGAAAGCTCTGCAGGTGATTCTAAGGGACACTCAGCCTAAGAACCACTGCTAGTGTGATAAGAGCTAAAATGGAGAAGCATGCTCTCTAAGCCCTAATGAAGTCGTCAGTGGACTAGGAAAACTGATCACACACCTGCCCCTCTCATAATACATGATGGCTTCAGACCTGCACAGGCCTCTTCTTTTGAGTGCTGAGTAAGCTGAACAGAAACAAGAGGTCAGAACTCAGTGATGTGAGGCTTTGTACCCCAGGCCTCTGAGTTTGCATATATCTGCCTCGTGTTTCTGGGGATGGCCGTTCTCTTTCTCTCCTCACTTCATCTCCTCTGCTTGGTGCTGTGGGTTGCTTTGCCCACTAGGAGTCCCTGCCTCTGCCAGGTAAAGGGACCTTTTCCTTCTACCATGAGGGATCTCACTGGTCCCCAAGTCAGGCTGTTACTGCCTATCCTCGAACCTGGGGTGGAACCACCACTGGGCATGGTGCCTGCCAGCTTTGTGTCTGAAATACTTATGTTACCTAAGAGGACATTCATGGAAAAAGTTTCTTGGCTCACTTGCAGTTGACCCTGAGCCCAAATTCCCTTGGTTTTGATTTCCTGGGGATTAAAGAAGAGTATCCAGAACTCTGTATCATCAGTGCTTTTCCATAGATTGGGAGAAAACTCCTCTCCTTCCTAGGTGGAGTTGGGGCAGCCACCTGAAAGGCAGAGAAGCAGAAGTGGTCCAGGATACAGGTTTCTGTTTATGTGAGGGAGCTGGAATCAGCCCCTGGGGACGTTGCAGCTTCCCCTCATCAGTTCCTCAAACACCAAATACCACTATGTGCCGTGTGCCCCATAGCCTCCCTCTGTGCTTCAGCGGTGAGCTTGTCTGCCATGTCAGGCCTCAGGCACCACAGCAAAGCTTGATGGTGAGTTCTGCACTCCCTGTCCTCTTCTGAGCCCCTCAACTTTAGGGCATGTCTAAAGGACAGTGTCTTGCTCTCTCCTGTCTGCCCCTCCTCCTCCTCCTCTTCTCTTCCCCTCATTTGTCTCTTCTCTATTCCACACATCCTCCTCTCTCCCACCCACTTTGCCCTTCCACTGCACTTGCCTTTGCTGATCCAGGCGGGGATCAGAGTGGCCAGGATGTGGGAGACAGCACTGGGCTCTGAGCCTGGGAGGCTGCTGTTCTTTCTTGTACTTTTCTTGGGAGGTGTAAGAACCTGGCTGAAACCCAGGGACAAGCTCCCTGGTGGCCCAGCCTATTTTCACTTCCTCTCTGTGGTTTGTCTTGAATGAGCTGGGGAACAGCTGCCGGGAGTGTCCACTTGTTATGGAGCCCTGTACTCACCCCAGCTGAAGGGGCTGCAACAGCCAGCATGAGCCTACCTACTGCAGCTCACAGTGCTAGAAGATGGGCACCTCAGGTCAGAAGGCACTGAACATACCCAGTGGCCACAATAATGGACTCTAACATACCAACAGTTGTATGAAGATGGCACAAGACCGGGTAATGTTTTGTTCTGTTGTACATGGGGTCACTGTAAGTCAGGGCTGACATAATAACACCCAACAAGAACAACAAATCCACATACAATGCCAGACTACTGAATTGTGCCTTGTATTCATGTAAGATGAATGTAGAGCCAACAGAGACAGCATCATCTTTGTTGGTTTGACTCTTGGGCTCTGGAGCCAGGTTGCTGTGTGGGCTTTGGCAGGTGACTCAACCTTTCTGTGCCTTAGTTTTTTCATCTGGAAGATGAGGTGGTTGTAAAGCTTAAATGAGTTAATAAGCAAATACTGCGGGTGACCTAGCTGGTATTTGCTTAGAGCAGTGCTGACACACGTTTTGAGAATAAAATGACAAAACATGTTTAATTCTACATTCTTCCTTTACATAAAAAGATTGTTGTTCTTGAGCCTAAGGAGTCCCTGTGATATAGTGTAAAAAGCACAGCCCTTGGAGAAAAGCCCCAACCATTCTGCTGCTTCACTCAGCGGTCTCCAGCTAGCTTCTCTGAGACCCAGCCTCCTCACCTGTCAGACAGAGAGATGAGTTGTTCTCTTACAGGACTGTTTGGAGGATTCAATCACATGACGTATTGGAAGTTCCCCGCTCAGTGCCTGGCCACCAGGAGTATTTCAGTTCAGGAGAGTTACTATATTTTCCTGTCCATTTTAAGAAGATTCCAGGGGCCCTCACACATTCTGGCCCTGGGCCTTACCTCTGATAGTCTGTTATCAAAGATAAATGAGGAACAACACTGGTGGATTCAGTGGGGCATCCAAGACGTGGGGCTGAAGGAGCTGACAGGGATGCAGTGTAGGGGGCACCCGGAGGTGCTGACTGGCTTTTGTACTTCTGCTTCTCTCTTCCCTGGGCCATTTTTAGTCTGTCCCTTCTAGGGGACTCTCTAGGGATGGAGAGCGTGGGTCACTCTCTCTTGTGTATGAGGCAGGGCAGTGAGACCTTTGCTGGTTGCCATTCTGGCCTGAAGTGCTTTCCAGAGCAGAGGAATAAGGGTCCCTCATGTTGAGAGGATTGCTCAGAGTCAGACAGGGGCAGGCCTGAGCAGCAATTCCGAACTGGGGGGCCTGGGATCCAGTCCTAATCATTCCCATCTGTGATCGTCTTAGGCAGATGCACACTCCCAAACCTCATACCTCCTTTTTCTACCTTTTCTCTTGGGTGAGGATGAGGGCACAGGAAGGTGCTGGTGAGTGAATACCTGGATCTGTGCATCGCAACCAGCAAGGAGAGGCTAGTGTCTTCAATTCTCCCGTGCAAGAACTTTTTGTCCCCTACCCAAAAGCCATTTGGGGGGCTCCCCCAGGACTTTTGTTGGTGGCAGCCCTCAAGAGGCAAAGGAGCCCCAGGCTGGGTTCTAGATCCATCTCCATCTCCTGCCTCCCCTCTCTCATGGGGCTCTCTCTTCCACCTGTCTCCCCAGCATCCTGTTTGCTGACATCGAGGGCTTCACCAGTCTGGCTTCCCAGTGTACCGCGCAGGAGCTGGTCATGACCCTCAATGAGCTCTTTGCCCGCTTTGACAAGCTGGCTGCGGTGAGTCACCTACCCACTGCCCTGAGGCACCTGTGTGCCTGAGCCTGCAGAGGGTGGCCTGCTCTGGGCCGCTTGGGGGGGTTGTGCTCAAGGGCCCACTGAGCCCCAGGGATGGACACTGGCCAGGTGTGCCCTGCTGGGTAGAGCCTGCTGTTGGGAATGGGATGGGCAAAGGGAGCAGCACAGGTGTGTCCATGTCAGCCCCAGCAACACACTCAGTTGAAGAAGCTTTCAGCAGTGTCCCCAGTCATGTGGGAGAGTGAGTTGAGATTTCTACACCCTCCATCAGTGGAAGTGGGTGGGGAGGCATGCAGGTGATAATGCCCAGGCTACCAGAGTAATTTCTGTTTGGTTGCGAGAAAATTAAGGAGCTCTGGTGGCATAGTGCCTAAGGCATTTGACTGCTAAACAGAAGGTTGGCAGTTCAAACCTACCAGCCACTCTGTGGAAGGAGGACTGGGCAATCTACTTCATAAAGATTTACCACCTCAGAAACACAATGGGGGTTGCTGTGAGGTGGAAGTCACTCGATGGCAGTGAGTTCGTTTTGTGTTTTGGAGGGTGGGGGGAAATTAGGTGCTACAGAGCTACTTTGCTGATGAGTTTGGTCTGGAGTGAATAAGAGAATGACTCTCCAGCCGTGTGCCACCCACTGAGGCTTCCAGAAAGAAAACTCTTCAATTTTGGGGCAACATGAGCAGTGTGAACAGCCTATTCATTCATTAGGTCCCTATTTAACATTCTGTCATCTTTTCCCTCCTTCTGTGGTTCTGGGTGAAGCTCTGGGCCCTTCCAGCATCATTATACACAAAGGGCCATTTGTTGTGAGCTCTACCAACATGTGAACACATTCCCTTTGCTGTCACAGGACACTAGGCCAGATTGTTGACAAGAGGCTCGTGCCGAGTGCCAAGGCCACTGGGGCATCAGATGGTGGGCTCACACCTTGGTGTTTTTATTATTAACTACAAATGAGGTGAATGAATACATGCTGGTCACTTGGGCATTAGATGTGCCTCACGTGAGAATCCATGCAATTGGACACTTGAGTCCCAGCACCCCAGCTTCATGAAATAACTTCTGGGAGCCAGATTTGAACAGCTCGTAAATGATGATTAATTACATTCTATCTCAATCCCAGTTATGGCTGGAGGCCTCCCTGCCAGCCAGGGTGGCCCTGCTGCACCTGCTCCCTAGCAGCCACGATGGGCAGGTACCAAAGGAAGCTCTGCTGGGCTCTGAACACTTGCTGGTTTAGCAGAATTATTTTTGGTAAATTAAAAAAAAAAAAAATGTGAGGCAGGAAAAAAAAATGTGAGGCAGTCCTAATGCTAAGTGAGGGTCAGGTGAGTTTGTGGTTAAAGTTTGTGTCTGTTTCAGTGTCTTTGCCAAAAAAAAAAAAAAAAAGAATGAGAAAACTGTTTATAGACTCTTAGGCCAAGGGCAGTGTACTTCCAGGGACTTGCAGTGGGTGTGGAGCAAGTATGGGGCTTTCTTAAGCTGACAGGTCTGCCATACTTGTTGAGCCTCACTCAGCGAACCATCCAAATTCTTCTTGGCCCTCAGCAGTGGCTCATTCAAAGTAAGTTGCTGAGCTTGGGAAGGGTGGAATGATTCTCAGACCTACTACCTGTCCCTCCTCCAGTGCCCCCTGATAAGCTGGCCCAACAAAGATCAGGCCTAGTTTTGGCACTGGGTCTATGCTCGCTGCCATAAAAGGCAAGTTATTCCAGGCATGGGGTGAATCTGTTTGCTTCCTGCTTCTTTCCCTCCCACTCCTCTTTCCTACTATTTTTAATTTTTTAAATGAATTTGCTTTCCAGGAGAATCACTGTTTACGTATTAAGATCCTGGGGGATTGTTATTACTGCGTTTCTGGGCTGCCTGAAGCAAGGGCCGACCACGCCCACTGCTGCGTAGAGATGGGCATGGACATGATTGAGGCCATCTCGTAAGTGCTCGGCTCCAAGTGGACTGTCCCATGGCTTTGGCTGCCTGGCTGGCTGCCCAGCTGGCACGATGGAGGCATGGAAACGTGGGGCTAAGCTGTCTCCCACAGACCAACCAGGCCAAGTTTTGGGGTTGATTTACACCTTAGGCTTCGTGCCTTCCCTGAGCTCCTGCTACCCACACCTGCCTGGGTAGCTTTTTCCAGAACACATCCTGTCAGAAAGGAGAGCCATGCAGACTCCAGCCAGCAGGAGCATGACGGGAGAGGAGCAGAAACTGGCAGTTCTATGTGTGACTTGTGTGTTTTCTGCACCTTCAGCACTTCCTGTCTTCTCACAACCACCCAGCAAGCTGTAGAACCCATTGGTCCCATTTCCTCCTAGGTAGGAAAATTGGATTTAGAGGGGTTAAATCACTCCATAGGGCACAACTGCTGGGTAGGTGGCACAAGTGGTTTGCAGTCGGGTACTAACTTAAAGGTTAGTGGGTCGAACCCACCCAGTGGCACCATGAAAGAAAGGCTTGGCAGTCTGTTCCCTTAAAGATTACAGCCAAGAAAACTCTATAGAGTAGTTCTACTTTATAACACATGGGGTCGCCATGAGTTGGGATTGACTCAGTGGCAACAGGTTTTTGTTGTTGTTGTTGTTGTTGTTATGTGCCGTCGAGTCAAACCTGACTCATAGTGACAGGTTTTTAGGTGGATTCAAACACAGGTGTTCCCATTTTAAGAGAATATAATCCCTCCTGTAAGCAATAGTAAAAAGAATCTTATGGCCACTTATTGATCACTGCTGGTCATGGAAGGAGACCTGGTCAACTGAAAAGCATGAGTAACCTAAACTTAACATGTGAGCCAGTGGAATGGATCAGAGAGTAGACCCAGGTTCAGTAACTTTGGACTTTAGAATTAGCCTGGGCAGGGGGCAAAGGTCAGAGGTCAGAGTAGCTGACCAGGAAAGTGGCTGGGTCCATTCAGTTTGGTTCAGGTCAGTTCAGCACTTCACCAAGGTCCAGTGCATGCCAGGAGTAGACAGTCAGGGCTCATCCCCAGAAACATACAGTCTGTCAGGAGAGAAGCTGGTACTCCCATTCCCTAATACAAAGTAAGTCATGTGGACATACAAGGTAAGAGAAGCAAAGTATTGTGGGAGGTTCCAGGAAGGAGCAACTGATTCCAGCCGAGGGGATCAAGAGAGGCTTCATAAGGAGGTGGTTCTGGAGCTAAGCCAGAAAAGTAGAATGAGAGTTCATCAGCCTAAGCCAGTGGCCAAAGTCATTGTGAATGGAAGGAACAGTTCAAGTAAAAGTGTTTGCAGTTTTGACCCAGGATGAGAGAAGGTAATGGGTGGTGTAAATCTTCCCCATAGGGTCAGCCTCTCGTTGGTGGGGCAGGGAGTCTGTGTGGGGATCCTGTTCTTGGGGCTGAATGGGCCCATCTTCAGGGTATTGGGAGGGCCCAGTCTCTAAAAAGTACAAACAATGTACATATCCCCTGAGCACCTGCATCGTCTTCCCCAGACCTGAGGAGCCCCAGACATGTACCTGGAGATACATAGTTTCCCCCCCACTCCACTTGAACGCTCCCCAGAACAAGAGGTTATAAGTGAGCAGAGAGAGCCTGGCTCCACTTGCTGGAGGGGTCCCTGCATATATGGTATACGTGACAGGGATCAGAGCTGTCTTCTGGGACATGGAGCACCTCCAGCTCTCTGCATCTGCCCAGGCTCCCCTTCATTCCCACACAGGATATATGTCCTCTCTTGAAGCTCAGTTAACCACTTTTCTCCATTATCCTGCTAATGTCAAGGGAACAAGAATGTGGATAAATTCAATAACTAGATAATCCAAAAGTCATTATTTCTGTCTCACTCACAGGAACATTACCTGAAGGGGGTTTGTAGTGGCTGTAACTTCCCCATTTGGTTCAAGTCTGCACTGAAATGTGTTTGCATTTTCTGAGCACAGAAATTTAATGGACAGAGGGTAGCGATGACCAGAGGTGCCCTATTCGAGGGAAGCTGTGGGACCCTGGGGCTCTGGGTTTTAGTATGCAGTCCGCCTTGCCACCTAGTGGCCAATCTGGGAAACAGTGCGTCTCACAGCTTACAGAGCAGAGGGCCAGGACAAAAGTACTTGCAGCCCTGTCCCCTCTGCCCCCAGTCCTGTGCTCCTAGCAGCAGCCACTTTGGGGTAAGCAATCTCAGATTCAATTTTTGGGCTGGACCAGGAAGAAAAAGAGAAGGAAAGAAATGTCTCCTTGACCCCTGCACTTTGTGATGCACCCCTCACACTGCCTTCCAGCCTCATCCCCACACTGCAAGTCTGGCCCCTGACCCTCTCCCAGCCTTACCCCTGCTCCATCCCCAGGTTGGTCCGGGAGGTGACAGGGGTGAACGTGAACATGCGCGTGGGAATTCACAGCGGGCGAGTACACTGCGGTGTCCTTGGTCTCAGGAAGTGGCAGTTCGACGTCTGGTCTAACGACGTCACACTGGCCAACCACATGGAGGCTGGAGGCAAGGCAGGGTGAGTGAGCCTGCCCACCTGGGTCCCACGCAGTACCCAGGGAACCATCTGGAGGAGGTGGGGCTGGGGCAGGAGAATGGGGTAGCAGGAACCTGGGAGCTGGGTTGACAGAGTTTAAGTAGAAATTCCTCTGTTTAACGAATTACTCGCTTGTGAGGCATGGTCTAAGCTTTGCTGAAGCCTTCACCCCAGGAACAGAGCATGTTTACCTGAATGGTGATGGCTTATGAGAATCCATAGATGTAGTAGAGTTCAGAGGAGCAAGGAACTACTGATGATTTCTGGGGTGGCCAGGACATAAAGAATGTGAGTGACCTGGGGGTAGGATTTGGAGCCATGACGGTGGTGGTGGTGGTGGTAAGAGTATGAAGGGCTGAAGGAACCTAATGGGGGAGAGAGGCACAAGTACGGGAAATCACTGAATTACCAAAGAATGGTAATAGAGCAGACAGCCTTTTAAGCACCAGTAAGAGTGGCATAGTGCCTAAGGCATTTGACTACTAACCAGAAGGCTGGCGGTTCAAACCCACCAGCCATTCCTCGGAAGGAAGACTAGGCAATCTACTTCCGTAGTGATACCACCTCGGAAACCCAAGGAGGGGTCGCTATGAGTCAGAATTGACTCCACTGCAATGAGTTTGGTTTTGGGTAAGAGAAGTAGGACTCCCTGGGTGACACGACAGTTAAGTGCTTGACCACTAGCCAAAAGGCTGGCGATTCAAATCCACCCAGAGGTGCCTAGAAGACAGGCCTGGTGATCTGTTTGTGAAGGGTCACAGCCATGAAAACCCTGTGGAGCAGTTCTACTCTACATACACGTGATTGCCATGAGTCAGAATCAACTCAGTGGCAGCTAAAATGACAAGAGAAGCAGTGCCTGTGTTAAGAGGGGCATAGATGCCGGGCCCTCAGTCCTGTAAGCAATGAGAACTATTGTTGCCTTCTGAGTGGGAGCTTGTTACTACTGGAGGGCTGTGGGTTGGGGTGGGGTACACTGAGGTGGGCATGGACGTTGGTATTAGCATTTGAGCTGCAGTTTGGGGGCCAGGGATTTGAGCTGTGGTTGACTGTGGGGTTGGAATTGGGTTCTGCGTGGGAACTGGAGTTCTGAATTTCCATTTTCTGCCCTCCCCACCTTGTTTCCTTCCTCACCTGCAGACGCATCCACATCACCAAGGCCACACTCAACTACCTGAACGGAGACTATGAGGTGGAGCCGGGCTGTGGAGGCGAGCGCAACGCCTACCTCAAGGAGCACAGTATTGAGACCTTCCTCATCCTGCGCTGCACCCAGAAGCGGGTCTGTGGGCAAGGCAGGGGCTGGGGGACTGGGGTGCCATTCTTTGTGGGAGGAGCATTTCTCATTGGCCTCCTGCGACTTCTCTTCTTCTGCTTGCCTTGAGTAAAGTTGTATATGCCATCTATAGTAGTGATTCCTGTATCTTGGGAAGGACTCAAGGGTTAGAGAGGCTTTGCAAAGGCAAAGGAGAGAAAATATTTTCACTTTGCTTCTGTTGCAAAAATGCAACAGATGCCAAGGAAATTAGCAGCAGTCCATCAGAAGGCCACAAGATAGAACTGAAACATCAAGGAGACTGTATACCATATGTTTTTTACCTCCATCTCTCTCCTTTCCTTTGTCTTTCACTAAGTAGATATTTGTCCTCTCTCCAAACTCAGTGAGCATCTCTGCATGTTCCTATGTATCTTTGTTTAGTGAACCTCTGTGTTTTCCATTTTTTTTCCTATTCTCTTTTCTTCTTCTTTTGTCTCAGTCCAAACTTGCCAACACATGAGGCTGAATTATTAGCCGACCTCAGTGTTCTATTTTTAATAGTGTCACATTCCATGTTCTTAATTTTTAAAGCAAATGAAGGGAACATTTCCTATTTCTCCCTAAATTAAAAAGCCTTTTACTCATGAATATTTCAGTTGAATTTATTTGTTGGTCAAGTTGGTCAGTGCCCTTACATAGAGAAAAGCCTCTGAGTTTCTCTCCTAAGAAGTTAGACAGAAGCCGTGAGGAAAGTTCAGGGAAAAATAAAGAGTTTTAAAGGAAGATAGGGAGTGTTTAAAGGCAGGACCCACCCCAAGAGGGAGCTGGGTATCAGGCCCCTCACAGATAGCAGGGGAGAAGGACTAGAGAACTCTGGGTGCTTTGGGGAAAGCTCCTATGGCTTCACTGCCACATTTTGTGTGTGTGGTAAAAATATATATAGCCAAACATTTGTCACTTCACCAGTTCTCAGGTGTACAATTCAGTAAGGTTGATTACATTCATCATGCTGTATAACCATCACCACTATCCATTTCCAAATCATTCCACCACCCACAACAGAAACTCAGTGCCCTTCAAAGCCCTCCCACCCCTGGTAACCACTAATAAACTTTGGCTAATTGACACATGTTTAAACAATTGTCATTTGGCGAGGTTGTAAATGAACGGAAATCCATTCCCCCTCAACCAGGCTCTTTCCCAACACACACTCTAATTCTTCCTCTGACTTAAGGCATCCAGCCCACCTTCCTACCCTAACCAGGGATCGCCCTCTCTCCTGGGATCTCTAGATCTTGTTTACTTCAGCTTGGCAAGTGCTCTCTAAAGGATGAAATGGAGACAGAAATAGAAAGTGACCCTTCCCAGTGTGTGCACAGGGAAGGGGTGTTTGCCTCAGGTCTCAGAGCCTCTCCAACCCTCCACCTCTTGCTCCCATTTGGATGGATGGATAGACAGACAGACAGATAATAGATACTAGAGAGTGTGTTGGCACATAGGTGGCTGGCTGAGTCTCAGTTTGTGCATTTGGGCAGTGTGCCTCAGCCCTTGAACCTCATAATTTAAATGACCTAAATCTCTCTGGAAGCTGCTGCCTTCTGGGGAACAGGGGCATCTCCTAGTGCCCTCTCTGCTGGAACACACCTATTTTGGATAAGTTGAATGGAGAATGGAATACCAGGTCCCTTCATCTCACACACTACCCTGAGCACCTTCAGACCCAGGCTTTGCCCAACTCTGAGGCTATGGGTGGAGCCTGTCCCTGAACTAAGCCCTATATGCTAATGAGCAGAACCTGATGTTACAACACAGCTTGGCAGTAACCAATGAGAGGCCCAGGCTTGAGATTCAATCCCCTCCCCTGGTGATCCTCTCAGGAGAGGAAGCACAGGGCTTTGCTCCTGCTGGCAGCCTTTGGAAACTGAGGCCACCCAGGGGAAAAAGCATACAAGGAGTCAGAGACAGAATCCTGTGATCAGGCTTGTAGGGAGATTTTCGTGCAAATGACAGATATTCCCAAGTTCCTCTATTGGCTCACTACACCAACTCTCATCAACTTGTTCTGCTGCTATCACTTGGGCCAACCAGGGCTGGAGTTAAGGAGTTTCGGGGATTTAGCAGTTAGTTCAGAGGAACTCCAGGATCTTGGCTGGCCGCTGGGCTCTGGGTTTGTGGGGAGAAGAGAGAGGTTCCCTTCATCCCTCATCTGGCCAGATGCCTTGTTCCAGGTAGGAATGAGAAATTGTCCACTTAGGCCCATCTGATGGGCTTCTACCCACAGGCTGATGCTTTCGTGTTACTTTCCAGAAAGAAGAGAAGGCCATGATCGCGAAGATGAATCGCCAGAGAACCAACTCCATTGGGCATAATCCACCACACTGGGGGGCTGAGCGCCCTTTCTACAACCACCTGGGTGGCAACCAGGTCTCCAAGGAGATGAAACGGATGGTGAGTGGCTAGCGGAGCGGTTATGTAGGCAGCGTTCTCCAGGACTAGAGCCTTCTTGGGTTTGACAGCTGGGCCAGACCTCTCCTGTTGCCTGAAGGAATATAGAGATTCAGAGAAGGAAAAATTGGCAGGGCAGCTCACCCCAACTTTGGACTAGGAGCCAGCACTGCTGACTTTTGGCCCCAGGCTCTTTCCATGAGCCACACCATCTCTAGGCATGCCTAATTTGGCTGAGGAACAGAGCAGTGAGGCCCCTTCCTCCCTCCCTCTTGGCAGAGCTTGCTGGCGTAGGCTGGAAAAAGGCCTATCCGGCTGAATTCAAGGTCCAGCCAGAGCCTCCAGCTGTTTCCCAACAGTGTCTACTGAGACCCTAGGGAGTTGGGTGGTACAAGCTAGCACCCTTCCAGTACCTACTTCATTTTCCAGGCAGTTGAAACCACATCCTTCAGCTAAGTTGCCAGCGACCATCCTAGTGCTTTTTGGAAAGTGCCAGATGATGATATATTTTGCCCTCTGTGTTGAGAAACACCCCTACCCAGTAAGAATATAGGAAAATGACTGGAGGCTATTGGAGGGGTGTTATTGTCATTTCATAGGACCCTGTCTGTCTCGGGGGACAGGGACCCCCAGACATCACAATACACACCTGGGTTGTCACCATGGAAGCTCAGATGATAGGAAGATGAATTCAGGGGCTGGGGAGAAGAGGAAGAGGGATGGAAAGATACAGTAGCAATGTTTGATTTTGACCTGAAATATTAGCTTCCATGTCTCAGGCACACTTCTCTGTTTCAAGGCAGCCATGTTTCCTCCAGGAGGGGTGAGGAGGGTAGAGGTGCAAGAACTTTATTCTCACAGAGTTGGGGTAGGGAACAAAGTGGAGCATACTCGCACCAGGATCCCATATTTTGAGGTCTTACAGATCAGGGTAAGTTCAAGTTGTAGCAGTATGGATTAAAAATAGACTCTATCATAGTCCAACCACGTCAGACAACAGCCAGAGCTCAGGTACCTTTCTCTTTTTTACATAAGTAGCATATCACAAAGGTTTAGGGAAGATGTTCAGAAAAAAAAACTCTGCCGTTGAGTCAGAGCTACTCATAGTGGCCCCTTCTTGGGTTTCCAAGGTGGTATCTCTATGGTAGTAGATTGCCCAACCTTCCTTCTGAGGAGTAGCTGGTGGGTTTGAATCACCAGCCCTCTGGTTAGGAGTTAGATGCCTTAGGAAGGAAGATTTTCAGGATTAAAAAATAGAGTCAAGACCTTCATTTCAAATTTTGATGATAGAGAAGCAATTCATGGAACACCAATGTCATGAAGAAGCAGAGTTGGAGTGGCTCTCCACAGTTGGTCTGCCCTCTAGGCTTTGAACTTGGATGTCCACAGACCTATCCATGCAATCAAGGGCTTCCAACCACCATGCCCACTCCCTAGGGTCCTCCCAAAGCAGAGAGCACTTGGCAGGCCCTCCCTGTGTTCCTCCTCCTGAAATGGTCACCTGTGGTTTCTGTACCCACATCACCAGGCTGCTCAAGAGGGTGAGAAGGATTGAGGAGAGAGAGGGGAATATTGAGAACAGATGAACAAAGAAGGAGGCTTTCATTGAGATGGAAGGAAAGAGAGGAAAAGAGGAATAGGAAGGCATGGAAATGATGGAAAGTAGGGAAGTAAAAGATGAGGGTGGCAAGGGAGGCAGAGAGATGAAGAGAGAGCAACCGACAAGCGGGAAACCGTGGTGATCAATCACTTTCTCCATTTAAAATTCTTGGAAATTTTTGTAAGAATGATGTTTGGTATAAGCTGAAACTTTAATTATTTCAGAGTCTTAGAGGAGGCAGTTTGGACTATAAGCACTGGTTTGGCAGAAGTACTAATCTTTGTTAGGACAAGGAACCTTGAAAGAATTAGCAGAAGGGCTGTACTGGGGAAAGGACTCCCTGGGGATACTGGCTGCCAGGAAGGCTCTTGTATGAATATGAGCTGGGTGGTGTTATTGCTTCATCCAGAGGAAAGGGAAAGTGTTCAGAAGAGCAGGGCCAGGGAGCCTCTGCAGCAGCTTGTGGGAAAAGAGGCTCCCCCTCCCAACTGGGCACAGTGGCAACTGAGGAGCCAGCACCAAATGGCCCCACCTAGCCTGGACCAGCTTCCTACAGTGGCCAGGCATGCCATTGGCTTTTGGCATTAAACTTACCTGAAATCTTTGAGAAAGATAAACAGAAGAAGAGCTTTTACCCTGGCTTGCCAACATTCAGGTAAGTTTTTTAAAATATAGGTAGATAGACAGATAGATAGATAGATAGAAAGATGTAGATATAAATATATGTGTGTGTATGTATATATATGGGAGCTCTGGTAGCATAGTGCCTAAGGCACTTGACTGCTATCCAGAAGGCTGGCGGTTCAAACCCATCAGCCACTCCTCGGAAGGAAGATGGGGCAATCTACTTCTGTAGTGATACTGCCTCGGAAACCCAAGGAGGGGTTGCTATGAGTCGGGTCCGACTTGACGGCACATAACAACAACAACGTGTATATATACACACATACATATATCACTGAAGAGGAAGTCAAGGGTTTGAAATTAGATGA
This sequence comes from Orycteropus afer afer, assembly GCF_000298275.1. Classification (NCBI taxonomy): domain Eukaryota; kingdom Metazoa; phylum Chordata; class Mammalia; order Tubulidentata; family Orycteropodidae; genus Orycteropus; species Orycteropus afer. Next base: position 8,975,783 of record NW_006921701.1, on the reverse strand, counting down.
ACCAATGGTTGAGAGCAGTTAAAAAGGTACTAACATCAGCAATTTATTCTTTAAATCTTGTTCCAGCTTTTACTCTGCTTTTAAGTGTAGTGATTAGCAATGCTGGTTTGTTTATGCATGAGTGTTTAAAGTCTTTAAGGTTACTTGTTAATAAAAAGGTTAACAACGGAAGTGTGTGTGGGCTTTCTACTCATCTAACCAAGCCCAAAGGAGCTGTGGAGGGCACAGTGATTAAAGCATATGGCTACTAACCAAAAGGTTGGCAGTTTGAACCCACCAGCTGTTCCACAGGAGAAAGATGAAGCAGTTTGCTGCCATAAAGATTTACAGCTTTGGAAACCCTGTGGGGCAGTTCTCCTCTGCCCTATAGGGTTGCTATGAGTTGGAATTGACTTGATGGCAGCTCTACATGCTGATGGGGCCCAAGTACCCAGAAAAGACAAGTTGCCTCGCCAGGAAGAGTGTGCAAACCTGAGCCTCAAGAAGAGCAGACGTCACCCCTGACACCTGCAGTGTGGATGAGCTGAAGGGCTACAGCCTCTCTTTTTACTTTAAGTTCAAGAGGGAGGAACCAAGAACCAAAGAGAACCCCAGAGCTGGGCTGTTCCCCCAGAAGTACTGAGGTCCAACTGCAGGAACCCACCTGATGGTCCTCCTAGCCTGGCTGGAGGTCGAGTTAAGCAACTCGACCATTCTCTTAGAACTAGTAAGTGTGTTATGGGGCTGAGATTTGAACCCAGTCTGGTGGACTGTGTTCTTAGTTACCCCGTGTTGTGGTTTATGGACCAAAGTATTTCATGAACCTGTGATCAGTTCATTACCCCAGCCTAATGCTTAGCTGTCCACACTAACACAGAACCCAGCGTGGTTAGAGTGGACCTTGCTCCCTCCCTACTCAGCACTGGAGGAAAAACTGGGCTCCAACTCCAGTGCCAACAGATGACCAAAGGAACACTAGAGACAGTCAGAAACAAGTTTATTAAAAACAGTTCAGTGTATCTGTGAGCTGGTTGGAGCAGCATATGTAGAATAAGGCACGGTAGGTCAGCTCTGTGGTAAAATTTTTGCTGTCTCGTGTGTTGATGGAATTAAGTGGGCCAGCCCCTCCTGGTGTTCTACAGAGAACTCCGTATGTCGGGCCCTCAGCAGGACAGTTACGCCCCCAAGGGGGGCCTGGGGACATCGGATGGGCTTGCCCCAAGAAGGGAGGAGCCACTTGATGCTGCATGTACCTGGGTCCATGGTGAGGGCAGGCAGGGAACAGGAAGTCCTAGAGGAAGGCAACGCCACCTAGGGCTGGGACAGTGAAGTGGGATGGGCCTGGAAGGAGTGCTAGTGATTCTCAGAGAACAAGGAGAGGGGTCAGGATTGCCTGGGCAGACAGCTGCTACTCATTCTGGTAGCTGGATGGGCCAGGCAGGGCATGGGTGTGGGCAGCCTGGGAGGTGCTCAGAGCCTTCAGCTGGGGGTAGAGCAGAGCCACCTTGATGCCGTGGGAACCCATATCTGTTTCAGTGCCTTCTGCATTCCACCCTGTCTTAGTTTAGTGGGGCTGCCATAACAGAAATACCACAAGCGGCTTTAAAGAACAAATTTATTGTCTCACAGTTTGGGAGGCTAGGAGTCCAGATCTAGGCCTCGGTGCTAAAGGATCCTTCCTTGTCAGTAGCCGCAGGTGGTCGTTGGCATTCCTCAGTCTGTAGATGGTTCCTCATGTGGTTTCTTTCCCTGGTATGTGTCACTGCATCCTTCTACGCTTTCTGTAAGCCACCACTCAGAAGACATACCCTACTCCTGTATGTCCTCGTTGTTGTTGTTATGTACCATCAAGTTGGACCCAACTCATAGTGACCCCTCCTTGGATTTTTGAGGCAGTATCACTACGGAAGTAGATTGCCCTGTCTTCCTTCCAAGGAATGGCTGGTGGGTTTGAACCACCAGCCTTCTGGTTAGCAGTCAAGTGCCTTAGGCACTATGCTACCAGAACCCCTCATTAACATAACAAAAGAAAACCCTATCTCCTCACAGGGCCACCTTCTCAGGTACAGGGGTTAGGACTTCAACATAAATTTTGGGGGAACAATTCAATCTGTTCAATCTGCTCCCATTTTAGGGAACTCTCATTCTGCCACAGCTAATCAGTACCTGGCACACATCTTTCAGTGCTTTATAAATTAAATAGATCTTTGAGTTTGACAGCCAGTATGAGTTTTTCCCACTCCACCTCTGCCCTGTGTAAATGTACAACCGCACAGCGGTCAAAAACTGTGGCAGGTGGTGCCTTACTTCCTGTGTCCTCAACCAACTCTGGCCTTAGAAGAATATGTCAGATACATAAACAAATGCTGTGGAAGCTAACAGGGGCTCCATTTTTCTAAGTGCAAAAATTGTGACCTCCCAATAGATTTTATGTGTGTTCAGTACGTGTGAATATGAGTGTGCATATGTGTGCACATCTGTTCACATGTGAGTGTGCTCATGTGTGAGTGTGCATTGTTGTGTGTCTGTACATGTGTTTGTGTGTGTCTGTGAGTGTGTGTGCATGCATGCATGCATGTTTGGGATTGAGCAGCTTGTGACTTATTTCCATCTGAATACATGCAGAGTTGGGAGGGTCCCTCTGAGTCCAGGGCCCAGGAGGAGGGAGAGGAGAAGCTCTGGGGACTCTGGAAAGAAGTGCAGTGTGGTGGGGACTGCAAGAGCTCAGACGCGTGGATTTTTGCAGTGGGTGAAATGAGATCATAATGCATCTGCATCCAGCAGAGAGCTTGTCCCATAGGAAGAAGCTTGCAGTATTTGCCAATGAAAGAAGGAAGGAAGGAGCGGAAGAACTAGCAAGTGACAGTCCTCTCTGCATCAGGCAGTCTGGGCTGCACAGTGAACTAGAGAAAAAATGAGCTGCCCCTTCCCTCAGCTCCCATGTTTTCAGTTCTTTCTTCTTATACTCCTTTCTTTCTCTTTCTTTTAGGGCTTTGAAGACCCCAAGGACAAGTGAGTAACATGACCTTTTTTATTCCTGCTGCCCAAGTCTGGGGGATATCTCCAAATCTACCTTTTAACTCAGTGTCCCTGCCCTCCGTGGAAATGATTCCACATGCAGTCCTAGCTGGGAGTGAACAGGGTCCACCATGGCTGATAGATGGTCAGGCAGTGTCCTCAGACAGGCCAGGGCAGCCCCAGGAGCCCAGGTCACCTGGCAGAGGGGCTGTACCTCAACACTTCCCATGTGATCTCACTACACACACAAACAGTATACACATGCACACATGCATGCACACACAAACGCACACTCTGCGGTATCACAGCACGTGTGCATTATACGTGCAGATGTACACACAGGTGCATTACACACATGCATGTCCAGCTCCCTCAGGTAAACGCAGACCTTGACATTGGTCACCAGCCCCTGACCACAGCCCAGTGTGCCTGAGGAGATGCCCTCCTCATCTCAGGGCCATCAGACATTCCGTTCTAAGTCTGGGTTGCTCCCTGAGGAATGGGGTTTTGAAATTCGTCACTAAAGATCATGAAACCTATTTCCCAAAGAGTGCCCTGATCCTGGTTCAAGAAGCCAGGTGGAGGCCTATAAGCTGAACAGTAAACTATACACTCTTTAGAAAAATCAACCATATGGGCTCGAAAAGGTAGCATTTGCTCAGGTATAGAGCTCAGAAGGCAGGAAGGGATAGGAAAGACAGATGACTGGGACCAGTAAACACAGGGAGGAAGTGAGACAAGTGCTATTGCTTTGTGGAGGTTGCAATCAATGTCATGAATCAAAATGTGTATGAAGTGTTGAATGGAAAACAAACTGGCTCTGTAAACATTGACTCAAATCACAATAAAAAGTTAAAAGAAAAAGAAGTAGTCACAGTCTCTGCTGCAGAAATCTTACCTTCGGAACCCTGCCTTCATTGCAGAATGGTGATTCAGCAGGAGAATAAAGAACAGAAACTGTTACCTGTAGGAGAGAAAGCAATTAAGCCTGCAATAATACAATAATAATTAAGAACCATGTACAAAAACCAGGCCAATATGAAGTGACCAATAGAATCTGAAAAGCTGTAATGTCACTGAGGCCCTCCACAGTGGGTTAGAGACTTGGGCTGCTTTCTACATGTGTGCGCAGGAGTTCAGAGCCCACGCAGCAGTTTCTGGCTGGCCTTTTTAATCCCAGCTTCCCCACCCCTGGTCAGCTGGATGATCTTAGACAGCTCCCAGGCCTCTGAGCAATCCAGGCTCTCTGACAACACCCCCTGATGGTCAGCCTGTTGTGTCTGTGCCTCCTGCTCCCCAGGAATGCCCAGGAAAGTACGAACCCTGAAGATGAGGTGGATGAGTTTCTGGGGCGAGCCATTGACGCCAGGAGCATCGACAGGCTGCGGTCTGAGCATGTCCGCAAATTCCTCTTGACCTTCAGGGAGCCTGACTTAGAGAAGAAGGTACAGCACCCTGCATGGGGAGGAGGCCCTGGACGTATCCCCTGTCTCCAACACTGTGGGAGGAGCCCTGCTCTTCACCTTGGTTTCCGCAATTCTGTTGCTCCTTACCTAGAGAGATGGGGGTTCAAAGGAGATTCCTTGAATTGGAAGGGATAATGTTGTGGTTATTTAACCTCTCTGTGCCTCAGTTTATTAATGTGGGAAATTTAACATACTTGTCTCATAGGGTATGGTAAAGATTAAATACAGCTTAGTACATGTAGAACACATAACACAGTATTTGCTGCATAATAGATGGTCAATAAATGCTAGTGCTATTATTATTATCATCTAAACGTGGACTGCCCAGCTAGCTTTTGCAACACTGGAACCTCAAAGCATTAAAGTTGGAAAGGGCAGTTGTGGTCTTTTTGTCTCATCTCCTTAACATTGTAAATGAGAAAATGAATGCTCAGAGTGGTTGGCGACCATTCAGTGAAAAGGTGACAAGAGCCAGAGCCAAACCCTGGTCTGGTCCCAGGGCCTCTAGGAGACCTGGTTAAAATGGGCTGTCATGCCAGCATTAAATGAGGCACACCTAATTAATTATTATTTTATTATTTTCCTTCAGAGGAAAATAGTAACCATGTTTCAAAGCAGTAAAATTGAGTCGTTGGTTGGCACAAACAGTTAAGCACTTGGCTACTAACTGAAAGGTTGGTGGTTTGAATCCACCCTGAGGCACTTTGAAAGAAAGACCAGGTGATTTATTTCTTAAAAATTATCCACTGAATACTTTATGAAACACAGTTCAATTCTGAAACACATAGGGTTGCCATGAGTCAAAATCGACTTGACAGCAACTGGTTTGGATTGGTTTGTTTGTTTGGTACCCACAGTAAGTGGAAGATTTATGGATAACCCACTCTGGGCAATGCCAACTGTGCTGAACTCCATTAGTGCAGCTGGGAGGTGTCATGGGAGGAGCTGGGCTGAGGTTGGGACCTTGGGTATGAGCTCTGTGACTTGCAACAAGTTACATAATTTCTCTGAACCCAGAGTGCTTTTCTCTAAAATAAGCCCGGTGCCTACTTCATGGGGCTGTTGTGAGGATGAGCGATGGTGCTCGTAGACTGAGTGTGTTTCCCAGCACGTAGATAGTGCTCAGTAATTTGTAGCCGTGACCACTGTAGATTACTCTAACAGTGACTGGCCTGCAGAAAGTATGCAGAAAGTGACAAAATTCCAAGTCTCTCTTCCACCACCACCCCCTGCAGCCACCACCTTATGGCGACTTGGACTGGTTTCTTGTGCTCTAAGTCAAGTGCTGTTTCTTTGGTCTTAATCTGTCCTGCAAGCGGGCTGCACAGATGACCAGTGCCAAGAGATGGCCTGGCTATGTCTGAAATGGCATAGGCTGGTGGAGACTGAGCCTGGGGTCTGTGCCCAGCTCAGCCTGTCCTTTTCCTCTTAGTACTCCAAGCAGGTGGATGACCGATTTGGTGCCTATGTGGCGTGTGCCTCGCTTGTCTTCCTCTTCATCTGCTTCGTCCAGATCACCATCGTGCCCCAGTAAGTATCCATGTCCTTCCTGGACTCTCTCCTCTGGCTACAAGGGGTCCTGGGGGTAGAGGGTGTGCTGTGGAGGAAACCAAAGAAGAGGGTCTGGGCTTAATTTGCTCAGGCACTGAAAGGTTTCTGAATGTGTCCCAAGAAGACCAGGGAGCCAGGGCTCTGACTTCTATGGGAGAAGGAGGCATGTGCTCATTGTAGGTGGAAACTTCCCGCCAGGCCCTGCTGCTCAGCTGCCCAGGAGACTCCTTTTCATCATTTTGTCACCTCATCCCATTTCAACCCAAAGCACTGTTACCTGATAGAGTCACCCAAGGTATTCATCAGGCTTGTCTCTCTCTGTGTGACCTTCAGTTCTTGAAAAACAATCAGTGCATCTTTAGAAGATAGAGATTTTCCACTTGTCTAGATATTTCAAGGACAGTTATTTCACGTTATCAGTGTTTTTCTCAAAGAGATGCTCCTGAACTCTTCCGAGGATTGGCTGTTCTGCTGAGAGAGGTCTATGGGTTCTGTAGGGCCACCTTGAAGTGGGCAGTGGCCTTTGGAAAAAAGTGTTTGTTGAATAGTCACTCACATTAGAGTCACAGCTTGGAGAGAAAGATAATTGCTGTATGTGTGTGTGTATGTGTGTGTTGTTTTATATATACATATAAAACAACTGCTGGCAAGTTGATTCTGATTCATAGCCACCCTATTAAAAAAAAAAAAGTAACCAAACCCACTGCCATTGAGTCAATTCCAATTCATAGCAACTTCCATTGGGTTTCTGAGGCAGTAAATCTTTATGGAAGTGGATTGCCCCATCTTTCTTCCACAGAGCAGCTCAAGGGTTTGAACCACAAACCTTCTGGTTAGCAGTCAAATGCCTTAGGCACTGCACCACCAGACCTCCTTATAGCTACCCTGTAGGACAGAGTAAAACTGCCCCCATAGGGTTTGCAAAGCTGTAAATATCACAGAAGTAGACTGCCACATCTTTCTTGTGTAGAGTGGCAGGTGGGTTTGAACTACTGATCTTTTGGTTAGCACGCAAGTGCCTTTAACCACTGTGCCATCAGGGCACCTTAATACATACTCATATATATATATTGCTGTTTGGATAAATTAGGAAGAAAGGCCTAATGAAAATCATCCAGTTGAAAACCCCATGGTTCACAACGGTCCAGTTTGTAGCTGATCATAAGGATGGTGCAGGACCAGGCAGCAATGTGTTCTGTTGTTCATGGAATCACCAGGAGTTGGAGGCCTACGTGTTGCCTGCCAGCAACAGTGTGTGTATGTACATAACCCCCACACACACACTTTTTTTTTTTTTTACATTTATTATGCAATATTTCAAATGTACAGAAAAGTAATGAGTAGAATCAATACCAGTATACCTATCCCCTAGATACAATTTTTAATATTTTCTATATTTATTTAATCTAATTTTTCTGATTTTTTTAAAGCAAATTTTAGATACCAAGACACTTCATCAATATGCACTTCCGGTTTAAGGACATTTTCCCCCTTAACCACCATACCTTACACACCAAACAAACTTGACACTCATCTCTACTGGTATCCAATACCCATCCCATCCTCATGTCTCTGAAAGTGTCCCCAGAATGTCTAGAACTACTCTAGATCCACTGTTGAGTTTAGTTATGTCTCATAAGTCTTGTTTAATGTCGAAGAGTCCTCCCAGCACCTTTCATTTTTCATTTTGAAGTAATTTTAGACTAACAGAGGTGCTGCAGAAGTTGTACAGAGAGTTCTGATAAACCTGTCAGCCTACTTCCTCTACTGTTAGCAATTTACATAACCATAGTGCAGTTATCAAAGCCAGAAAATTAACACTGAAGTAATACCATACATCTACATATCGTATTCTGATTTCATCAGTTTTTCCCTAATGTCCTTTTCCTGTCCCAGGAGCCAATCCAGGACCCCACATTGCCTTTCATTGTGTTGGCTCCATCCCCTCCAGTCTGTGACAGTTCCTCAGTCTTTCCTTGACTTTCGTGACCTTGGCACTTTTGATAAGTGCTGGCCAATTACTTTGTAGAAGTTTCTCCATTTGGGTTTGCCTAATGCTTTCTTGTGATTAGATTGAGGCTACACATTTTTGACAAGAATCCCACAGAAGTGATGTTCTGCTGTTCTTAATGCATCCTATCAGGAGAGGCATGGTGTCAGTGTGTCTTATATGCAACATCTTTTATTTGTAATGGCATTTATTGTTGAAGAGGTACCCCTGACATTTGTAACTGCTGTGACTGTCAAAATACCACAGGAGGAAACCATATGCTGGCAATCGATTCCACCCCAGTTATGCAGCCTTTGCCCCCTGCAGTGAGGCTATATAGCACCAGTGGGATTCTGGGTCCTTATTGTCAAGTTGTTTTTGTTAGCTACCATCAAGTTGGCTCTGACCCATGGTGATCCATGTACAACAGAACAAAATGTTACCCAGTCCTGCACCATCTTCACAATCATTAGTATGTTGGACTTTATTGTTGTGACCACTGTAGTGACTTCCAACCTAGGAGACTCATCCTCCAGCACTATATTGGACAACATTCCATTGTGATCCATAGGGGTTTCATTGCTAATTTTCCTCTTTTTTTGGTATAATTTGTTAATTTTTAAAATATAAAATAAATATATTTTATTGAAATATAATTTATGTACAGTAAAATATACAAAACTAAAGTGACATGGATCAATGCATTCTTTTTGCAGTGTTCCCTCCTCCCCGTTTCCACCCTTGGTAACCAACAAAGAAAGTTTCCTTCCATATATAAACCTTTCCTTGACTCTTTACAGTAATGAACTAATACCATATTTGTCCTTCTGTGACTGACTTATTTTACTTAGCATTATGTCCTCCAAGTTCAGCCATGTTATGTGGTGTTTTGCAGATTCTACATTATTCTTTAGGGTTGCATAGTATTCCATTGGGTGCATGTACCATAGTTTGGTTATCCATTCCTCAGTTGATGGACATCTAGGTTGTTTCCATCTTTTGGCTACTTACTGTAAATAGTGCTGCGATGAACATGGGTGTGCATATATCTGTTCTTGTCATGGCTCTCACTTCTTTAGGATATATACCTAGCAATGGGATTTTTGTATCAAATGGTATTTCTAATTCCAGCTTTTTAAGGAATTGCTATACGGCTTTCCACAGTAGTTGTATCATTTGACAGTCCCACCAACATTCGCTAATTTTCAAAAGTAGATCACCAGGCCTTTCTTTCTAGTCTGTCTCAATCTGTAAGCTCCTCTGAAACCTGTCCACCATGGGTAACCTTCCTTGCATTTGAAATACCAGTGGTATAGCTTCCAGCATCATGTTGTTGTTGTTATGTACCATCGAGTCAGACCTGACTCATAGTGACCCCTCCTTGGGTTTCCGAGGCAGTATCACTACGGAAGTAGATTGCCCAAACTTCCTTCTGAGGAGTGCCTGGTGGGTTTCAACCGCCAGCCTTCTGGTTAGCAGTCAAGTGCCTTAGGCACTATGCTACCAGAGCTCCTTAGCATCATAGCAACACACAAACCACCAAGATATGAAGCAGCAGAGCAAAAATTTGCAGGACTTGTTGCTGGGCCTGACAATGGGAAGGGGACAGCAGTTAGGGATTTTTGCCTTTCTCAAGGGACCCATCACCCCAGCTTCTCAGACACTGGCCAGTTGGCTGCTGACAAATGCTGACAAACTGACAGACAAGTGGTACCTTATTGGTACCACGTAGAATAGAATCCCATTCTTCTGCACTGAAATGGAGCTATAGGTGTAAACAAGCACCCTAGACTTTCTGTCACATGGCAGTTCACAGTCCCCTTAGCTTGGGTACATCATCCTGCCTCTTTGCCACTTCTGCTTTTCTGCAACATAGAGTGGGGCCTGGCTTATCCCAGACTGTCTCCAGAGGCTTCATTCCCTCTCTGGCCACAGTCTGAGTTTCTAAGGCTTTGGCAGAAGTCATTCCCTGCATCTCCTCTCTAGGGAAGCCTAAAAAGACAGACTACTTTAAAGGGGTTTCTTTCCTTCTGAAGAGAATCCCTTTGTGTTTTTTGTTTAAGGCAGTTAAGTGCTGGCTTCTCGGGAAGCCAGGAACAAAGGAGCTGTTTGAATGCCTCCCTAGAGGGGTTCACCTGCCCTTTCAGTCCTCCGTTTGCCTGTAACCTGCTGACAATGCCTGGCACCTTAAGCCACTCTCCCTCCCTTCAAAGAGAGAAGGGACTTTTGTGGCCTCCTGCTGGCTTGAAGGGGTTTGCTGTACCCGTCCAGTCCCTGCTCTCCAGCCCCTGCTCTCAGAGCGCCAGCTGGAAGTTGGAGATTGAAAGTCAGTTGTAGCTCTTCTGTCTGCAGATTTCTGTCTGTGCTGGCCCTTCCATTAAGATTACCTGTGATCTGCCTCTGAAATGAGGGTCTGGGGGAGACACTTGCACTTTTTGGTTGAACAGGAAGAAGCAGCAGAGCAAAAATTTGCAGGACTTGTTGCTGGGCCTGGCAATGGGAAGGGGACAGCATTTAGGGATTTTGCCCTTCTCAAGGGACCCATCACCCCAGCTTCTCAGACAGTGGCCTGCTGACAAATGCATTTCTATTAATGAGCCACTTAGCAGTTTTCAGCCTTTTCAGTTTATTAAGCCATGGGTGACTGGTGACCTGGAAGATACAACCAGGTGATTTTTGAAATGGGTCTTTTCAACTTGAATGAAGCTGGCTTGCAGAT
>NW_006921701.1:8947034-8964900 GCF_000298275.1 Orycteropus afer afer | reverse complement strand
GGGGGGGGGGGTGTTCCTGAGCGGTCTGTATAGCCCTGTAAGCCCAGGGGCTAGAAAAGACTGGGCAGTGGGTTTAGGGGAAAAGTAGAAACTTCAGTCTCCTTCTCAGGGGCTTAGAGCCCCAGGCCTTTTACAGCTGTGAGGCTGGTCACTCGGGACCTGTGCATGCTGGCTGGGCCCAGGAGAAGCTGAAGGCCTACAGCCTGGACACCGCTCTACTCTGTCACCATCCCCTTTCATCCGGGCCCACCCAGAATGCCTCAGCCTGCTCTCTACTTCCAGCTCCGTGTTCATGTTGAGTTTCTACCTGACCTGTTTCGTGCTGCTGATCTTGGTGGTATTTGTGTCCGTGATCTACTCCTGCGTGAAGGTGAGTCTGGTTTATACTCTGAGCCCCCAGCCACCTCTTCCTTCTTCCCAGCCACTGGAAGGGGCCCCTCCCAGGACCCCAGCTGTCATGCTTGGGATGGTGGGTGTACATGATGCTGGGTCATAAGCTAGGCTAGGGGTTGTTGTTTGTCAGTGGGAGCCTTATTTTATTGGCTGTTTCAATTAATCTTTGTAAATCTTTGTGACAAGACAATACTCTTGCTCTCTCTCTGTCCATCCCCTGGGTATCAGGTGGGACAAAGGAAGGGCACCTAGAACACAAGCTGGTGTGGACCAGTGCTCAGTAAACGTTAGCTGAAAGAAAGAGGAGCTCTCTTGCCACCTCTTAGTGTCCCCAGAGCCCCAGAAGGGACCTTAGAGAGTGTGGATTTCAAGTCCCCAACATATATGAGGAACAAGGTCCCAGTGTTTATAATGCAGCCACACAGCTGGGTCATGTCTGCATTCGTTCGGGACCTGTGGCCTGCTGGCTCCTTGTTCTATGTTTTCCTCCTGAGCCTCCTCTTGGGCATGCTGTCTTCTTCATTCCACAGCCCATCCTGGTCTGCTGTAGAAATTGTTCAGGTTCCTTTTTTGCTTTACCCACCAAGCTTTTCCCTCATTTCCTCCCTCAGTGGTTGTAAGAATCCCTTGATGAGGGAGCCTGGCCCCCAGAAAATATTCTGTCTCTGGGACAGCAGGAGCCCTCCCTGGCCCCTGCTGGCCACCCTCTGCTCCTCCACAGCAGTCAACCAGAACAACACTCAACCAGAACCAGACCCTGGGGTGGCTCAGGCCCTGCCTTGCCTTCCTACACACTCTGGAGTGGGCACCATGTTCTCTCTCTGGAGGAACTGAATCTCTGCCATCTCCAAAGACAGGAAGTCTTCCTTCTCACCCTCCAAACAGGCTCCTTCATTTATCTGTTAACTGTTTAATCACTTGATGGCCAAGGTCTTGGTGGACTTCTTGTCAGAACTGAACGGGATCACTTGGTATGGTTCAGCCCTACCCCTGAACAGTGTGGAAGTAAATGCCAAGAGAGGGGCCGAGCTGGCAGAGATCACTTGACAAGTTGAGCTGTGCACTCAGCCAGTCGCTGTGCTGCATAGTAGGGTCACTCTTGGCACCCTGCCTCTCCCCTAAGGTAGAAATCATGCCCCCACCTGCCCCCTGTTCAGTCTGCTCCTGCCTTTCCTGGTCTAGTCTCCTTAGAGCTCTTGCCTGTGTCAGGATGCACCGCTCCCCAGCATTTTTTCTGGAAGGGTGGTCCTCATTTCTTCATCTCATGGCTATGAAAGCACAACATATAGCTAAAGTGGCTTCTTAAGAGTTCTTTTCGCTGAACTCTGAAAGGAATCTTTTCTTGTTAATTGTTTTAATGTCGTAAGTATACTATATATAACAAAACACTTGCCAATTCAACAATTTTTACATGTATTATTAAGTGACATTGGTTACGTACATCATTTTGTGCAAGTATCACTGCCCTCCGTTTCCAAATTATTCCATCACCATTAGCAGAAACTCAGCACCCCTAAGCTGACTTCTTCCCCACCATTCCCAGCTCTCCCACCCCTGGTTACCAGTGTTAAACTCTGGTCTCTATTATTTGTCTATTTCATGTAAGTGGGAGCATACCATATTTGCCCAAAAGGAATCTTCTGTTAGCTATGTTATGAACTGAGATAAAATAACGATTAGGGTTTTTGTTTATTTGTTGTAGGCTTTTAATTAGACTATTCAAATCAGAATCAGATCTGTATGTCATTTGGGCAATCCTACTTCCATAGTGATACTGCCTCGGAAACCCAAGGAGGGGTCACTGTGAGTCGGGGCTGACTCGACAGCACATAACAACAACAACAATGCTACTATAACAGAAATACCACAAGTGGGTGCCTTTCACCAACAGAAATTTATATTCTCATAGTTCAGGAGGCTAGAAGTCTGAACTCAGGGCTGTGGCCCTAGGGAAAGGCTTTCTCTGGGGCTCAGAGGGAAGGACTGTGTCTCTTTTCAGCTTCTGTTCCTTGATTCCTTGGTGATCTTCATATCCTGGGGAGAGGCACCTATCTTCCCCCCATCTCGACTTGCTTAATCTGCTCTTTCATATCTCAAAAATGAATGATTTAAAATGCATCTGCACTAATGATGCCTCATTAACATAACAAAGAAAACCAATTCCCAAATGGGATTCTATAAAATTGAAGGAAAAAAAAAAAAAACACTGGCATGGAGTCGATTCCAAGGGAGTGACCCCCATTGGGTTTCTGAGGCAGTAAATCTTTGTTGTTGTTGTTGTTGTGTGCCTTCGAGTCGGACCCGACTCATAGCGACCCCTCCTTGGGTTTCCCAGGCAGTATCATTACAGAAGTAGATTGCCCCATTTTCCTTCTGAGGACTGGCTGGTGGGTTTGAACCTCCAGCCCTTTGGTTAGCAGTCAAGTGCCTTAGGCACTGTGCTACCAGAGCTCCTAAGTAAATCTTTATGGAAGTAGATTGTCCCGTCTTCCTTCAGCCGAGCAGCTGGTAGGTTTGAATGCCTACCTTCTGGTTAGCAGGCAAATGCCTTAGGCACTGCGCCACCAGAGCTCCTTATAACCACTATGTTGTTGTTATTGTAATGTGCCGTCGAGTCGGACCCGACTCATAGCAACCCCTCCTTGGGTTTCCGAGGCAGTATCACTACGGAAGTAGATTGCCCCATCTTCCTTCCGAGGAGTGGCTGGTGGGTTTGAACCGCCATCCTTCTGGTTAGCAGTTGAGTGCCTTAGGCACTACGCTACCAGAGCTACCTATAACCACTATAGGATGTAGGATTTACAACGCATATTTTTCAATCCATTTAACAATCATCTACAGTTTTTTTAATCAGAACCTAGATGTCTCTTTTTCTCTGTTGGCTGAAGTATGCTGGTAAGACTGAAGGATAGTGGCTTCATTCAGTTTAAGTTCCTTGATGTGAGTGTGTATCTGGCAGTGGGGGAGGGAGGAGGACAGCAGGCCTCAGGTCCCAGCTTAGGACTGCCTGCATTTGTCATTCTGAATTTGTGGCACTTTGTCTAGGGAATTCTTTTCCCAACTTTTAAGATTGTTTTATGAAAACCATTCCTGCTCCGTGTATATTAATGAATCTACCCGATTTTGTTATCGATGTCAAATTCAATAAGCTTTTTCTTAATTCCTTTATCTAACCCAGTGATTTTTCAAACTCTGTTCTGAGAAGGCCCCAGGTTCCTCAGGGAGAGGGTGGTGGATGCAACACCCACCTCCCTGCATCCCCCCACACTCCCTGCACAGAGCACTGCCTCTCCTCATACACCCTTCAACCAGGGGGGCCTGGTGCCATCTTACAGGTATGAGGCTTCAGTCAAGAATTTGTTTTTAAAACAAGTATGTTATGACTTAGCAAGTCTGGAAGCTGTCAAATTGATGCGTTGAATGGATTCTAACATCCATCCTGGGGTCTTTGCTTCACCTTCCCTCCCAACCTCTGATAGCCATTCTCAGCACTTATCCCCCTGGAAGGCAGAGCTCAACCTGAAAAGTTGTTTGTAGTGTGACCTCATCTTCCATTCAATTCTTCTTTCCTCTTTCATGTTATAGATTAAACTGTTAGTACATGAAGACATGAAAGAGCTAATTCTGTTTTTTGGATTTTCTGCAGCAGGGGGTATTAGCCTGCTCTTTTCTCTAAGACTGGGCATCGGCTTATCCCTGGACATGGGCTGTTGACAACTATTGACACTGACTGAAGGCGGATTGACTAAAATTTTATTTTACCATCTTTTCTGGTATTGGCACAAAGCTAACTCAACTTCATGTAATTTCCAATGTTGTTCTGTTTTCCCTTTGGAAAGATTTGCCCTTTACCAAAACTCAGAAGTTTCTCATTTTATTCCTACAATTTCACGATACCACAAAATCACGATAAGAGACTTTCCAATGAGACACGGCAATTCCATAATGATCCCAAGGTACAGGCTCTGCTGATCCAAATCCAGGCAGTTCTGTCAAGCACAGTTTTTTTTTCCCTGTTTCATTTACTTCTCCATTTTCCTATAACAACTGGGGCTTACATCCTTATAGTGTTCATATTTTAACCTTCTTAAAGAGAGATGAAGAAGACAATGGAAGATGTAGACTGGATTATCTATCTTCCCTGTCTGTCAGGGAGCCAAATTTTCTCTCGTCTTTTCAGTCCACTTGGGAGGTTTTTCCCTCCTTACTTACTGAGTACTCTGACTGCCTTTTTACGTTGGGTCTGTTCAGTCATTTCCTGACAGAGGTTCATCCAGTTCTCACACACCCCTGATTTCCTGCTGAGGCTAATTTGGTGCTTTGGTCTCCATCTTGCCCCAAAGTTCCAGTCTCACATCTCAGAGCGCTGAGCTGCCTTCTGGTGTCCTAGCTGTCTCTTGGAAGCCTTGCCTTTAAGCCATCATTCCCTTGAGCACTTCTTTCTGGTGCCCTGTCCTGGTGATGTTGTCTTACATCTTACAGAAACAAGTCTGTCCATTTGCACACATCACTCCCTCCTTCCCTTGGCATTCTTAATGACCTGTGCCCACAGAACTACTTTTGTAATAGAAACCTGGGTAAATCCATCCTCCTCATTAGACTGGGTCTTAGTCCAGTGCTGCTATAACACAAACACCACAAGTGGGTGACTTTAAGGAACAAAATTTATTTTCTCACAATTCCAAAAGTCCAAATCAGTCTGTGTTGATTCTTTCCTTGTAGGTAGCCTAGGTGTTCCTTGGTTCCTTGGCTTGTATACAATTCTCACATGGCATGTGTGCATGTCTCTGGGTGTAATCTACTATTTTTTATAACTCAAAAGTTATTAGATTTAGAGCCCATCCTACTTGGGTCTCATCTAATTAATATAACAGAGTAAAGCCTGTTTCCAAACAGGTTTACATCCACAGGTGTAGGGGTTAGGATTCCAACACATATTTAGGGAGAACACAAGCTAATCCATAACACTGTGTCCACAGATGCAGAGTCTCGGATTGGAAGGGACCTGGGCAGTGAGGCAACCTAGTCCACACCTGGGGCTTAAGTCCCTTTATGATAACCCTACTGAGGGGTGGGCTAGCCTGTGCTTGGTCATCTCCAGAGATGGTGAACTCACACCTTTTGAGTGCCCTTCACTCTTGGGCCAACTCTTACTGTTCCCTCTGTCTCTCTGTAGCTTTTGTCCCATCGTCTGTGAAGCAACCCAGGCTTGTACTGGTCAATGCCATCATCGCTCCGTTGGGTAGATGGTGTTGCTCCCTTTTGCATGAGCCTTGGAGCAGCCTCCTTTCGCACGCTCTAGTCTGGCTCCTCAGGCTTTCCTGTGACTCATTAGCACATCCTTACTCAGAGGCCGGACTCTCCTTTACTGTTTGAGATTTTGGTACAGAAAGGCCCAGTGGGAGGGTGCGATTGGTTTGTGCAGACACAATTATCAGCTCCATAGCAAGTGTGTCTGTGTGCATGTGTGCATGTGTTTCCATCTCCCTGTCCTCCAGGCTACTGGCTCCCTCTTAGTTTGCTTTCCACTGATCCTATTATCTGAAGTCTTGGCTTTTGTGACCCAAACCTCCTCTAGGCCCTGTCTCCTGTGCAGCCACCAAAAGAGCCTCCTGTCCTCTGTCTGCAGCCTGAATGAATTAAATCCCACCTTGCTGGGTGTCCTTTCTACCACTTCACCCGGATTCCTGGGTCAGTTTCCAAAATCAGGTCTTGTGTACCACCAGTACCCCTCATCTCCCAGGTGTCTTCCATCCTATGAGGACCAGGATTCCCAAAGTCATGTTTCCACCAACATGCTCAGGGCCACATTTTGTCCATTAGGAAAAGGTGGTATTGCTGCCATACACATTCTTATTTTGGGGGGTGAAGAACTCTTCATTCCAGGAGGTGAATCCTAGGTTCCTCCTGTAGGTTTTGAGTCAGGCAGTGCAGGCTCCAGACTCCAGTGACTTTCACACTTCCAGCTGTGGCTCCACAATGTTCTGAGCCTCAAAGTGTCTTTTATTACATCCACTTTGATAATGAATTGAGGCTCAAAGAAGTTAGATAATTTACCTAGGTCCTAGAGCTAGGAAATGGTATAGCTGGGATTTAAACCCAGCTCATTCTAATTCCCATGATCCTTCTCCTCCAGGATGCTACCTTTGTTAATATGTCCAGTTGGCTCCCAAAAGGCCAGACAGTGAGAGTAGTGAGGCTTATACTGCTGTAGGCTTCCATCTGCTTTGTTTGGCCTCTGAGTGTTTCATCTTTTTTCTTTTTTTCCTTAAGCTACTCAGAAGTTACTGTTTTTATAGCTCCTTGTCAAAGAGGCTGTTTTCCTAAACTTTTCAGATTTCATTGCTTTCTTTCATCTCTGCAACACTTGGGCCTCTCAGCACTGAGAGGGCCCAGGAATGTCATCAGTTTGCTCAGAGACACTCAGGTCAGGATCCAAACTGTCTGTCTCTGTCATGGTTTATTAATTAGGTCCCCACACCCATTTCTCATATTAAATTGATTAGAATTCATCAGACTGAGAATGTACCAGTTCTAAACTTAGTTTTCAAAAATCCGTTCTTTTTCTGATCTCTGATTGTGAGCAGGCACTGAGTGGTTGGTTTGTGCAGACACAATTATCTTCCATACAAATGTTCTCCAAGATCTGATTGCAGCTGTAGTGAGGCCCCACTAGGAGGCTTGACTCCAGATAGAGAGCTTTAAAATCCACTCTGGGGCTACTTGGGTTTTAGGGTTGACATAGAGATGAGTTTTCTGATTACAAGAGATTGTTGTTGTTGTTGTTATGTGCCGTCGAGTCGGCCCCGACTCATAGCGACCCCTCCTTGGGTTTCCGAGGCAGTATCACTACGGAAGTAGGATTGCCCAACCTTCCTTCCGAGGAGTGGCTGGTGGGTTTGAACCGCCAGCCATCTGGTTAGCAGGCAAGTGTCTTAGCCACTATGCTACCAGAGCTACAAGAGATTAGACATTCTATAATCCAGTACCAGGAAAGGGTATCAAATGTTCTGGAGAATTCAGAATAACAGCAATTCCTACTGAGGTTTCAAAGTCAAGAGCAGGTGTTTCTAGAGGATGACAAGGAAAGTCGGTTTTTAGCAAGCCAATGCAATGCATGAGTCAATCATTCATTAGATGTTAGAGCTACCTTCCAGGTTGAATTTTTTTTTTTTTTTTAAGTAGCTTAAGTCCAGCCTCTAGTGATCCCCAGGTTCACCTGGAAGCCCATGTGAATATCCTGTTCCCCATCTGCCTTTCATAAAGGGGAGGAGGCTCTGATAACCTTTACCTAAGTCAGTCATTACCCTGGTGATTGCAAAATGATGGTTGGTAGATCAAGAGACTAGAACTGAAAAGGTTTAAGCAATATGTTTAATATTTTGAGAAACTTCCAAACTGTTTTCCAAAACACGTACACCATTTTCAATTTCCACTAGCAGTATACGAAGGTGTCAATTTTTCTACATTCTTGTCAACATTTGTTATTGTCTGACTTTTTTATTCTGGCCATCCTAGTGGATGTAAAATTTTGGTTTGAATTTCCCTAATGACTAATGATATCTTTTCATGTACTTACTAGCCACTTACAAATCTTCTTTGGAGAAATATCTATTCATGTCCTTTCCCTGTTTTCAAATTGCCTTATATGTCTTTTTGTTACTGAATTATAAGAGTTCTTTTTATACTCTGGATACAAGGCCTTTATTAGATATATGATTTGCAGTGTTATCTCCCTTTCTGTGGGTTGTCTTTTCACTTTGTTGATGGTATTGTTTCAAGCACAAATTTTTAAAATTTTGATAAAGTTTGGTTTTTTGTTTTTTCTTTTATTGCTTATGATTTTCCTATCATTTCTAAGAAATCATTGCCTAATGCAAAGTTACAGATAATTACTTCCATGTTTTCTAAGAGTTGTATGGTTTTAGCTCTTCTGTGTTGGTCTCTGGTCTATTTTGAGTTAATTTCTATGTATGGTGTGAGGCATGTATCCAGTTGTCCCAGCACCATTTGTTGAAGACTATTCTTTCCTCATTGAATTGTCTTGGGAGCCTTGTTGAAATTCAGTTGACCATCAATGTGTTCTTTCTGAACTTACTTGTAGTCATTAAACTACGTATCTATTGAGCAGGATTTTAATCCAAGCTTATGCCCTCCAAATCACAAGTATCTTTCCTTATACTGCCTGAGAGGGTTTTGATTGTCTTCTTTATTAGTCCATAGGGCAGAACATTGCCACAGGTTTGTGAACATACCTGGGAGTTGCCCCTGTTGGGGAGATGAGTCCAAGGTGTCCACCCCTCAGCCAACAGCCTATGGCTGCTAGGACTCTGCTGATGCTTCAAAACCCAGTGGGGTCTATCCTTCCCTGTGGTCCCTCTCTTTCCCACTACTAAACAGGAAGTGGCCTTGCTGGAAGTGTGGAGGGGGGCTTGGGATGAGAAAGATACATGGCTTCCCCGCACAAATGCCCAGCCCAAAGCTTAGGACCAAGGGGTGAGAGGACATTTACTTAGCTGGTGTCAAGAACTATGAAGGACCAGGTACTTGGTTTTACTCTACTTGCAACATGTGGAACTAGCTTGTTACTATTTCATGGATACCAGCAGAATACACGAGACTCCTGGGTTAAGACAAAAGACTCTATTATTCACAGCACAGCAAGGAACATGAACATCAGCATATCTGTGTTGGTTCCCCCTTTTCCCTAAAGTCCCATGGGGGTGACATGACAGGTCCCCATGGGACTTCAGTGGGATGCTGAAAAACATTAAATCAAGGGCCCAGCACTTTTTGAGCTGGCAGCAAACATTGTAGCCCACAAGACAGTCCCCTTTCCCACTGGGTTACATGGTATTCACACTGTGTCCCCTTGACTGAGTTGTCTGTGTGACCAACTACAGAAGCTGTCAGTGCCCGGAGATGGATAAGCTTTGTGGTCTGGGACAGTCAGAAAGAATGTACAGAGATGGCCAGGGCTCAAGAAGGACTGCCTGTTCCAACACTCACTTGTGGGAGAAGAGGGGAGGAGGCCTTTGCCTGCCTCATTCTGCATAAAACTTGGGACTGACTGCCTCAAGGCATCAAAAGCCCTACAAATAGAATACCTTCAGAGGGAGGATGTGACTTGCTCTGGGTCACACAGCAAAAGAAGCCTGCAATTCAGATTTCCTGGCTCCTTGTCCAGTGCTCTCTCCACCACCCTCTCTGCCCTTAAAGATTTCCGTCGGACACCAGGCATGTTCATTTGTTTGTTTCCCACAATTATGGGGTTTA
This sequence comes from Orycteropus afer afer, assembly GCF_000298275.1. Classification (NCBI taxonomy): domain Eukaryota; kingdom Metazoa; phylum Chordata; class Mammalia; order Tubulidentata; family Orycteropodidae; genus Orycteropus; species Orycteropus afer. The sequence continues at coordinate 8,955,231 of NW_006921701.1, read as the reverse complement.
TTAGGGAAGTAACAGGTTACGATTCAAGTTCAGGAATGCTCAGGAAATAATTCTTCCATCAGGACAGCCTCCCCTTAACCTTGCCAAAGGCATGCCTCTCTCTGGCCCTCTGCCTCTCAGCCTGGCCTCTGCCCTGCTCAGGGAAGTGTTACAGAGCTCTTTTAGCCCAGCCAATCGGTGCACCCCATTCTTCCAGCAAGCCTCCTGCCCAAAGGCACTTCATTTTCTCCTACGTGGGCCAGCAAGCCCACCACTCTGTCTCATTGCCAGTCTCGTGGTTCTGCTTCCACCATTTCTTTGCCATGGAGGTCCTATGCAGGGTTCTCGGGTCCAAGGACATGCTCCACTCCTGGTGGCTCTTCTGACTTGATGGCAGTGAGTTCCCCTGACACCAGGCATGTTTCAACAGACAGGCCTCACCAAGAGGTGTTGAGGCAGCAGGGGTAGAAACCTGAGCCACTGCTTTGCTTCTTTTTGTCTGCCAAGTTCTTTTTTAGCCCAGGTAGCTTGGGAGATAAGGTACGCAAGGCCAGCTGCATTAGATTTGGTGGCAAAAATGGGACTTTGGAGGTTGAGCATTTAATTACTAAAACTTCAGTGGGTTTTTGAGTGGAGATAGGATTTGTCTAATTGAAGAAAATACAAGACGGGTTGGGTGAGGCAAATGGAACTCCATGGAGCTTCCTACCTGAAAAAAAAAGGCTTAAATAAATGCACATATCCTGGGCCTTTCGCTCCCCTGCTCATGCTGCTCTGTTGTCCCATGGGCCTGTCCCTTTCTCCAGATACCAGGTCTTCTCTGAATCCTCATGCCCACAGCTCCCCACTTCTTCCAAGAAGCCTCCCTGGCCTTGTCTCCCTGGGAAAATTCTGGGCCCCTCCATGTCTTCTTAGCTCCCACCAACCCCTGACTCCCTGGTTGTAACTCGGAGCTCTTTGCCCTGAAGGCCCAGAATTTACACAACAGGTAAATGTTTGTTTTCATCTCCTCCCTTGTTGGGGTCAGGCTAGTGTCTTTCCTTCCCTGCTGCTCTCCCACCTCTGAGCTCCCCAGGTAGACTCACTCTTAGCCAGCTGCAGATACGTACTGCTGTTGGTCTGGAAGTAATGATGCAATGGTGCTGCCTAGAGGCTTCTACTCTGGGGAGAGAGCATGTGTTATGCTAAAGAGAGTATAGGAAGAGAGGGTTATACTAGAGAGTCAGGAAAGCCCCGACCAAACCGTATGCACTGCCGTCGAATCGATTCTGACTCATAGTGACCTTCATTGGGTTTCCAAGGCAGTAAAGCTTTATGGAAGTAGATTGCCTCATATTCCTTCTGTAGAGCAGTTGATGGGTCTGAACCACCAGCCTTCTGGTTAGCAGTCAAAATACCTTAGGCACTGCACCACCAGAGCTCCTTGGGTTATACTAGAGAGAGACAAAGGTGGTGGAGGGTGCTGTTTCCACTGAGCTCTTCTGTGGCTCTCTGTGGTGTTCTCACACTGGATTTTATCACATCTCTCTCTCTCTCTCTCCCTCTCTCTTCTTTTGGGACAGCTCTTCCCAGCCCCACTACAGACCCTCTCCAGGAAGATTGTGAGGTCCAAGATGAACAGCACCCTGGTTGGGGTGTTCACCATCACCCTGGTGTTCCTGTCAGCTTTTGTCAACATGGTGGGTGGTTCCACCTCCTCCCAGCACCGCCCCAGCCCCAGTGGGCCCAACCCTTCCCAGACAAGGCTGAGAGGAGAGTTTCTCCCAGACCCTGGAGTTCACCCTCCCCGGAAATTCTTCATCATATCTGCTGATGCCCAGGTCTGGGATCAGATTGGATGCTCGTGTTTTAGCGAGGAACTGTAAGTTCTTCACTCTCAAGGAGGGATCCCAGCCTGAAAGTGCTCAGGGGAAGTCCCCAAGAGGGTTTAAGTGCCCCACCTTGGAGGAGGGAAGACATGAACCACATCCTCCTTCTACTCAGGGCAGCTGGGCAGCCTCCCTTGACCTCCTCCAGGGCTCCTCTTTTGTCTCTATCAGTGGGAGGAGGCTGCCCCTAAGACAGAGGGTTGACATAGCCCCCGCTGCCCTTTGAGGATGGGCTGCCCTGTGAGGATGGGCTGCTGTGCCCTGACCCCAGGGCTGACCTTGCCTCACTGCCCTTTTCTCTGGCCCCAGTTCACATGCAACTCCAAGGACCTGTTTGGCTGCCTGGCAGATGAGCACAACATCAGTGTGGGCCAGATCAATGCGTGCCATGTGGTGGAATCAGCTTTCAACTACAGCCTGGGCGAGGAGCGGGGCTTCTGCGGCAGCCCCTGGCCCAACTGCAACTTCCCTGAGGTACCCCGGGTAGGGCGGGGCTGGCAGAAAGTGCAGATGGGGACCCCACACACCCACTGCTGAGGTTTGCCCCTCCCCCATTCTGTCTGGGCTACTCTGGACACACCAAGGGGCAACTCAGGGGCCCTCAGACTCATTCCTATTCCAGACCCCATTCTCACTCATGTGTAAGACACTGTGGGAAACAAGAACAAGGCCCAGCCTCCTCAATATATTTTATTACTAAATTGAGGAGGCTCGGCCTTGTTCTCATAGTGTAGTGCTTAAGGCATTTGACTGCTAACCAGAAGACTGGCAGTTCAAACCCACCAGCCACTCCTTGGAAGGAAGGTTGGGCAATCTACTTCTGTAGAGCTACCACCTCGGAAACACAAGGAGAGGTTGCTATGAGTCAGATCCGACTCCACAGCAGTAAGTTTTGAGTTTTTACCATGTGACAGGCACTGGGCTCAGTGCTTACCATATAGTTACTCATTTAATCCTCAAAACAACCCTGTGACACACCAAAATCAAACCCAACCCATTGCCTTATATAGTAGGTTCTGACTCATGGCGACCCTATAGGACAGGGTAGAACTGCCCCATAGGGTTTACAAGGCTGTAATCCTCACGGAAGCACATTGTCACATCTTTTCTTGCAGAGCAACTGGTGGGTTTGAACCACCAAATTTTTTATTAGCAGCCACGTGCTTTAACCACTGTACCACCAGAGCTCCTAACCCTATGACATCAAACCAAAACCAAACTCACTGCCATCAAGTTGATTCCGACTCATAGTGATCCCCATTGGATTTCCAAGGCTATAAATCTTTATGGAAGCAGAACACCCCATCCTTCTTCCATGGAGCAGCTGGTGGGTTCAAACCACTAACCTTTTGATTAGCAGCCAAACGACTTAATCATTACACCACCAGAGCTCCTTAACTCTATGACATATAGATATTGTTATTATCTCCTTTATACAGATGAAGAAACAGGCACAGAGAGGTTAAGTAACTTGGCTGAGTTCACAGAGTAGCAAGGCCAGAGCTCACTCCCAGGTCGTCTGGGTCCAGAGTTCATGCTCTTAACCTGGGCAAAGCTATTTCTGGACCCTCAGCTTGTCGGGGGCGTCTGGAGAAGCTGCCTAAGCCCTCAAGGCTGTTGGCGTCAGAGAGCAAGAAGGGGAGCAAAGGGAACATAGTCCCAAATCAGTGCTACCATAAAGTTCACCCATTTAGAAAGTGTATGACTCAGTTGTTTTTAGCGTAGTCACAAATTTCTGCAGCCATCACCATAATCTAATTTTACTGCATTTTCATCACTCTGAGAACAAACCTTATACCTACAGACTTCCGGGTTTAAAAACGCCAAGGACCCTTATTCAGAGAACAGCATATATTAAGCACCTGTGATATTCAAAAGGCGTCATTCACGCCGCTCTGAGTCCTCGGGAAGCAGTTGCTGGGGAGCAGCAGGACCAGGCTTCCAGCCCAGGGCGTCTGCTCCATGCTGTCACCTCTCCCCACTCACTCCCCTAGTTGCCTGCTCCCCCTGAGACAGAGGAGAACGTCTGGGGGCTCACATGAAATCTGTAAGATGATGGCAGTCCCTGGGTATATGTGCCCTTTCTGGGGAGAGGACACATGGCCCACAACAAGGATCAGGATGACAGCCATGAGGTATCATGGTTGGTCACAGTGCTGGCCTCCTGCTCCCTACCCTGGGAGGAGCCCCATCCATCGTGTTGTACAGAGAGCCCAGTGAGAAATAGGCCTCCCCCATGCTAACTTACATAAGCACTTCTCCCCCTGCCTGTTCTTGGGCCCTGAGCAAGCTCCCCTCTCCTCCAAGTGGCCAACCATGCTCCACAGTTAGCCTGAGCCTCCCATGCACACTACCCTCCACTCCCCAGGCTCTGTTCCCTCTCACATACAGCCAGCAGCCCTCAGGAGTGGCTCCTGAGGCCTGTTTGCTAAGGAGCAGCGGCCATTTTTGGTCTCATACTTGCCCTTCAGTGGTCCTGGCACAGAAGAGTCTGAGGAGTGTTGGGATGGAGGGTGGAGCAGCAGGGCCTGTTTGCGGCTCCACATTTTCAGGGAATGGTGGGTCCTTTCCTTCGGCCCTCATCAAGCGAGCCAGTCCCAAGCTTTGCTGGCCGGGAAGCTCTTGGGCCGGCCCAACCCCTGCTTGTGTTGTTCTTACTTTAGCAGTTCTTCACAGACCCTGAGCCTTTTGGGACCTCAGCATTAAGCATTGGCCTTCTGGTTGTCTGGGCCCAGGGTCTACATGGGAATACAGGTGGCTCCCAGTGTCCCCTCCCCATCTTCCAAGAGCAGGTAGCTGGGGCTCTGGGCAGAATTATCTGAGTATACCCTCCCTGCTCCCTCCTCTGCCCTATTGCTGGTAGTGACTTGAGTGAGGCTGGTCCTCCCTAACCATCCAATCACGAGGAGCCCCTTGGGCAGTCCGTCTCTTGGCCCCTGCCAAGAGCCTGGAGAGGCAGTGTCCAACTGTGCCCCCCTCCCCTACCCACTGCCAGTACCAATTGGCCCCTAGCCCAATGTAGAGACAGTAAGAGTCCTAGTACCTGATTCTGAAATTAAAAAAAAAAAAAAAATTTAAAGGACAAAATAATAGTGGCTGACATCTAGGATTAGTGTCAGGATAGTGGCATGGAAGGGGACCTGTGAGATCACCTGATCCAGCCCCTTAGTTGTCTGAGGAGAGAATTGAGGCTCAGAGATCAGAAGAGATTCTCCCCAGAGTAAACAGTACAGGGCCAGAACCCCTCTCTGAAAACTTCGAGGCTGAATATATTACGGACTTTGAAATTTTCACATTTTAAAACGTGACCTCACGCTCCCAGTGGAGTCTGGGACAGCACCTGATAATGAAACCCAGTAATATTGTCTAAATTGTATAATATTGTATAAGTGTAAGCAAAATGTATAAACCAAACCAAACCCACTGCTGTCCAGCTGATTCCACTCAGTGACCTGGTAGAGTTTCTAAGGCTATAAATCTTTAGGGAAGCAGACTGCTTTGTCTTTCTCCTGGGGAGCAGTCGGTGGGCTCAAACCACCGACCTTTTAGTTAGCAGCCGAATGCCTTAGCCACTGGGCTAAGAAGAGGTCCTTATGAAGAGTCACAGGGAGCCAGCTAAATAAGGGTGATAATTAGTGTCTCATCACTTAGGACAGGTGTTGCAGCCAAATAAAGCCAATTCAGGTGGTGCCACCACGTGAGCTATGAAAACCCTTTTTATTTTTTCAAATTTCAAAATTGCAGATCGGAGACTAGGGCTTGTGCACCCAGAGTGATTGAGGGTGCCAGGCACAGTGCCAAGTGGTTTTATTTTATGTGATAGTCAGAGTGAGATTGAGACTATTATTCCCATTTTGCAGCTAGGGAAATAGAGGCTTAGAGAGGTTGAGTAAAGAGGCCAGGTCACACAACTAATCCATATTGGACCAGGATAAACCCCAGTTCTTTCTGAGCCTGGAGCCTGGAGCTAACCATCAATTTGTCCTGCTGGGTCCTGGCCAAACTCGGATTGGAGCCCTGTCTCCTGGTTTCTAACTGGGGCTCTTCATGTTACATCATACCTGTTGGTATCAGCAGAACTATCCCCAGAACCCTCACCAGCCCCATGTCCTACTTTCACCGGAGGCCTTCTCAGGCTGGAAAGATCCTGGGGGTGGTGGGACAGGATCCAGGAAGGGGCTCAGGGAGCTGATGCCAGCTCCTTTCTCTGCAGTATTTCACCTACAGCGTGCTGCTCAGCCTGCTGGCCTGCTCCGTGTTCCTGCAGATCAGCTGCATCGGGAAGCTGGTGCTCATGCTGGCTATCAAGTTCATCTACGTGCTTGTCGTCGAGGTGCCCGGCGTCACGCTCTTTGACAATGCCGACCTGCTGGTCACCGCCAATGCCATGTATGCAGCACCTCCCTCACGCCCTCCACCAAATCTGGGCACCTTGGGGAGGCGGGAGGAGCAGGGGGCTGCAGAGGACTCAAAGGGAGATTGTCCTGTTCCTTTCCAGCTCTGGACAATGTTCTACTCTGACCACCTGGGCAAGGCCCAGCTTCTTATTCCTTTCCCTCCCTCCTTCCTTTCCCCCCTGTGGTAGGAGTGGTCACAGGATAGGAGTGACTCAGAATAACTGTTCCCACTGTCCTTCTGCCTCCAGTTTCCTACTCACTCCTGATCTCTGCCCTCAGTGAGTTGCTCTTTACTTGATGGAGAAGCCTCTAAGGGACTATTGGTACCTAATTCCAATTGCCTGTAACAACTCAAAAGAGCTCTGGTGGTGTAGTGCCTAAGGCATTTGACTGCTAACCAGAAGGTTGGTGGTTCAAAACCACCAGCCATTCCAGAAGGAAGACTGGGCAATCTACTTCTATAAAGATTTACCTCATCAGAAACCCAAAGGGGGTTGCTATGAGTCAGAATCGACTTGATGGCAGTGAATTTGGTTTTGTTTTTTGGTGGCAACTCGGACCCAGAGAGGTCAAGGTTCAGCAGAACCAGATAGCTAGTGAGAGTGCTGGGAGCAGAGAGACAACCTCTGTTGTTTGCAAGCTCTGTGTCTTACCTTGAGCCAGGAACTTCAACATACATTATTCCTTTCTGTTATTCATCCTTTTAGCCTAGAAAAGTAGGCAGGGCCACCACAGAAAGTTGCCTACTATGTGCACTACTATAAGGTGACAGTGCACAAAGGCCCTGGTGATGAGAGGGGATTGAACCTCACTCAGGGCTGTGTCTGCTGCAGCAGTACCTTTTCCTTGGCAAAGAGGCAGGGCAGTCTCCTCAGAAGCCGGCACCTGTGGAGCTACCTCTGCCCAGCAAAACCCCAGATAGCAGCATCCCTGGAAATAGGGATTGCCTCCACTTGACCAAAAAAAACTGAAGCTCAGAGGGAGGTTAGGTCAAACAGCCAGGAGGTGGTGGGTGTACAAGTGTCCAGGCTGCCAGATTTCCAAGGAGGTGGCTTCCAGAAGAGAAGGAGCTCTGGCTTTGAGTTGAATTGAGTTTCAGTATCACCCTCAGACAAACATGTAGTTATTCTTCCTGAACTTCACTGTTTTTCCCAGGAAAATGGGAATAACAAACCCATGGTAGTGAAATGCATGGAAAGTGTCAAATACAAAGTTCCCTCTTCTTCCCATCACCACCACCCTGTGCACACACAAGACACACATTGGGAAATGGAGGGAAAAAATGTGTGTGACAAGTCTCTGTCGCTCGGATCAGATGAGGAAATGAAGGTATAATGAAGGATCTCAGTCAGATTCAAGGAGGAACTTGGCAGTTGTGCGGGGCTCTGGGCAGAGGACTGGAGAGACCAGCACTAGGAGTGGCACAGGCTGCAGTCCCGTTGGAGGGTGACCCAGAGGTCTCTATCCTAGAGCAGGTCTGGAGTGGTGAAGTTTTTTTTTTTAATCTTTTAAAAAATTATTGTTTTATTCTGGTAAAATATATATAACATAAAATTTACCATTGTAACCCTTTTTAAGTGCACAATGCAATGAGATTATTTACATTCACAAAGTGGTGCAACGTTCACACCATCTATTTTCAAAACATTTTCATCACCCCAAAGAGAAGCTCAGGACCCACCAAGCAGTAACTCCACCCTTCCTCCCTGCAGCCTCTGTGGCCTCCAGTCCCCTTTCTGTCTCTGTGCATTTGCCTGTTCTAGATATTTCATATAAACCAAACCAAACTCACTGCTGTTGAGTTGGACCCGACCCATAGCGACCCCTTCTTGGGCTTCCGAGGCGGCATCACTAGGGAAGTAGATTGCCCCATCTTCCTTCCGAGGAGTGGCTGGTGGGTTTGAACCGCCAGCCTTCTGGTTAGCAGTCAGATGCCTTAGGCACTATGCCACC
>NW_006921701.1:8897490-8946934 GCF_000298275.1 Orycteropus afer afer | reverse complement strand
CCATCTTCCTTCCGAGGAGTGGCTGGTGGGTTTGAACCGCCAGCCTTCTGGTTAGCAGTCAGATGCCTTAGGCACTATGCCACCAGAGCTCCTTAGATATTTCATATAAGTGGAATCATATAATATTTGTCCTTTTATGTCTGGCTTACTTCACTCAGCATGGTATCTTCAAGGTTCCTGCATGTATCAGGATTTTGCTTCTCTTTATGGCTGGGTAATACTCCATTTCAAGTATATACTACCTTTTGTTTATCTGTTCATGTGTTGATGGACACTTGGGTTGTTTCCACCATTTGCCTATGAATGGTGAATTTGGCTCCCCTTTCTCACGCTCCTCACTACCCTGAGTCTCTCCTCTCCCACTTCTCAAGTTGGCTGCAAGGAATGGAGGTCATTTCTGGACTAGGAGACCCTGGTGTGGGTCTAGAGTGGTATTGTCCAAAAGGTACATAGTGCAAGCCACACGTGTGATGTCAAATTTTCTAGAAGCCTGGGAAGAGGTAGCTCCACAGACAGGCTTGTGGGGAGACTGCCCTGCATCTTTGTAGAGGAAAAGGTGACCCTTCACCTGTAGACACAGCCCTGAGTGGAGGTTTAGTCCCCTCTCATCACCAGCACCAGGAGCCTTTGTGCCCTGTCACCTTCAAACAGGGCACATACTACCCAGCCTCTGTGGTGGCTCTGCTTACTTTACTGAGCTGCTATGAGAATGAGTAACAGAAAGGAATAATGTATGTTGAAGTGCCTAGCTTGAGGTGGGACAAAGGTCCCAATAATTTTAGTAATTTGTTATTGAACCAAAGAGCTCTAGTGGTATAATGATTAAGGCATTTGGCTGCTAACCAAAAGATCAGTGGTTTGAACCCACCGGCTGCTGTGCAGAAGAAAGATGGAGTGGTCTGCTTCTGTAAAGATTGCAGCTTTGGAAACGCAGTGAGGGTTGCTATGAGTTGGAATCGACTTAATGGCAGTGAATGAATGAGTTATTTAACTAGGGTATCCAAAATACTATTTTAACAGTCAATATAAAACTTATTAATGAGATATTTTGCATATTTCATGTAAAGACACAAGAACAGTGCCCCTTTACCATTCATTTTTTTCACACCAGTTCTTGAAACCTGGTGTGTAATTTACACTTCCAGCACATCTCAGCTAGGACTCAGTACATTTCACAGGCTCAGTGGCCACATGTGACTAGTGGCTCCTGTACCAGACAGCACAGGGCAGGTATTTCTCACTCACTTTTAATGGCAACAGAGAGAAGAGGCTGGGGTGGGAGATGCAGGCAGGCCTCTACCCAGGTGGATGTGCCCAGGGTCCCAGGTAAGACCTAGGGGATTTGTGGTCATGGTGACCAGATGCTGGTTAGAGCTGGGACTTTCTGTGAGCCTCCCATTCTTCACCGAAAACAGCTGAAAGTCCACAGATATGTGAGTTGGAGATGGAGCAACAGTAGTGGGGGCAGCAGAGCAGGGTGGGGCAATAACCAGGGCATGGGGGGGCAGCAGAATGGGGGGTGGGGCCAGCAGAGTGGGCACAGGAACAATAGAACAGGATGTGAGGCAGTGATGGACTAGGAGGCTGCCTTACGCAGAAGTGTGGCTCTGAACAGCCTTTTCCAACTTCTCTTCACAGAGAATTCAGCAACAATGGGACCTCCCAGTGGTGAGTTGATGTCCTTTCTTCATATTCTCAGATATGGCCCTCCCTGTCCTTAGCATGAGCAGCCAGAGCCCAGGTGGAAAAGGGGCTTCTGTGGCAAGACGGGTGGTGAAGGAGGAGACTGGAGCCGGCAAGAAGACTGTCTTTTCCTGGTGTACCAAGGGGTCTTAGTTGGAGAAATACCCTTCTTTTCTTTTATAATCTTCGTCACCCCAAGATGATCCTTAGTACCAGTGGCCAGGATCACAAGAATCATGGATTATTCCTAGGGCCTCATTTGAAAGCATATAGCCTCAGGCTCTTCCCCGGGCAGCAGCATGGACACAAGAGACAGGACCTGTGCCCTCCCCAGAGGTCGCAGAGTAGAGAGCATGGGAGCGGAGCCTTGCAGGGTGTGTAGGGTGAGGTGCCCCAAATGGAGAGGGTGGTAACAGCAGTCAGGGTTTGGGGCTCTTTACTGGGACATGAATCAGGGTTCAGAATGGCACTTTTATTAAAAATATGTACTAATAATGCTAACAAAAATATAATTAGACAATAACAGCTACCATTTCTGGAATGCCTATTGTTTGCTGGGTACTAGGCTGAGCATTTTGTACACAGCATTTTTAATCCTTCCTGTGCTTTTGGAATGTGGATAGTTATTCCGTTTTACAGACAAGGAAACTAAGGTTGAGAGAGATTAAGAGACTTGCCCAAGGCCACCCAGCAACAGGGTCAGCATGGCCTGCCTGGCGCCTGTTTCTATACCCTCTGTCCCTGTCTTGTCTATTGAGAAAGACCTGGGATGTGCACACTGCCTTTGTGAAGGGTCACATTAGTTCCATGATGTGCCCATCATAAGACCATGCAGGTATGGGCAGGGCTTGAAATGGTCTACCAGCCAGGAAGGCTTCCTGGAAGAGGCTCACCTCAGGCAAATATTGAGCAAGGGTAAGGAGGAGAAGAGGCTATAGTGGGAGAAAGAAGGAAAAGCTTGGGGCAGAGGCACTTGGAATGTGACGTGAGGTGTCAAGCTATCTCAGATCTACCTCCCACTTGCAGCCCTGAGCACGCAACCAAAGTGGCACTGAAGGTGGTGACGCCCATCATAATCTCAGTCTTTGTGTTGGCCTTGTACCTGCATGCCCAGCAGGTGGAGTCTACTGCCCGCCTCGACTTCCTCTGGAAACTGCAGGTGGGTGGCCCTGGGGCTGGAATTAGGGTGGGGGAGGCGCCCCCACCTCACAGCACCTGGGAGAAAACAGGCAAGCTCTTCTGCTTGGGATGGGCCTGGCCTTAGTACCTAATAGATGCATCTGTCTCCGTTGTCTGTCTTTCTCCTCCCCTAAGTGTGTGTGTCTGCTCTGCTCTTTTTATAACTCAGAAGTGATTGGGTTTAGGGCTCACTGTACACAGGTATGACCTCATTAACATAACAAAAGGAGATCCCCTATTTCCAAACAGAGTTGTATTTACATACAAAGTTTAAAATTTCAGCATATGTTTGGTGGGGGATACAAGTCACTCCGTAACAGGCCATGTCTATGTGCAGGCGTGTGTGTGTGAATGTAGGAGGGAGTTGTCTCTGCCTGCCAACCTGTGTCACCATTTCTCTACTAGGCTCTATGACAGGCAGCTATGCTAGCACTTCCCTCTACTTCCCATGTCGTGCTGGGTCTTTGGGAGAGGTGGAGAAAACATCATCAAACAAATAAAAACTTGAAAAGGAGGTCTGGCTCACTCTGTGTTGCCTCTAGCCTGCTCTGCTGTTGAACTGTAGTCATGGTGCATGCAGAGCCATGCAGGGGTGCTGGTGGGGGGGGGGGACACCTAGGGTCCTTAGCTTTCCCCAGGTCCCTGCACAAGGGACGTGGTTAGCCAGAAGCTCTTCTGTAAGGCCTTGCCTGGAGCTTTTGGCTCTGCTGAGCCTGGGAAGCAGCCTCAGCTGTCACCCCTATTGAGACAGTTGCCTGTGTGATTGTCCCAGCATCTGTGTCCTTTTAAGGCTCGGGAGCCACTTCCACTTCCCTCCATTCTAGGCGACCCCAGACTATGCTTGCTACTTGGAGAGGAATTCTCTCTAAGGAGAGTGGCTTGGCCTGTCCCTGAGGCTCTCTGTTGTTCCCTGACAAACAAAGTGGTCCTGTGTCCCCCTCCCCAACATACACACAAACACATACACACACGAGCACTCCCATTCAGGCACTGACAGACCTCATGCACAGATTGCAGAGCCTCCTCTGCAGTGTACGAACGAAGACAGATCAGGCTTATCCTGGGCAGGCACCCGGCCTGAGCTGTCAGAGCAGGAAGTCTAGGTGTTCCCTTTCGTGTGTGATGGGCCTCTCTAGTGGCCCCCATGATGGAGAGGACATGTATCCTTGTCCATTAAGCACCTCACACCTTCCCCTTTCCTGATAACACACCCTGACTCACAAGGCCCCCTGAGGGCTACCTGTGGGCCCTGCCCTCCTGTAACCTCCTTATCTCAATTCTCAGGAGAGCCCACTCTGTCTTCTTCCCACGGGGCTGACCATCAAAGGGTTGAAGACCCCTGAGCCTTCCTGCGCTGTTAGGGCCCAAACTTAGAAGTAGTTGACTGTCTTGGCAGCTGCCCAAAGTGCCTTGGCGTGGACTCCCCAGATGTGGCAGGAGTGCCTCATCGACTCTGGGAGCTTGGCTTCTGTTCCCAGCAGTAACTCTGCTCCCAGCCTCCACCTGTACTTTGCCTAACTCTGGGGCAGATGCTTTCTAGGAGGGACAAGGCACACTTCTGCCACCTGCTGGGCTCTTAGAGGTAGCTATTTGTGCCTGGGGTCTCTTGTGGCCTCAGCAGGCAGGAAGAGCAGGGCTGTCAGAGGCAGATGGACCAACTGCTGTGGGCAGCCCACAAAGACGATAGGGATTCCCATTCCAGCCTTCTCTCTCTGGGCCACCTGTTCCAGACCTAGGAGCAGAGAGCCCTTATTTACTGGGAGGGGGTTGGTCAAAGTGTCCTACCTCACAGGAGCAAAGGTCCCTGGTCTAAAAGGCTGGGACAGGAAGATAGCACCTGCCAGCTGGACCACCTGGCATCTGAGGGTGGCTGATGGAAGGTGGGGCCCCTGTAGGGTCTAGGAGCTTCCTTTGGCAAACCGCAATCCTACTGTCCTGGTCATGTTTCCCAGGGCACCAGGAGTGACAGGCTGTGAGTGGTGCAGTCAAGGACCCTATTATCTATCTCTGGGTCAAGGTGAGGCCCTGAGCCGTGGGACAGTTTGCTCTCCCTCCCACTGGACGTAGGCTAGTAGCCTTGGGTAGGTACACCAGCTCCTTCCCACAGACAGGCAGCACTCACAGGGACAGCCAGGCCCTGAGCAGTAGTCTTGGCCCTTTTGGAGATCCTAGTTGCAGCCAAATAGGAAGGCCTCTGCATTTAGTTAGAAAAGGCCCATGCAAGCTGGCTAGATCATTTCCATGGCCCCACTAATGATCCTGTCTGTGCTGCTTGACTAACGCAGTCACTTCCCAGCTCAGGTGCTCCAGGGGCTGATTTGTTTGCCATTGAGGGTATAGAAGCCAGCAGACACTGCTCAGTAATCCCCTTCATACCTCGAACACTGGTCAGAAATTGGTGGCATGACCACCTTCACTTCCACCCCTTTGTGCCCCTACTTGATTTGAGAGCCCCATGTAGTCCCTTTAACCTGAAGATAGAGTGACCACAGACTCCAGCGGACCAGTCCCAGGATCCAAACTGGGAAAAGCCAGTGTTTAGGGTGATATGCTTCCATCCCCACCCCATGCAGCACCTACACTTCCTGCCCCCACCTGCCAGTGTTTGGCTGTGGAGTGAGTCTGCTCTGATGAGAACTAGAGAGACTTGTGGAGTTCTGAGTGGTTTTTCCCTTTGGGGTCAGTCAGTTAAGGTAACGCTTATCAAACTTCTTTTCTTACAGTATTTTCCGATATTAAGAGAAAAATGAAAAGCTGAGGTGCACTTGGGCCACTGGAGAGCTACTGGGTGTGGTCTATAGACTATCCCTTTAACCTCTACTGCCCAATTCTAATCTTGGGCAGACAGGATCTTTACAGTCTGTTCTCTGGGACCCATTCTTTCCAGGGATTCCCAAACACATCACCTCCCAAGAGGTGAGCAAGGGGAGAGCTGTTAGTTGCAGTCAGATCAGCTGCACCTCATGACAGCCCCAGACACAACAACTGACATTGCCGGTCCTGCACCATCTTCATAATCACTGGTTATGGTTGAGGCCATTGTTGCAATTACCATGTCAGTCCATCTCATGGAAGAGTTCCCTTTTTTTCACTCACCTTTTGCTTTAACAAGCATAATGTCTTTGCTAATAACATATCCAAAGCTGAAGTCCTGCCATCCTTGCTTCTAAGGAACCTCACTTCTGAGGGGAGAGTTAGAGACTTATAAATATCTTTTCCTTTTTGATTGTCAGGGTAACAGGCTCTCTTTATAGAAAACTTGGAAGTAGAGAACAGTCTGGAGAGGATAAAAAGCTGAGTATGGGTTGAAATCCTGGGAACCTATTGCCATTGGGTGAATTGAGCTGTCCTTTCTAAGGAGAGCTGCCCCCTACCCTCTTCCCTGCCTCCCTTTCTGACCGGGTCTTCTGCTCCAGGCCACGGAGGAGAAGGAGGAGATGGAGGAGCTGCAGGCCTACAACCGGCGGCTGCTGCACAACATCCTGCCCAAGGACGTGGCCGCCCACTTCCTGGCCCGAGAGCGCCGAAACGACGAGCTCTACTACCAGTCCTGTGAGTGCGTGGCCGTCATGTTTGCCTCCATCGCCAACTTCTCCGAGTTCTACGTGGAGCTGGAGGCCAACAACGAGGGAGTTGAATGCCTGCGGCTGCTCAATGAGATCATCGCCGACTTCGATGAGGTGCAGGCCTGAGGCTGGTCTTGCTCCCAAGGGAGCTGGTACAGGGGGTGAAGGGCTTAAAGAGGCCTGACGCCCCCTTCACCACCCAGATAGGATAGTGATGATAGTGGCTCTGGCGCTGGGGCCCTACCTGTGTCACAAGCTCTGTAGTAGGCACCTTGCATACAGTTCCCTTTTACTATCATTATGTCCTAGATGAGGAAACTGAGGTCCACAGAGGTTACACGTCTTGCCTAAGGTCACAGCTGAGTGGCTAAGTGGCTGAGCTGGGATTTCAGCCCAGGCTATTTGAATTTGAAGTCTGTGACCTGCCTGCTGGCTCACCAACAACCATCTCATCACCCCTTCTCCTCTTGTGTCTTCCAAGGCCCCAGAGCCTGGGAATCGGTGTTCATGCCCAGGGCTTTGAGAGAGTCAAAAGAAGGCGAAGTTTCTAAGCTAAAGAAGGAGGCAGGGGAAAGATGGAAGGCCCTGAGCAGCAGAGGCAGAAAAAAAAAAGGACATGCTTTCATGTCTCTGCTGAGCACCTGTGTGTGCCAGGCCCTGGGGGTTTTGCGCTGAGTAGGGCATCCTCAACCCTGGGAGCTCACTGAGTATTCCCAGTGGGAATACAGGGTCTGGGCATGGAGTGTCAGGAGGAGAGGAGTGAGGGAGCTGGGACCTTACAGTGTCAGAAACAGCCAGCAAGACTTCGGGGCAGTGGGGTAATTGAGGTTGGCCAAAACAGGTCTGGGGAGGCTTCTGGCAGAGTCTGGAGTTATAAGAAAGGCATCCTACTGGGCAAAGATTGAGGTAATTTCCCAGGGTGGGATGGGAGCATAAGCCAGCAGAGGGGGAGGTGACCATCCAGTCCCTGTTGGGGCAAGGGACCCAGAGGTGCCTAGTGACCTTGCCCCAAGGGCTCTTGGTATGGAGTAGGCAGGTCACTAGACATGGGTAAGTGGGGCTGGAAGGAGGCCTTGCTCTGTTGGGAACGTCAAGTGCTTCACAGGAGGTAATGGTAGAGATAGGCCCCTGACTGTGTGAAGCAGGGGTCATGAAGGATTATGCTGTGGCCCTTCCCTGGCCACTGTCATGCCTCCCTGGGGATCTCAGTACTCCAGACTCGGGGACAACCCAGGCTTGGTCTCCTTTGCTCCAGATCATCAGTGAGGATCGGTTCAGGCAGCTGGAAAAGATCAAGACCATCGGCAGCACCTACATGGCTGCCTCGGGCCTCAACGACTCCACCTATGACAAGGTGGGCAAGACCCACATCAAGGCTCTGGCTGACTTTGCCATGAAGCTGATGGACCAAATGAAGTATATCAATGAACACTCCTTCAACAACTTCCAGATGAAGATTGGTGAGGCTGGGCCCCAGGGAGTGCTGAGTGCTTTTAGGGGCTCCCCTTCCCCTTCCTGCATCTGTCATCCCAGTCCAAGGGCAGAAGGCAAGAAGGCTCACTCCTAGGAGCAGCAGAGGCTGACAAGTACATTCCCCTGTTCGGATTGGGGGTGCTTCCTGGGGCCTGGCGATCCCTCCTGAATGATTGCCTGAGCGTGACGTGAGCAGGGCCCCTCTTTCTGAGCTCCAGCCCAGCCCACTCATCAGGAATGCCGGGTTGGAACTATGGCTGCACCTTTGTGCCAAGGTCACCTGGCCTTCTGGTGGCTGCCACACGCAATTATTTCTAGTAATATTGACTTAATGGCAGTATTTTATTTAAAAGTGTATCAAATTCATTCCACAAAAATGTAAGGCAGTATTTAATGTTACAAATCTTAGGTTTGCAAATTTATAAGAATATTGAACATAGAGCTACAAAATTGTTACCAAAATAAAATTAATAAAACAAAATAAGATTTTAAAAAACTACACATGAAGATAAAATCGTGAAAAATTGACAATGAAATGGTGTTTTAATTTTTTTCAAAGAGTGTAATCTTAGAAGATAAAATGGGTCACTGAGCTGTTCTTAGCTGCACCGACTGGGGAGGGAAATGCAGGGGGTGTAATGAGAAGTCTGCTCCATATATCTTCCCTGGATCCTTAGTCACATGCCTCCACGCTCATTTGACAGTTTTGAGGGGAGCTTCGCAGACACTAGTGTGGTGTTGGGGGAAGGGTGGTGTTGGGGGGGATGGCAGGGCTAGTGCAGAGGAGCGGCTTCCCCATCCTCAGTGTCTTTGTGGAGAGGGGGATTCTGAACAGAGGCTTTGGGTCAGTTTCAAAACAGGGTCCTATTCTAGTCTCTCAGAAAATGTTTGAAAATGTATCTATCTGTCTGTAATTCAATGTCATTTGTTGTTTTATTACCCTATATTTTGGCACGTTTCAAGCCTAAAAAGGAGTTGAGAGCATAAAACCTCTGCTACAGAGTCAAATTCATCTCATAAAGACCCGGTAGGACAGGGTGGAACTGCCCTTTTGGGGCTTCCAAAGCTGTAATCTTTATAGAAGCAGACTGCCACATCTTTCACCCACAGAGCAACTGGTGGGTTCAAACCGCTGACCTTTACGTTCACAGTGGAGTGCTTAGCAATTGCAGCACCAGGACTCCTCACTGAAAGCCTGGTATAACGAGAACCACATACATTTACATACTCCCTCATTTGCTCCACCCTACTGCTTACAGAGATGGTTTCAGAATTAACAGCTTTGAATTTGTTTTTCTGTGAAGTTCAAGATATTTTTGTACTTCTTTTTGTCCTTACACTCTGTCTTGCCCAGGATATATGGTCTTGCAGAATTATTTTTGCAACAGAAACTTAGCTTTATTCATTGTTTACTTGTCCTCTTGAAGATTCTGGAGGTAAAGAGCGGATCTTCATATATTCAAAATTTTGATGCATTAGCAACCCTCGGGTATGTTGGAAGCCATAAATGATGCAGATTTCAAATTTTTAAGAAATGTAACACTACTTCACCAACAAAAAGACTGGTATATCAGTTCTCAAAATTAGCATATTAAACTGAAATATTGGATTACTAGAAACCAGTGTTGTGATTAATGTTTTGGGAGGCTTTTCTTTCTGGCTTGAGTGTCAGGAATTGGGCTTTCTCTGAATGAACTGGCTTGTTAGCCGTGTGCACAGAGCTTTGTGGACCAGTTTGCATTTACCACTGGCTGCTGGGAAGCCCAATTGGGGATCTGCTTTAGTTAATGTGTAGCCGGCATTTCTATATGGCCTTCAGTCTTGGTTTTATGTAATGTTGCCATTTGTATTTTCCTTTCCCCTCTTCTTTTTCACCTACTTTCGATTGGTATTTTTCTCCTGGTGTGTAATTTTGGGATCAAACCTGAGGACTGAGTGGTAGAAGCTATCCATAGGTAGATAAGTAGCCAGCAGCTGGCGGTCTGAAGCCCTGTCAGGTATCTCTCTTTATCCACACTCAGGAATGTCTGTGTTAGAGGCATTGACTTGGGGAAATAAATGTAAGCCATTCAGAGCTCAGCCTGGTCTGTGTCTGTGAGGACAGTCTAGCCTGGTCATAGCATTTGGGGTGAAAAGCCACCTGTGTCTTAACAGGACCAAAGAGGATGGTCATGGAGGGAAGACTTTTGAGGACTGGAGAAGGATACCATGCTTGGTAAAGTGGAGGGTCAGCAAAAAAGAGAAAGGCCCTCACCACATGGGTTAACAGAGTGGCTGCAATGGTGGCCTTAAGTGTAGCAAGGATTATGAGGATGGTGCACAGCCTGGCAGTGTTTTGTTCCGTTGTACATAGGGTCACTTTGAGTCAGAGTTACCTCAGTGGCACCTAACAACAACATTGCTAACTAAGTGAGTAGCCTTGAGGGGCTTATTTTGTAGGTTCTCCTGAGTCTGTAGTCCTACTTCTCAAGAAGTTTAGCAACAATGAGGCTTAGCAAGGGCCAGTCTGAGAGTTACAGTTCACGTGATAGGAGGGAGTGTCCTGGGGTGGAAGACAGGGCTGAAAATGGCTAGAGCTGGAGCCAGCTGTGTTAGGGCAGGGTGTGACCAGGAGACAAGGAGGGAGAAGCAGCACAGCAAAGGCTCCGGGGCAGGATTGCTCAGTGTTGCCTTGGGTGAGACTGAAGAATGACAGGCTGGAGCAGAGGTGCTGGGAAGAGATGGTGAGCTTGCGTGTGTGTGTGTGTGTGTGTGTGTGTGTGTTGGGGGGGTGCTCCTTTCCAGAGCTTGCTCACTGGAGTGTCCCCTGCCCTAGAAGAGGCTCAGAGGTGTGGACTACTTGGAGAGAGACAGACTGACAGCAGGAATATGGGTTAGGAGATAGGTTCTACAAAAGAGAGGTGGGCTCCTGAGAGAAACGGAGGAAGGAGGAAGAAGAAAATGATGAATTCTGATATGTTGTCTCAGATGATGGTGAAAATGTAAATGTCTCTGAGAGAGAGACAATTAAGAAAAGGCAATTGGATTATGCACGATGTCACTGGAACCCATGAAGAGGGAAATTTGTGCTGAGTCACGGAGATGGACTTGCTGGAGCTGAGCACTGACTGGGTGACAAGGACACAGGAGAAGTGGGTGTTAGACTTAGTGAGCTTTTTTATTTTTTAAAAGCATTTTGTTGTTTTTGGGAATATACAGCAAAGCATACACCAGTACAGCCATTTCTACATGTACAGTTCAGTGACATTGATTCTATTTGTCAAGTTCTGCAACCATCCTCACCCTCCTTCTCTGACTTGTTCCTCCCCCATTAACATCAACTCACTGCCCTGTAAGGTCCCTATCTAATCTTTCAAGTTGCTGTTGTCATTTTGATCCCATTTAGATAGATCTTATAAGAGCATAAAGCCCAAAGCAGACACTTTTTATGAGTTATGATAAACACTTGTTTGGTTTTAAGAAGACTTAAGGGATATTTTTGGTTTAGAGTTTAAAGATCATCTCAGAGCGATAGTTTCAGAGAGTCGTCCAGCCTCCACAGCTCCAGAAAGTCTTGAGTCTATGAGAATGTGAAATTCTTTTCTGCATCTTAGTGAGCATTGATAGGAGAGGTGCAGGAGACTGTAGGGTTAAGCATAGCCTCGGGCTTGGAAGACACTGAGTATCTTCAGGAGTCAGAACTTCCAGGGTTGGAGGGGTGATAGAGCCAGCCAAGGCAAGAGTTGGTCTTAACTCTGATGCACATGGCTGACTTATGTCTCCTACAGGACTCAACATCGGTCCCGTGGTGGCCGGGGTCATAGGGGCTCGCAAGCCTCAGTACGACATTTGGGGCAATACAGTGAACGTGGCCAGCCGCATGGACAGCACTGGTGTGCCTGACCGCATCCAGGTGAGTGCAACGGCGTCGTCACTGCCTCGCCCATGCAAGTGGCCTCCCTCTAGTGCTAAGGAGGCTTCAGGGCAGTGGCTTCCAATCAGAATTTCTGCAGCAGCTTTGATGGTGGTAGGGCAGTTGGCATTGATGTCTTAGAAGCTTAGAGGACATGTTTGCGTTTCAGCAGGTCAGTACCTTGGACAGATCCGCAGCCCCTTGTAAAGCCCTCTACTGGGCAAGACAAGGAATTGTGGGGAGGGAAAGGAGCCTGGCTGCTGTTTGTCAAGCCAGGAATGCTAATGGGGAGCCAGAGCCCTTCTTCCAGCCCAAGCACCCAGAAGACACAGGGTCTCAACCCAATGGAGCCTGTAGCACTCAGGAGCCTGGTTCAAGGGGCTGTTTTCCAGGGGAGCCAGACTAGGCTGCTGGTCCCTGGGGTGGTGCCTCTACCAGCCTCAGCAGCATAGGGGTCTGGGCGAGACCCAGAGACTTTCCTCTTCTCTTCATCCTTTGTGCCTGATGCTTGTGATTCCCAGGCCTGCCGCTTTCCAGCGGCTTTTGTTTTCCTCAGGTCTACCTTAATTCTTTTTGTGCCAGTCCGACAATAGACAGGCCGCGGGGCTGGACTGTGTTCCTTCTCTCCACATGGCCCCGTCCCCACCCCTTTCCCTGTGAAGTTGTGGGAAGGTCACATAGATTCCCTGGCTTCACTTTTCCCTAAGTGCTAATTTTGCTGTTTTTAAAGCCCTTTGTCAATGCTGACAGTGTTTGAATGTCCTTTAACTTTTGTCCCCTGGGGAACCTCTGGACAGACATGGCCCTGGCTAGACCAGGACCAGACCTGTCTGTCTTGTAGGTGCTGTGGGAGGTATCTTTTCTCACCTCATCCCTGTGCCAGGAGGGAAGGAGAGGCAAGACAGGCTCCAGGGACCCCTCAGCACTGCCCACCCACTCCCACCCCTGCCATAACCCAACACCTCACACTTAACACAGGGCTTCACTGTGCAGGAAACACTGTTAATTCAAAGCTGAGCCCCCTCACCAGCAGCCCACTGCAATTCCTACTCCTCTTCCTCCCTGGCCCCTGACAGCAGGCAGCACTAGGACATGCATCAGGGGTACTGTAGGGTGACTGGGGCAGGGGGAGCCCTGACTATGGTCAGAAATAATTCTTGGATTCTCTTGTGAGACATCTGTCTGTCCTGCTTCTCCCTGCCCTGTCTCTGCCTGCTTCTCTCCTTTACCCCGCAATATCCAAAGCCGGTTCCCTTTGAGGCATTTCTGACCTATGGTAACCCCGTGTGTGTCAGAGTAGAACTGTGCTCCATCGGGTTGTCAGTGGCTGATTTTTCGGAAGTGCCTCTGGGTGGACTCAGTTAGCAGCCGAGCATTTTAACCGTTTTTGTCCCACCCAGGGATGAAGCCACCTGTGAGTTCTAGTCTTTGTTCCAAAAGCTAAAGCAGAGACGGGCAACATGATCTGCCATGAATCCGGGCTTTGCCATTTATTAGCTGTACAACCTCAGGCAAGTGATTGGATTTGCTAGGCCGGAGAGTAATGGTAGTGCTTATCCCCTTAAAAAGATGAGATGAGAGAAGCAGTGGCTCCCAAACTTAGCTGCAGTGAAACACCAGTTTTAAGAAATATTTCTAATCTGGTATGGAGTGATATATTTTGTAAAATACTCTGATGACATACTTGGACATTGTGGCATGTCAGATTGCTGTTAACAGTTTCTACGCCCTTACTCTCAATTTTCATACTTGTCTTATTGTGGGCTGATGACAGACAGTGGGTGGACTGGTAACATTCCAGAAACCACACTTTGAGTAGCACTGAAATAACACATGTGAAGTGCTCATCACGGTGCCTGGCACAGCGTGGCTGCCGGAGAATGGCGGCTGTTGACATTCCTTTCTAATCAGTACTGCCAAAGATGAGGGGCTCTCAGTCCCTGGAAGTCCCCTGTAGTGAAGGGACTGCTCCCCTGCCCAGTGCCAAGGGCAGTGGCAGGATTAGGCCATCAGAGGGTGACTGAGGTCACCTGTGGTCCGTCCTCTCTCCTCCTTTACCTCCTCAGGTCACCACAGACATGTACCAGGTGTTGGCTGCAAACACATACCAGCTGGAGTGCCGGGGTGTGGTCAAAGTCAAGGGCAAAGGCGAGATGATGACCTACTTCCTCAATGGAGGACCCCCACTGAGTTAGCAGCCTCCAGGAACCCTGGCCTGCAGAGAAACAGAAACGTCCTCTTTGTGTGCTGCGTGGGCAGGTGGGACGCCTGCGTTCCAGCTCGCGTGGCTGCGCTGGTGAGATTTTTCCACTTTGACTGCAGAAGCAGCTGCTGCCCTTGCCGGTGGGCAGTAGCCTCCGTCACAGGCCCCGGGTGCCAGCGTCCTGCAAGCACCAAGCTGACCAAAGATGTTTCCCTCTGTAGAAGACTCTGCTAGACTCGGTCTGAATCTTGAGTTTTCCAACGGGTGCTGCTGCACGATGGGAAGGAGCTGCTGAAGCACTTCTTGGTGTGGTGCAGCCCAGCAATGGCACAGCACCTGGGGCCGGGCCTCAGCCTCAGACCAGTGGGTTGGTGGATAGGCCGTGCGACCCTGGTCTTGGGGAAGCTCGGGCCGAGGGGTCTGCTTTTCTGAGAGAGCCTTTACAATTCAGGCAGAGCTCGCAAGTGGTGTTCCATGCAGGGGCTTCTGGCCGGAGTGCTGTGTTTGGAAGGACTGGAGCCTTCATCGCAGTCCTCCTCCCACACTTCAAGTTCACCATGTCCTTTTAGAGAAGCAGAACTGATTGCAAGGGGGAGGTAAGAAGACTCCAAGCAAAGAGTAGTGGTTCTGAGAGAAAGAAAATATTTATTAAATTAAACAAACGAGTTTTCCGTGCCCTTCTTTAGACTATGCTAGTTGTATGCGTGTAAGAGACACACAAGCCAACGAGGAGCACTTCAGCAGGATGCCACTGGGGGGGAGGGGGAGGGGGGGGACCCCAACTTGTCTTTTTTGTATTTTTTATTTTGTATTATTGAAAACCTTGGAGATCTAACAGATATACCAAATTCTATATTTTGTAAATTCTCTATATTAGAAAACAGCTGTGCACAGCGGGGCGTTAGTGCTAATTTGTACTGTACGTATGTCGGTGTACGTGCTGGTGTATGGGTGTGTGTGTTCATGCTGTGAACTGGTCTCACACAGGAGTCCTGTTTCCCCTCACTTCAGACTTGGCAGTTTTCGGTTTGTCCAGGTACAGCTGGAGCCGTAGATGTGTCTGTCTGGAGAACCACACATTCAGATTAACTAGGAAAGTGCATAGACATAGCATCCCAGCTCTCTCTGTCTCTGTAACACACACACATCACTTACCATAGTAAAATGCAAGCAGAACAATAAGAAGAAACCAAATAGGTTTTCCCCAAATCAGGCCGAGTTTAGAATTAAGGGAAACAGTCCCAGTCTGCAGCCACCATGTACCTCCTGCTCCCTGGGATCATCAGTTGTTCACTGCCTGGAGAGGGGATGCTCCAGGCCCTCTGCTGGGCAGGCGGGGACTGGCCCAAGCCCAGGGGATCAGGCTCCGCCTTCTCCTTGACCGAGATGCATACGGGTGGCTTGTGATTCTCTCCAGAGATGATCCCTTGGGCCTGGGGGTGTGATGTGCAGCCTTCAGGCTTCAAGAATGGGATGGGCATTTGCTCTCCATCTGCCAGCCAAGCCAAAGGACCAGTAGATAGAGCCCAGCTTCACAGTCCACGGGACAAAGCCAACAGACTTGCTTTTTGGGGAGAGAACAGTTAAATATACTGTGAAAAAGATGCCTAGATTTTCTAAGCTATGAGGGAGGCATTTGGAAAATGATATACTAACATAGAGGTCTATTCAAGCAAAATCCCTGGGACCTGTGCCCAGATCTTCTCATTGCTTTTCAGGGCAGAGTTATTAATCACTTCCAACAAGAGCGTGAGGAGGTGAGGTGGAAGCTGCATGCCAGCTGCTGAGATGTTCCTCTGATGCCCACCTCTCCACCTCTCACTGGACACTGGCACCACCCCTCCTCCCCCCATACCACCTCCCACCCAGTTTGAACACAGCTCTGAGAAACAACGCCTGTGAATCGAAAGCTGCCAAGCCTGAGGCTGTCTGTGCTTTAGCCGCTCATCCTTTGAGTTTGCATCGCCCCTCTGCATCCCTTGCAAGGGGCTGGCTTTTGCCCTGTGTTCTCCGGTTCCCTGTCCGCCATAGCGCCCACTAGTGGTGTTGGGTTTTCCTTTTGCTTCCAACCTGAATAAAGTGTGTGTGCTGAGTTCATCTGTGTTCCCCCGTTGGTCATTCCCCCCAACCTCGTGGGGCCCCTGCCCCTCCCCATCCCAGCAGTGACTGTTGACAACGTGCAGTGCTAGTTCTTCATTCCCTCTAAGGGGTGTGCACTCTTTTTATTCCTGCTCTTGCAAAAAATGGATACGATTATGATTTCCCATGGAAATTGAAAAGTCTATTTAAATAATTTAACTATTAAACACTTTCACTGATGATGTGTCCTGATTTGATTTGCGGCGTGGGCCACAGGGGGCCTGCTCTGGGCCCTAAGAAAAGCACGCTAACCTCTGACTTTGGGGTGGGAGGTGGGTGCTGGGGAGGGAGCGTCAGAGGGAGACAAAGCACCAACCACACACTTATCCATCCATTCCACATGGGGATGCTGTCCCTTCTGTGCCCTCTGCACCAAGAGGCATTCTATCCTTTTTCAAAAATGGGTCTTTGAGGCTGTGGCACCCAGATTTCCCATTTTAGCATGCTGTGTTTGTGGCAGTCATAAACAGTTTGCCAGAGACTCAGACCCACTTCATTACTAGCACAGTGATGAGATGTTTGGGTGGAATTTTGTCTGTTTTCTCAGCTGAGAATCCTACACCCCAAGTCCATTCAGAGGGACAGTAGGTGGCTAACAAGTAACCAAAATAGTAGGTTGCTCTGCTACACCACTATCCCATGCTATACTCTGTCAATTTGACATGAGTATGTTACATGCTTAGTATGTGCAATGCTCCATACCACAAGGGAGAACGTGAATTGGTTCCTGTTGGCTAGGAATACAAGGGGAGCTCTGGTAGCACAGTGCCTAAGGCACTTAACTGCTAACCAGAAGGCGACGGTTCAAATCCACCAGCCACTCCTCGGAAGGAAGATGGGGCAAT
This sequence comes from Orycteropus afer afer, assembly GCF_000298275.1. Classification (NCBI taxonomy): domain Eukaryota; kingdom Metazoa; phylum Chordata; class Mammalia; order Tubulidentata; family Orycteropodidae; genus Orycteropus; species Orycteropus afer. The sequence continues at coordinate 8,929,954 of NW_006921701.1, read as the reverse complement.
CTATTTCTGTAGTGATACTGCCTCGGAAACCCAAGGAGGAGGTCACTATGAGTCAGGTCCGACTCGACGGCAAATAACAACAACAACAGGAATACAAGAATGGGCTGTGAGGCAAAGGTGGGATGGGATGGGGTGGGGGAGGGTTGGTAGTTTGAGAGACACCTAAACATTCTGATAAGATCATGCAACTCTTTCCCCCTGCCCTCCTCTAGTGGAAGAAACAGCCAGACACAATTTCAGCACAAAGGAGATGGGTGAAATAGAGACCTCTAAAGGGCACTCTGTGGCCACAGAGGAGAGGACAGTTTACTTTGTCCAGATGAACTGGTAAGAGGCACACCAAGGAGGTATCTTAATCAAGACTTTAAATAGCAGAAGCCATGAAGAGCAAACAAGATGGGTTTACTGGAAGGATGGAGAGGGTTCTCATATACTGCAAACACCCTGACAGTGATAGGAGCATTTTTAGGCACCTTATTATACCTACTCAATTACTGACTCTCTTGTTACCCAACATTTCACATTTACAACAATAGTAAAAAGTCTATTTTATGCATTAACAGTGTAGGTCTGGCAGTAACAACTGCTGAGGTGTGAGGCGAGAGTGACATTAGCTGTGATGGTTAAGGTTATATGTCAACTTGGCTGGGCTATGATTCTCAGTTGTTTGGCAGTTATGTAATGATGTAGTCATCCTCCATTTTGTGATCTGATGTGGTCATCCACCATTTTCACGACACTGATTTTCCCATAATGACCTGGTCTTTGGAACCTAACCATGTTGTTAAATGAGGAGTGGGTGTGGTAGGATTTTTCTCCTAGAATTGGGGATCCCAGATCCAGGTAATCATTGGACTCACTACCCAATGCCATCAAGTCAATTCCAACTCAGCAATCAGAGTCACTGAAGAACATACACCTTCTCAGTTCCCATCCCCAGGGAATCAATAGATTCAGTAGAACTTGTGTGGGGCTGTGCATTAGTTTCCTAGGCTGCTATAACAAAGTGCCACAACATGAATGGCTTTACACAACGAAAATGTATTGTCTCAGTTTTGGAGGCTGGTAGTCTGCATTCAGGGATTCAGCAGGCCCATTTTCTCCAAGGTGTCTAGGGAAGATCTTGTCTTTTTCAGTATCTGGCAGTCCTAAGCACTCCTTGATATGTAGATGTTTCTTTCATGTGGCCATCTTCCTTTCTCTTTCATCTTTTTTCATGAGGATACCACTTGGATGGGATTAGGACTCACCCTTCTCTGATAAGACGTCATGGTAACTGTTGGTGGTGGTGGTAGTTCTTTTTGAGTTGATTCTAACTCGTGGCAACCCCATGTGTAACATCTTTCCCAAATCTATTTCCTAACAGGTTAGAATGCCAACCTATCTTTTGGGGCATAGAATTCAATTCATAACATGCCGTGAATTCAAAGGCTTTCCAGATGATATTCATGATCAACCACTTTTGGAAACCACAGCTGTAGTGCTCTGTCATCTCCATACCCCCCACCCTATCCTCCTCACCCTCCAGTCTCCCAGTCTCTGCCTCTCAGGACAGATTCTCAAGAGAACACCTCGTAGTAGGTGCATCTACCTCTGGTTCAGCCATCTACTGCTGGATGGGCCAAATCACATGGAAGAAGTCAAGCTGCCTAGAGCCTACACCTGTGTGGAGACAGTCAGGGGTGGGGCTCAGTCCTCAAAAGAGGCTAATTTGGGTTTCTAAGGATTTCCACCACTTGTCAGTTTGTTGTACTATGGTAGCTTGCATGTTGCTGTGATGCTGGAAGCTACTAGTATTTCAAATACCAGCAGGATAACCCATGGTGGACAGGTTTCAGCGAAGCTTCCAGACTAAGACTAGGTAGAAGGACGTGGCAATTTATTTCTGTAAAAAAGTGCCCACTCATGAAAAGAAAGACTGTCTGTTACAGTGCCAGAAGATGAGCCAGTCAGGTTGGAAGGCACTCAGAATGCAGTGGCTGCAACCACGGGCTCAAGGTAGAAATGATTATGAGGATGGCACAGGACCAGGCCATGTGTCATTCTGTTGTACATGGGATCACTATGAGTTGTATCCAACCCAATGGCACCTAACCACCACCACAAGGAATTCCAGAATTCCAGCAGGAGAGGGAAAAGAGCACACTAAGTGCACAAGAGAGCAAGTAAAGGTTGGAAACTGCTTGGCAGTAGCTGAGAGGAGGGGAGGGGGCTATGAAGGTGGATGGGACTCAAACCATGAAGGGCCTAGCAATGTTGTACTTGGGAGTTTGGATTTTATCCTGCAGGCAATAGGTAGTTATGGAAAGATTTTAATGGAAAATGTGACAAACAGTGGAACAGTGGAGTCAAGAGATGTGCAGCTTCCACATAGTCTGGGTGAGAGAATCTAAGGGCATGAAATCTGTTGGTGAGAGTGGAGCTGGGGAACGGGGAGATGCTTGGTAAATTACATGCACAGATAAAGAAAAGGTGAAGTCTAGAACAATTCTAGACTGAAACCAAATATACAACTACCTTTTGCAACAGACTCAGCTGTGGGCTGGGGATACATTGGGTTTAGTTTTGGACATTAGTCAGATATCCATGGGATATCCAGGTGGTGCTCTCCCACTTCCTTATCTATATGATACTGTGGATTGTGGCTGCTGGCTGCCTGATCCACCTGTCCACTTCCCATCAATACACAGACCTCCCCCCAGCACACACACTCACATTCATGGGGCTATGGCAGACACGAGTGCTGGGCCCTTAAGGAATGAATGGTGGACTAGGGTCCAATTCTAGGCCAGAAAAAATGGGTTTGTGACTTGGGACAAAAGTATTAGTGAGGATTTGATTCAGTTGCACACACATCAAAAATGAAAGTGGCTTAAACAAGATAAAGGTTTCTTTCTCTTACACACACCTGTTACGGATTGAATTGTTTCCCCAAAATATGTATTGTAAATTCTAGCACAATGCCTGTGATTACAATCCCATCTGGGAATGGGATGTCTTTGTTATGCTATGAGGATTAGTGTTGGGTGTGTTAATCTCTGAGATATAAAAGAGATCAAATGCAAGCTAGCAAGCAGAGATGGGGGAAATTAAATGCCAAGCCACATGAAGATTGCCCAGGAGCAGAAGCTCAGAAGAGATAAGAACTTTCCTCCAGAGCCACCAGAGAAAGACAGACTTTTCCTAGAGCCAGCATAGCATTCTGAATTTGGGCTTCTAACCTCCCAAACTGTGAGACGATAAATGTTTGTTTGTTAAAACCATGCATTTGTGGTATTTCTGTTATAGCAGCGTTATATCACTAAGACACACATGAGAGGGTAGGCAGTCCTTGGCTGGTGGGTGTGTCACCCATCATCAGGGTCCCAGACTCATTTTATCTTGCTGCTCCACTTGACTTAGTGGGCTGATCCATGGTCCAGCCAGCAAGTAACAGGAAGGGATGAGAAAGGGTTCACCTCCTGCTGGAAGTTGCATAAGACACTTCATTATATCTGACTGGCCATCACTTAGTTGCATGGCCATATCTAACTCTATGGTGACTGAAATGTGGTCTTTTGGCTTGAAGACAAAATATGTTTGGCTAAAAAAATAAGGATTCTTATAACTCAAAAAGAGGATGGTTATTGGGAAGCAACTAGCCAGTCTCTGCCATAGCTAAGGAGAAATTCAGAAGTCATCTGCAGTAGGGTGGTAGATAAAGCTACAGGGAAAAAAGTATTCAGATTGAATAGCTCAATGTTACTCAGAGTATGTAGAGGAAGGAGGTCAACAGCTTGGGGCAAGCAGAGAAAGGGAAGCTGGTCAAAGACATTCAGAAGGAGCGGTTTGAGGGGGGTGGACAGAGTTGCGGGAGTCAGGAGCTTTTAAAGGAGGTGCTTCAAGTGCTCCAGAGATAATGTTGGATGATGACTGAAATCATCATGGTGGGCAGCTGGGAGGATACCAGTGACCCTAGTTCATTGGTCTGAGCATCAGACACCAGAGTGCGGAAGGTGGAGGAATGAAGGGATGAAGTAGAAACCAGGAGTCAAGGGGAGAAGAGATTGAGGCTGGAACCAGTAAAGGTCCAGGGTCAAGGGAAGGATGTTTTAAAGCAGATGAGCCAAACACGATTATATGCCAAGGGAAGGAACACTGAAAACACAGGAGAGAACACAGATAATTGAAAGAACCCATGGAAGTGGGAAGGAATGGAAGCCAAACCGGAGGGGAACTGATTTGACCTGGAGAGCTAACAATGATGTCTCCTATTGGTTGAGCATTCTTGTCTGACATGGCCCTGAGTTACTAATCCCAGAAAATGAGCTTCCCAGGGCCTGAAAATGATGCCGAGCCTGGGTTAGTATATGGCAGGACGTATTCATGGGCATTGGGATGTACAATGCTCAAAAGAAGCACTGAGCAGATTTTCATTGGTATTTCCACAAGAGAACTACAGTAACAAGGACATGCTAAAAATCTGCAGCTTATGAATTTGTCTAAATCAAAACAACTGCACACTGAAGAGAACAAGAAAATTGATGAGGTTGGGCCATGTTGACCACAGTGAGCTCCACCCCCAAACCCACCATCACTTAGCACAGGAATTAGGAGAGTTGGAAGAGCTGGAGTTACTTATGGTGGTGGTGGTGGTGGGGGGAGGGACATGACAGACCAGAGGACATCAGCCTGCCCTCCACCTGGATGAACTTCAGCATATAAAGCACTTCCACACACGTTTTCTCACTGGTGCCTTCCCCCAGTCCTGGGAGTCAATGGGAGAAAGGACCCAGGCATCCCAAGGGTGCTGTGGTACCAGGAACAAGAAGCTGGCAGTAGCCGTCAGGCACTTCTATCCAGTTTGTCCATCTGGCTGGGTGCTGATGCCCTTGGCAGGAACAGAGGACTTGCCACTCCTCCAAACTGACAATAGTTGAAATGAGATCCAATTACTATCCTATGCTTTCTTATCATTTCAGATATTTTAAAACCCTCTGGTGGTTTTGCCCTCTCTGTCTTGGGAGCAGAAGTATGACATTTGCTGTCCTCTTGCCTATCTTTCCTCCCCAGCTGCAGGATCACTGCTTCACAGGCAGCCACAGAACAAAGCCAAATGAGGGCACTGGGTAGCAGGTCTCTGACGCCTCTTCCTCCTCTGGCATTCTTGGATGCTAAATATTTATCCATTACGCAATCTCCAAGTGCCAGACCACATGTATGGCATGAACATAAACACAGTCTAATTAAGATGATTTCAAAGCCAAAGGCACAGAGACAAATGAGGCGAAAGCATTGTGCCTAGGGGGATCTGCGTAAAGATCACCTTCAAACCAGAGCTGGAGAGAGTCCTTGATTTGTCATCCTCAGATACCATATAAGTAGCAGCTGTGCATGACAGCAAGGCAAGGAAGCCTTTCCCATCCAGGGCCCTGACTGTGTGTGTGTGTGTGTGTACCCACACGTGTGAAATCCATCTTCAGTCATAGAGTGAGCAGAGGGTCCAGAAAGACAGAGGGAAGGGGGGGGCACTGTAAGAGAAGGAAAGGAATCCATATAGGTTTGAGAGTAGTCAGGCACCCTGGCCCACTGGAGGACCAGCCCCAGAACCTCACCTGCCCACCTGTCCCCAGTAAGCAGAGCTGAGCTGCCCCCTCACTTGGTGAGAGCATATTCATCCCCAAGGCCTCTTTCATATTATTGGTCTGTTAGGCCCAGGAATTTAAAGAATTCTCACCAGAAACCACAGGGGTTTTGCCAGTCTTTTACCTCATCCAATTTCTAACTTACACCTGACTGGACTCTCTAATTTGTCAGCATCTCTGATTATCCTCACTTAGACTAGTTTTCCAATTTTGCAAAGTTTGCTTCTCTACCATGATTTTGCCAGTTGGCTTTGGTGGCACTCCCTTCCTGGTTCACACGAGATTTTTTGTGTGGGTGAGAGTGGCAATTTTTTTTTTTTTTTCTGGCCACCCCCTCCCCCCCGTGCCCTTCTTAACTACGCACAGTCCTGTCTGTCCAGCTGTCACTCTGGTGCTTCATGGCCGATAGCTCTAAGGGGTGTTATCTCCCTAGAAAGGTGGGCACATCACCTTCAGATAGGTGTTCTGCATGTAGGCCTTTCTACTGTTGGGCTGAGCCAGTCCTTGGGAGTGAGTCCAATTCTAGGCCCGAAAGGTAATCCGGGGCATCAGTCTTGGTAGATTCACCAGACTCCATCCAACCAGTAATTCTGGTTATTTTTGTGTTTTCGAATTTTGTTCCACATTTTTCCTCCCACTCTATTCACAGTCTCCAGTTTTGATCCACTCCCAACTGGTTGGCATTGGTAGCTGGGCCCATCATATCCTTGGACTAATTGTTTCCAACTGGTTTTGATTTTCTTCACTCTTCTTTGCTTCAGATGAGAGGAGAGCACTAATTGCATCCTATTCTTGTTAATCTTGTAACAGCCATGCTGCATTTGTGCTTTTTAAAAGTGCCTTTCAGCTCTCCCACTCCCTTATCTATATGATACTGTGGGTTGTGGCTGCTGGCCACCTGATCCACCTGTCCGCTTCCCATCAATACACAGACCTCCCCCCCCAGCACACACACTCACATTCATGGGGCTATGACAGACACGAGTGCTGGGCCCTTAAGGAATGAATGGTGGGCACTAGGGTACCTGCCATGCAAGAGCACTACTAGGACAAATTAGGACATGCACAGTGAAGTGTGATGGAACCAAATGGTAGTGCCACACTGGATAAGGGGAGGTCCTCAGAGGCATTGTCCTCATTTGACAGCACTTCAGACCCTCGGAGACTGAGTTACTGGTGAGCAAGTAGAACACTTCCAGGATGCAACACTGGATAACTTAACCCTGTTACTTACCTTGATAGGATTTTGTCAACATTCTGTATGCAAAGCACCTCATATATAGCAGGCAACCGTCAAGTGTGAATCCCCTCAATTCCCTTCCCTTCTCTTTGCGTGTATCCCCAATGCCCCATCCAAAAGTCTACACACGAATCTTCCAGGGCAGAGCACTGGCCTGGATATTTCTACAGGATTTTCACTTAATTGGTGATTTCTGAAAAGCTATGTGCAATAACTTATTATATTTGGGTGACATTTGCAACTTAAGACTCTTATTACCTTTAAAGTAGCAATACCAGCAAGGAAGACAACAACATAGTAGCAGACGCTTTCACAGCACTTGCTGTGTACCAGGCTCTGTTGACACATTTAATCTTCATAACACTTTGCAACAAACTAGTATGGAAACTGAGGCAGAGAGGTTAAGTGATTTGCCTGAGGACACAATGTTAGTAGAAGAGAGAGTCATGGAAGTTTGGCCCCAGAATCCAAATTCTTAAGCACTATACTACAGATAGGAGCTCTGGTGGCATAGTGTGGACAGCATTTGGCTACTAACCAAGGTCAGTGATTCAAACCCACCAGCTGCTCCACAGGAGGAAGATGAGGCAATCTATTTCTGTAAAGATTGACAGTGTTGGAAACCCAGTGGGGTCACTATGAGTCAGAATTGACTCAATGGCAGTGGGTATACTACAAGTAGTTTACCTCTTTTTTTTTTTGTTTACTGTTTCCAGAGTTAGGGAGCACTTAAAGTGGAATTCCCATGAAACCTCTTCCAAAGAACCAATCCATTCTGGCTTTCACTTGGGAAAAGTAAATACACGTAACACAAAAATCACCAAGGAAGATTTAACATGCTATAACCAGAATTATTAATTCGTAAGTCAGTTTTACTACAAACACTATAATGTATACCTCCTTGCCCTACTATCTAAGGCACACTTGAGGTCACTTACTCCTCTTGCAGCCATTGTCCTACTATGCCTCTGTTACAAATATAGGTAAAAAAATTTTAGAAAACTATTTTATTCAGTCTAGGACAATGACACTGCAGGAATTAGTATTGACTTGATCTTTTACGAAAAAAGTTATATACATACTTGTATATATCTGCTTGTATATATATTCCTTATATATTTCAACATATTAAAATGTATGTATATATATGACAGATTTCCATGTTATTTAGTTTAATAGTCCATAGTGGGTAAGAGCATGGGTTCTGAATAAGATAGATCTGGATTTGAATCCTGACTCCACCATCTGGGTTAGACTGTGACAGTAGTCATTTAGGACTCAGGTACTCCATCTATACAGTAGAAAGCCTTCATAAACACTTTCTGCAAGGATGGCATGGTTGGCACACTGCCTGTTGCACAGCACACATTGCCATTCTCCCCCCGTTTGCTTCTTGTTCTCTGCTCTAACAGTAAGAGTCCAGCTGTTGTCACACACACACATGCATGCACACACAAACACACTTAAGAATTTTCTTTCTGAAAGGCACTGTGGCATGGAAGTTGTTGTGTGTCATCAAGTCAATTCCAACTCATAGCAGCCTTATGGGACAAAGTAGAACTGCCCCACAGGGTTTGCTAAGGGCAGTTTCCTCTGTCCTATAGGGCCCACTATGAGTCAGAATTCATTCAGTGGCACACAACACATACACACAGTCTTTATGAGCGCAGACTGCCAGGTCTTTCTCCTGCAGAGTCACTGGGTGGGTCTGAACCTCCAACCTTCCCATCTTTCAGTAAGCAGCTGAGCACTTACCTGTTGCGCCATCAGGGCTCCTTGTGGCATACGATGAGCACCAACTTTTCTTTCTTTTGGATGGACACATTTCCCACCTTTTGGATTCCATGAGCAATGCTGCAATGAACACTGGTGTCCAAGTATCTAATTCTTTTGTGTATATGCCTAAGAGTGGAATTACGGGTCATATAGTAATTCTACATTGAATAAATCGATGAACCACCAAACTGTTTTCTACAGGGCTGCAGCATTTCATATGCCCAGCAGCAATGGACGAGGCTCCCAATTTCTCCACATCCCCACCAAAACCTGCGTTTTACTTGGCAATCACCATGCTCATGGATGCAGTTTTGATTTGCATTCCTCTAATGGCTGATGAGGTTGAGCATCATGTCATGTGCTTACTGGCCATTTGTGTATTTTCTCTGGAATAACATTGTGTTAGACTGGGTTCTCTAGAGAAACAAAACCAGTAAAGCTTATATATAGAGAGAGAGAGAAAGGGAAATTTATCTTAGGAAAATGGCTCACACACTTATAGAAGCTGGCAAATTCTAAGTTCTTGGATCAAACGTCAAGCTGGAAGCTTTTTCCGACTCACATAGCTGCAGGGGCTGAGGAGCTCAAGGTTGGCAGGCAGTACACTGGCTGTTGACTCCAACAAATGACAGTACAGGATCTCCAGGCCAAATGGTGGATTGTTCGCTCATGGACAGTTGTAGGCAGCACAACAGAATCCTGATCCACAGAAGAATGCCTCTTTTCCCAGGATGTCCATAGATATACTGGAAGCAGGCCACACCCCTAGGGAAACTCCCTTTCAATGGACTGGCTGCTCAAAACATATACATCTGATCCCATCATTGGAACAACCCACATCACAATTGCTTAAACCACACAGAATTGTAGTTCAGCCAAGTTGACACACAGCTTCAACTATCACAAACGTCTAATTTGCCTTTGCCCATTTTGTAAGTTGGAGTGTTTGTAGTTTTGTACTTAGTTCTAGGAATCCTTCATATTTCTGGATATGAAACCCTAAGCAGTATACAGTGTTGAGTTTGCAAGTAGGTTCTCGCAAGCAGCAGTTGTCTTCATGAGCACCAGCTTTTCAATCACTTATGTCTGAATCCCAGGTTTGAACTCACATCTATGTATGTATGTGATACCATACAAAAGACACGTTTCTTGACCTCTCTGAGTCTTAGCTTCCTCAACTGAAGATGAGATCATGCCCCTCACAGGCTGTGAGATGATTAGCTGTGTATGAGGACCTATCACTGACCCACAAAAAGGGGACAATAAGCATTACTATCGTTATTACCCGTAGACACTGGGGGAATTCAAAGTGCAAGGGGGTAAATATTGTTCGTTCCTGTTTAGTTAGGCGAGGTCCTTGACAATCCAGGCACAAAGAAAAGGACTGGCACGAAGTAGGTAAGCGACTAAGGCAGAGTTGGGGAGAGCCACCAGGACCAAATGGGAAACGGAATGTATCAATCTGGTTTCCTACCGCCACATGGAGCCTCAGTGTGCGTTCTGCCAGGCTGCATGGCTGTGCTGTGGGACACAGGACAAAAGGTGAACCACTGGTGAGGCTAGGCTGAAAGTACTGTTTGTTGCCAAGGAATCACTGGGAACAATCTGTAGGCTAGGGGTATTGATTCGGGAGCTCTTTGAGAACTAAGCCTGTTCCTGCCCAGTTTTCCAAGCCTCCATTTGCGTGGAGACCATTTATTACAAAGCAGCACTGCCAATGAGAAGACAACGTGTGCACATGTCACCACCACTCACTGTCAACAGGCAAGGAGAACACAGAGCACATGGCTCCAGCCCTGCAATGCTTTGATGTTAATTGTGATTTCATCTGTTAAATAAAGAAACCTAGAAAGCCTGCCACTCAAGGAAGAGATGTTAAAGAGTGACAGCCACAGATACTGTTTCCCTTTGAAAAGCTCAATGCTCAATCAGGAGGCGGCAACCTGCCAGCATTTAAGAGCAGCTCCGGAAAAGGGCTGAAGATGATCAGACAGCCCTAATCCTAATAACTATCCTAGGAGAGTTCAATTCTCAGCCTTTAGAGTTGGAGGGGTTTCCTTTATTCACTTTTAGCCAGGATGCTGCTAAAGACAATTACACCAAAAATGGTGTTTCATTTTACCACAGCATTTTTGGGTAAAAAGATTCAATTTCCTTAGAGATAATAAAGCAGAAAAATACAAAGCCTTCACCACAGACAAAGAATGCAGCCCTGAAGAAAGGCCAATAATCGTGGAAAGCCTAAATGTTCAATTTGGTTTCAGCAGTGGTTATTTTCAAGTAATTTATTTGTTCTCTTACCACACACTCCACTATAAGTCTCTTAAAGTATGTGTGTGGGGGGGGATCATCTTGTTAACACAGTAACAAGAAGGGTACAGACATAGACACACACACACGCACATGCACACATTTTGTTGTGCCCTTTGGAAACACGAAAGCTCAGAGTGGGTCACTGATTTAGATATCTTTTTGGAATATAGGCGTAGTGCCTAAGGCATTTGACTGCTAACTGGAAGGCTGGCGGTTCAAACACACCAGCCACTCCTCAGAAGGAAGACTGGGCAATCTACTTCTATAGTAATACTGCCTCGGAAACCCAAGGAGGGGTCTCTATGAGTCTAATCGAGTCAATTTGACTCACAGCGACCCCTTTGGAATAAAGGCCAAGTGACTGCCTTCAGGACAAAGCACTTCAGTGACATAGTGGCTTACATGACAAATCTCTGGTCTCTATGGTGCTTTGATGAATCAGAAGTCTAATGGGATTCCAGACACGGCCCAACAGAAATGGAGCTATATACTTCTCTAGACTAGATTCCAAACCAAAAAACCAAACCAAAATCACTGCCATCGAGTCGGACCTGACTCACAGCACAAGAGCTCCCGCTGTAAAGGATATCACAGTTAATGCAAAATAAATGTGCTACTCCAGGGACAGCACATACACTTAATGTAAGTTGTGAAACTTCAAAATCAGGTAAAGATTCTCCATGTCTCAAGGCATTTGTCTCAAATGGATTTTCAAAGTTTAACACAGGATACTCGTTTTTAGCTTATAAGGGGGGCAGAATCCTTATTAACCACATAAATAAAAATCAACAAATATACACACAAATCCCAAGTACCCTGAAATGGTTAAAAGCTGATACTAGTGAAGGTCCAAGGCACAATCATAATAAGCAAATATGGGTAAAACTACTGCTGGACTTTGTTCATTTTAGTACTTCATAGGATGGACTCCCAAGTAAGAACATTTTAACCAAATTCATCAGGAAAAAGTCCCCCCCCCCCTTCCAGGAAGGAGCTGGTTTGCTCTTGACTTCCCCACAGAGAAATGTATAACTTGTTTCCTTCTATCTTTGGCTGCCAGCAAAATAAAGAGTCAAAATTTACACCCAGTAACATTAACCTGTTAACTCTTCCTTCTATTTTTATTGATCTTGTTTTTCTCCTGTTTGTATTTTATTAACATCTATCTATCTATCTATCTATCTATCTCCATATTTTTTATTGGTATGATGCTTCAAATTCTTTTGAGAAAATAAATACATTTCACAGATCAAAAAATAAACTGCTAATTACAATTACTTTCGGGATAGAAAATAAAGTATTTGTGCTATCAAGGTAGAGAGAAAATACCTTATTCAAAAAGCAGTATTTCAGACTTACCTAAGCTAAGCTAAAATACACCTAGATTTGACAGTAGCAGACCTGGCTTCACTGATTTCAGAAGCCTCCAATTCCTTTTTTTTTTTTTTAAAAAAAAAAACAGACATATTTCCTGAATATTATCTTGGTCACTTTCATTACTTCCCACTTTAGTGGAAAGCTGCCTGGGTTAGGAAACAAAATTGGGCGTGATCCTGGGAAGAAAAGTTCATTAAAGTATAAAGTCTTTATACTTTAGTTTCCTCCTCCTCCACATGAGGGTAAATACTACTTTCCCTGCCCCACACAACTCATGATGATGAGGTAAACACAGACTTGTTCTTAGAAATGCATATCAATTCAAGATGTTATTATCGTACACGTTAGAGTCCTAAGTGATTCCTTCTCAAGAGTCTAAGGACTCTTTGTACAATGACACAAATTTCTCTTTCCAAATTCATAGTTTCTTTGGCAACAACATGATAGAGGTGGTGAAGCTATACAAATATTCAGAGATACAGGCACCAAATAATGAAAGCAACCATTTCTATACATAAAATATTATTTATACCTGTTTTCCTTTTTCACATTAAGATGTAAACATCCCTTTATCCAAAATAGCTTGTGATTTAAAAAGAAAAAAAAAAGAACCAAAACAAAAACAAAATCAAGCCTTTGAAAACAGCTGGTGAGTAGTTTCCAAGTTCTTGTTGAATGAATCCAAATACCAAGTAGTACAACTCCTCAATTCAGTAATAAGGAGGTAGCTCTCAAACTGAACTGGCAACAGTGCTCTAATCTAACCTATCAATACACAGCAAAATCACAACTAACCAGAATGTGCAAACTTCCTGGTTAAGTGACTAGTCACAAGAACACTCATTTTGTTATGACTGCTAGTTTAGAAAACTTTTCTTTCTGAACTGAACCACTTCACTTCCCTAACTCAGTTAGTACAAAATGCCAAGCATGATTCCATGGTATTTTCATGATTTATATTTATGTGATGCATTGGGGTATCTCTCAGGATATATATAATTTCTGTGCAGTCCTGTTAGAGGCAGAAGACTGGAGTGAACTGAAGTTTCTTATTTTAAATAAACCCCTGACATCATAAGCTTATGATGTCCTTTTCCCTCATTCTCCTAAAAGGAGAGCACAGGAAAAAAGGTTCTAGTTCAGCATGACTTTATAGTCCTAGATAGACCCACATACACTGGTTGAGGCAAATAAGCAGTTCAGTGATGACTTTACTCTCTGGACTCTTTCTTCTTCTTAACAGATATGCTCCGTAACATGAATTCCATATAATGGAGCCACTGTTTTCCTGGATATCAAATTTTAGTACCTTATGAATTCCATACTTGGAACCTTTTCTTTGGGGAAAGGGGGAAAAAAAAAAAAAGGAAATCAATGATGAAGATGACACCCAAAGCTAAGCTGGAGAGTTGTAGATTTTCCTATATTTTTAATATATAACTGCTTGAACAATCTTAATAATGTTATCAAAAAGCATGTAAGTTCTCTCAGATACTACTGGGTGCTTAACTCCTCAAACCTATGAAAAAGTAAGAGTTATTAGAAGAAAAGTCACCCTCTAATTCTTCAGTACACGCCAGTGTTCCCAAACCACTGGTGGTACACAGATGACCTTAGGTGGCACAGTATGAAGCTAAATGCTAGCCACACTGAGAACTGCACCCTACACCTTTCTTTCCAGCCCTGTGACTACTCCACACAAGAAGCCTCGTTTTGCTGCTTGGTAACATCTTTTTTTTTTCAATGCAAGGAAGAGCAAACTGGCCTCCTCTTAGTTTCAGAGCCTAGGCAGACACTAGCGTAAATTTAATAACATTTTTTTTGTTTTAATTTTTTTTGTGGTTACCTTTTATTTATGGCAAATTGATACTGGCTTTCTACTTGTAATAGAGATTTGTTTCCTTTCACAATACTTTAAAATTTAAAAAACAAATATTAAGCAAATAATCATTTGGCAGTACTCAAGTGATTAAAGTTTGGGAAACAATGGCTATAGTCTAACAAATCATGTTTTTTAAAAAGTGACTTCAAAAGTGGTCTAGAAAGAAAGCGTATGTCACTGTGTTTTCAATGTTGTGACACTGCAGAGATGAGCTTCCTAGAGCCTCCTCCCACATTAGGTGACTTCCAGAGTTGATTCAAGCAAAAATAAGGAAAAAGAACCATTTTGGACCTCAGAAATTCATGATACCATCAATGTGTAAATATTTAGCAACTCGTTTGTTTTAAATATAAACTTTTCAGTTTACTGCACCGTCTTTTTATTTGGTCTAAATAATGCCTCACAAAGGCAAAGCCATGTTGTACAGTTCCTGCCTGGTCTTCAGAGCAAGGACCACATAGCTGTTTTGATTGAACTCCTTCAGCACGGATTCAGGACTACTGGCCAAGTCTTCCTGTGGTAGCTGACTGTTCTTCCCCATTATGGCCCTGCAGAGAGAAGCTTCCATCTCCTCCTCCTCTGATGATAATCTCACAGCCAGCGTTCTTCTGAAAGGAGTTTGCCTGGCAGGTCTTGCATGCTCACAGGCATGCCATGCTGATTTAAAACAAAAAGATAGGAGAGAAAGAAAGCAGCGCTTCTCTTGGGTGGTGAGCAATTTCTTCATCACAGTGGCAGTTAAGATATGTTCCCTCCTTTGTCCTCTGAAGCCAAGGCAATACATGTGAAGAACAGTGTCAGACATCATAATCAGGAGCCTTACCCTGGGCTTGCCTTAGCCAGATCTGTAGGGTAACGAATGCTCCCACAGTCACATGAAAGAAAAGTTGCCAGAGGTTTCGCAGTTCATAAAGATACATATTGCACAGACAGATTAAGCCAAGAGTCAAAAAAGATTTGACATTCCGCCAGCCGGTATAGTAGACAAGTAAATAACACTGTTCAAAATATAAAAATGAAAGATGATTAGGGTTACAGGAAAAGAAATAGACACGCCTAGTATCGAATAATAACAGGCCAGGATAAAACATGAGAGTGGAATAGGGGACTTTTTTAATCTAGGGATAAGATAATGTAACCTAGAAAGGGCATTCGGCAATGAAAGTGCCAAAGGAAAATGGATTTCTTCTTTTATGTTTCTCATTTTTCAAAGGAAAAAGCATTTAGTATAATATTTAGGAGGAAGTATAATTGCGTTACTTTTTTGCAAACAAACTGGGCACGTTTTCCAAAGTGTCAGGCCAGTAAGAAACATTCCCAGTGTCTAAGAGAGTTTAAGCTCTCATTCTCACCCCAAAAAAAGTATAAAAAGCTAACACAAGCTATTTAGAAAAAGGACTCTTACATAGCCTGAGCCTGAATATTAAAAAAATCAACAAATACTGACCCCCCCATTGCAATGTAGTAAATTACATGGTATGGCTTTTCTGGCCATAGTCTCTGCTCAGTCATAGTCACCCTGAGTACGACAGAATGAAATATATTACACACATACTTTAAAATATGCTTATTTAGTTTGTCATCTATATCCCTTGACAGAATCTAAGCTTCATGAAAGGAGAGATGTTTAACTGTTTTGGTCACTCATTTCTCTCTCCAGTGCCAAGAACAGTGCCTGGCACGTAATAAAAACCAAACCAAACACACTGCCATCAAGTTGATTCCAACTCATAGTGACCCCATTGGGTTTCCAAGGCTGTATATCTTTATGGAAGTAGACTGGCTCATCTTTCTCCCATGGAGCAGCTGGTGGCTTTGAACCAGAGACCTTATGGTTAGTAGCCAAATGCCTTACCCACTACACCATCAGAGCTCTCTGACACACAGTAAGTGCTCAATAAAAAAACACAGGATGAATGTTTTCAAAAAGTCTCAAATTCACATGGTAAGTGTCAGAAGCATTCTAAGTATAGGAATTACATGTGATCACAATGTCTTAAGAAGTACAGATCTTCATGTGGAATTGTATCCAGGCTTCAGAACAGGAAGGACATTAGGTATCTGCAACAATGCAGAAAGAACATGGACATGTTCTGCTAAACCTATTGAGTTCTTATATAAATTAGAACTTTGCTTATTTAGAAAGAAGGCTGCTATTCAAGAAAAATGAATTGGATGACTTTCACTGTGGAATAAAGAATTTTAAAATAATTGGAAATAACAAAAAAGTTAGCTTTTTCTTTTGAAATAATCTTAAGACTTAGAGATAAGTTGCAAAAATAGTCCAGAGAGTGCCCATATACCCTTCACTTGACTCCCCCTAATGTTAACCTCTTGCATGGCCATAATATACATATTGAAACCAGGAAATTACATTGGTACAATACTATTAACTAATCTACAGACTTTATTTCAATTTTGCCAACTGACCTACTAGACTCCCTCTTCTGGTCCAGGGTTCAATCCAGGATTCCATATTGCATGTAGTCCTCATGTCACCTCCAGTCTCCAATAGCTCTTTGTCTTTCATGACTTTGATAGTCTTGAAGACTACTGATTGGCTATTTTGTAAAACATCCCTCAATTTCAGTTCATCTAATATTTTCTCATGATTATATCAAGGATATGCAATTTTGGCAGAATACCACAGAGGTACTGCATAATGTCTTATTACTGGTGGTGTTAACTTTGATCACTTGGTTAAGATGGCGTCTGTTAAGTTTCTATACTGTACAGTTACTATTTTTCCACTATGTAATTAATGAGTAAGGATCTTGTGGAGGGATACTCTGAGACTATCTAAATATTCTATCTTATACTTTTGCCCACTAACTGTATCCAAAACCAAAAAACAACCAAACCTTCACTGCCGTCGAGTCGAGTCCGACTCATAGTGACCCCTCCTTGGGTTTGTGAGGCAGTATCTCTATGGAAGTAGATTTCCCAGTCTTCCTTCCGAGGAGTGGCTGGTAGGTTTGAACCACAAGCCTTCTCACTAGCAGTCAAAAAATGCCTTAGGCATATACCACCAGATCTCCCACCGACTGTAACATCCACTGGTAATTCTCACCTGCAAGAATTATCACTGTGCTGTTTGCCTAGTGGTGGTTTTTCATATCCATCATTGTAACTACATTTTAATTGGAATTCTACTGTAAAGAAGACCTAGTTTTTCTGGTATTTAAAGAATTATATTTTGTGTTTTTTAAGGTTTAAAAAGTAATGACCTCTGCTTCACAGATGACTTATTAATTACTAGAAGGAAAAGATACCTTTGCAATGGAGAGATCTGGCAGACACCACCTTAACTAAATAATCAAACTTATGACACATTTCTTGACTGCTAAAAAGAGAGGCTGTCATCCTATGCTACAGAGTACTCTTGCCAAAATATTTAACCTGAATCTAATCATGAAAACAGACAAATCCAGATGGTGGATTCAATAAGGTCAGGTACCTACTTGCCTTAAAAATGTCAAAGTAATGAAAGATAAAATAAACAAAACAAAAAAGACCAAGAGATTTATTATAGACTAAAAGATACATGAAACCAAATGCAATGTATGAGCCTTGATTGAGTCCTGGATGACAGGAAGAATGGATAAAAAGAATACTTTGGAGAGAACTACAGTAATTTGAATACAGATTGTGTATCAGATAGTATTATTATCAATATTAAATTTCTGGTGCATGATAATGGTATCACAGCTATGCAGAGGTGAAACAGCACAACGTTCAAAACTTATTTTAACACAACTGTACAGGGACTTCTACTTCTAGGAAAATGGAGTAGAAGAACTTTTTCTTATTCCTCCTGCTAAGTACAGCTAGGATATTACATGTAAAACAAGCATAAGATGACTCTAAAAGCTGAGAAGAAAAAGTCAAACAGGCTAGGGACTTGAAACCATGCAGTAACACAGTGGTGACTTCCCTGGGTTTTCTTTTTGTCTCATATATGCCTGATGTGGAGCCAAAGAAGATGGTAAACAGCACCACAGGTACAGACCAAAAAATATAAAAGGCCCCCAAATAAAAGCTTTCAAAGCTTGCTCTCTCTAGTGGAAGGATCAGAAAGGGGTAGCTTAGCATGACAGAAAATTTCTAGACAATAACTGCTCTACTCCAGCCAAACATCACAGTAAAACCTGCAGCCCTACTCCCAACCCCACCAGCAAAGGCCAAGTGAGGAGCCTAAAATTCAGACTTCAATAGGCTACAGCAAGATGCTCAAATCCCCACAATGGAGTGATTTCAGAGAGGCTGAGTAAGGAACCAGGACTTTCATTCTCATGAGATGGTAATGACCCCTTCAAACTCCCACTCTGCTCCTGCACTCTGGTATTAGTAGAGACCACATGTGGAACCTGCACACCCAACGGGAAGCAATGAGGCAATAGATTACTCACCAGAAGCCATAGAGGCCAGCAACAAACGGAATAGCATTTTTCTGGTTCTCAAAGAAAAGAACTGTCAACCCAGAACACTATATCCAGTGAAGGGGAAATGAAGACAGTGCTGCCAGTAAACCAAAGAAAACTAAACCCACCAGCAGATATACCCTAAAAGAGTGGCCAAATAGGTTTATTCCAGAGATAGAAGGCTGGTTCAGTATTGGAAAATCAATCAGTGTAATCCATCACATGAGCAGCTAAAGAAGAAATACATATGATTGGATCAATTGGTGCAGAGAAAGCATTTGACAAAACTAAACACTCATTCATGATTGGGGGGAAAAAAGCCCCCCCCCCCAAAAAAAAACTCTCTAAGAAATAGGAATAGAGGATGTCATGGATTGAATTGTGTTTCCCCAAAATGTATGTCAACCTGGCTGGGCCATGATTCTCAGTGGTTTAGCAGTTATGTAATGATGTAAAGTGGCAGATAAGTGATGATACCCCATGATGTGACCTGATGGGATAAGCCAAGTGTGACAGGATTGAGGGTGGAAAGCAACACCTTTAGTCCCATCACAGCCCTGATCCAATATAAGGGAAGCTCCGCTGGGAGGTGGCCTGCGACACCTTTTTTCTTATCAGAGATAAAAGGAGAGAGAAGAGAGCAGAGGGGGACTTACTCCCACCAGGAAAGAGCCGGGAGCAGAATGCATCTTTTGGACCCAAGGTCCCTGCACTGGGATCCTCCTAGGACCAAGAGACACAAGAACGAGAAAGCCTTCCCCAGAGCGTGCACTCTGAACTTGGATGTGTACCTTCCTAAACTGTGAAAAAATAAATTTCTGTCTGTTAAAGCCATCCACTGGTGGTATTTCTGTTACACCAGCACTAGATAACTAAGACAAGGGGGAACTTGCTCAACTTGATAAACAACATCTACGAAAATGCCACAGGAACATCATACTGATTGTGAAAGACTGAATTTTTTCCCTCAAAATCAAAAAAGGCAAAGGAACTAGAATGGAACTAAAATGATTCTGAAAAAGATGAACAAAATGAGAGGAATAAGTTTACCCAGTTTAAAGATTTCCTATACACATCAAGAGTGTATGCTTTTGGCCGAGAAACACACACACAGATCAGTGACCACAATAGAGAACCCCAATATAGACCCATATAAGAAACCCACTGCTGTCGAGTTGGATCTGACTCATAGCAACCCCACCTTGGGTTTCTGAGGCAGCATCACTACAGAAGTAGATTGCCCAACCTTCCTTCCGAGGAGTGGCTGGTGGGTTTGAACCACCAGCCTTCTGGTTAGCAGTCAAATACCTGAGTCACTATGCCACCAGAGCTCCTATAGACCCATATAGATATGCTCAACTAATTTTTGACAAAGATGCCAAAGTAATTCAGTGGAGGAAGAACAGTCTTTTCAACAAAAGGTTCTGGAGCAATTGGCCATCCAGAGGCATAAATAAATAAATAAACCTCAATCTAAGTCTCTGACCTTATATAAAAATTAATTCCAAGTAGGTCATAGACTTAAATGCAAAACATAAAAGTATAAAACCTATAGAAAAAAATAGGAAGTAATCTTCAGGGTCTAGGGTGAGGCAAAGAGTTCCTAGACTTCACACAAAAAAAGCATGATCCATAAGAGAAAAAAAATTGATGAATTAGACTTCATCAAGAATAAACTTTTGCTCTGTGAAATACTCTGTTAAGAGGATGAGAAAGAAAAGTAGAGAATGGAAAAATTTTTCACAAAGTACATATCCAACAAAGGACCAGTATCTAGAATATATAAAGAACTCTGAAAATTTAACAATCAAATTAGAAAATAAACAGATATTTAACTGAAAAGGATACAGGTGGCAAATAAAGCCATGAAAAGATGTTTAATATCATTAGCCATTACAGAAATGCTAAATTAAAACCACAGTGAGATATCATTACATATCCACCAGAATGACTAAAATAAAAAGCAGTAACACTTAATGCTGCCAAGGATGCAGAGAAACTGGATCACTTATGCATTGTTGATGGGAATGAACAGTTTGGCAGTTTCTTAAAAAACTAGCATGCCATTATGACACAACCCAGCAATTTGTTCCTGGGCATTTATCCCAGATAATTGAATACTTAATATTCATATAAAAACCTGTTTATGAATATTTATAGCAATTTTATTTGTGTTAGCCCAAAACTGGAAACAACTTATATGTCTTTCAATGGGTGGATGGTTCAACAAACTGTGGTACATCCAACTATGGAATTGTTGTTGTTGTTGTTATGTGCCGTCGAGTCAAACCCGACTCATAGCGACCCCTCCTTGGGTTTCCGAGGCAGTATCACTACGGAAGTAGGATTGCCCAACCTTCCTTCCGAGGAGTGGCTGGTGGGTTTGAACCGCCAGCCGTCTGGTTAGCAGGCAAGTGTCTTAGCCACTATGCTACCAGAGCTCCCAACTATGGAATACAAGTCAGCAATAAAATAAAGGGGGGGACGGGAACAAACACAGATACATACAACAATCTGGGTGAATCTCCAGAGAATTACTGAGCAAAAAAAAAAAAAAAAGCCAATTCCAAAAGGTTACATACTGCATGCTTATATTTATATAACATTCTTGAAATGACAAAATTAGAGAAATGGAGACATTAGTGGCTGCCAGTGGGGCCATGACGGAAGTGGATGTAGTTACAAAAGGGCAACATGAGATCCTTGTGGTGATGATGGAAGTGTTCTGTATCTTGACTGTTATCAGTGTCAATATCCTGGCTGTGGTATTGTCTTCAGTTTTGCAAGATAGTACCATGAGGGGAAACTGGGTGAAGAGTGCACAGGGTCTCTCAGTATTATTTCTTACAACTGCTTGTGAACAGATAACTGTCTAACATTAAATGTTTAATAATAAAAACTGTACATGCAAATACTTGCCTGTAATCTCCTCTATAAACAAACATATACACACAAAGAAATGTTAAACAATTGATGACTCTAGATGTACTAGCCTTTCAACTTTCCCATAGGTTTGAAAATAAAACACTGAAGCAAAAGCAATTGTCTCTATTTTCTTCACTGATGCTGCATTTTCCTATTTGAAATGTTCCATATCATGCTTGCTCCTATCTGGCTGACCTCTATGCCTCCATATGCACCCATAGCCTAGAGATAAAGGTGACACACCATGTAGCAGTGGCCTGTGAGGTCTGATCTAAAAAGGATTAAAAAATATACTGACAACTGGAGATGGATCATATTGTATAGTAAAATGTAATAACTTTTACTGTGTAGAAAAGGCAGCACTATTATCATTCTGCTCAGCATACTTAGAAAGCACACAGGAAAACCTTACAGGTACTGCATGTTCAATTTCAGATGACCACAATAAAGCAAATACAGCAATAAAGTGAGTCACACGAATTTTTTGGTTTCCCAGTGTATATAAAAGTTATGTTTACACTATACTGGAGGCTATTAAGTGCTCAAAAGTATTACAAAAAAGTTTGAAATACTGTGAGAATTACCAAATGGGACAGAGAGACATAAAGTGAACATACGCTGTTGGAAAAATGGTGCCAATGGACTTGCTTGACACAAAGTTGCTACAACCTTCAATTTGTAAAACAACACAGTATCTGTGATGCACAATAAAGTGAAGCAAAACTAAACTAGGTATGGCTATAATGCTAAGTTTACAATTCTCTAAAAATCAGAGATGTAGGTCACAACGTTAATAGAAGCTCAAATTAAAAGAGCGGCAAAGAACTTAGACATTTTTACTTATTTAAAATGCACAAGCTTTTTAAAAAAATTATTAGAGTTGATACCTGAAACAAACAGTAATGGGGAAGGGTTTCTAAATGTGAACCAACCTACCTGGTAAAGACAGGCTGCTGTTCCAAGGAAAAATGCAACAATGTAATTAAAATCCTCACCATCACTCTGTGAAAATAAAATAAAAGATTACTTCTTTTCTGGTGGAACTCTATGGCCACAAACAAGCCCTGGGATAGGACACTGATGCTACTGATGCACAAATGACCAGAATTTTCACAAAGTGGTATATAAACCCCTCAAAAGTCCTAAAATAGAATTTTAAAATGTATCATAGGACCCAAGGTCTGTGAGCTAGATGTAGTACAAGGGTTCCTCTATTTCTTGTCCTCCCACAGCAATTTCATTTTACCCAAGAAAATGAGAAAACCAATGGGAAAATATTCCCACGTAATGTGAAAATATTTCTTTCTCTCTACTTAAGAAACCATATAAAAATGCATAACACCCTAGAGGCCTATAAAGTTACTTCTGCTCATTAGGGTCACTACTTGACTCAAATAAATATTGACAAACTTTACTATCTAGTAAGCACAGCATTGAATTGCCCAATAAAGTAATTTGACATGATTTAAAAAGCAAAACATAACAGTGAAAACAGAAAAGATGCCATCCACTAGAGTGTGCTAAATGCCAATGAGAAAAATCAGCACTAGTCAGTCACGCTTGCTATGCTAGGAAAAAACAGCCACCCAGAAGAAAAACAGAGATAGATCAAGCATAGAGTATTTCTTTTAAACCCAAACTAATGGAGATGTAATAATCCACACTTTTCTATCCCTTTTTGGTTCCTCTTTTGGAAGCTCTGGTAGCGTAGTGCCTAAGGCACTTGACTGCTAACCAGAAGGCTGGTGGTTCAAACCCACCAGCCACTCCTCGGAAGGAAGATGGGGCAATCTACTTCCATAGTGATACCGCTTCAGAAACTCAAGGAGGGGTCACTATGAGTTGGGTCTGACTCGACGGCACATAGCAACAACAAATTGGTTCCTCTTACACAGTTGTACTTATCAACATCCTATATTTACCTTTTCTTAATTTAGGAAAAAAAAATCTTTAAATAATGAAAATGTCCACAAGACACAGGAGTGTCTCTCATGACATGTCTTCGTGCAATAGTATAAAGAGAAAATTCCCTTTGGAATTGTCATTATGCAACAGAACTGACTGTAAGACAGAGGGAGAGTGCTTATTCTATTGAGAAGATCTTAAAATAGGAACTTTTAATCTGTCTGGGATGCTTAGGCCAGTTCTACCCCAGAGGCAGGGAAGGTCAACATGAAACCTTTCCACTTTAATAGTTCTAATACTTTTAATAAACTCTGCTTGATTATTTCTTTCTTTAGTTTTTATTTTTCAAATGATCTTTTTCTGATTATAAAGTTCATATTTACCACAGAGAATTTGGAAAATGAAGAATGATACAAATTCATACAGTCTATGAAACTATACTACAGGGAGAATTATTGCTTAACATCCCTCCCATGTACTTTCTTTTAGCTGTTTCTACGAAGATGATAGAAAGAAAGATAGATAGATAGATGAAACTATACTTTTATATATACACCATAATTCCATCAATGTCCTATAAGTAGATCTTACTTTTTTTTTACCTAACTCTACATTAGCGTTTTGTTAACTATCTCAATTGCCTTCATGCTCCTGTTGCCATTTTAAGACTTGGGTTCAAATCTTTACTTATTAGTTGTATTATCTTGGGCCACTTATTTAACTTCAACCTTCTTTCTTGAAAAATAAATGTAAAACATAACACATAAAAGTTGTAGAAATTAAATAACACTTGGAAACAGAACAGTACCTAGTACACAGTAAGCATGCAAGCATTCATTCACTTCTCCCTCTCTCTGGGGTTACTATCACTCATTTGATAATTAGGTTATCTCTCAGTATTGTTTAATCTCTAGTGTACTGACCTTATATTCTCAATTAGATCCAAACCTTCCTCGAAGGCAGAAAACAAATCTTCCTGCATGGCCTTGCATGAAACTGCACATAGCAGAAAACCAACAAATGCATCCTGAATTGAGTCAAGCTTTATAAAAGCTTTAATTCTACTTAATAAAGAGGAAAAAAGGGGACTCTGGTGGTGCTGTGGTTAAAGCAGTAGGTGGTTAACCAAAAGGCCAGTGGTTTGAACTCACCAGCTGCTTGCTCCCTAGGAGAAAGAAGAGGTAGTGTGCTTCGGTAAAGGTTAACAACAGAAGTGTATGTGGGCTTTCTACTCATCTAACCAAGCCCAAAGGAGCTCTGGGGGCACAGTGATTAAAGGATATGGCTACTAACCAAAAGGTTGGCAGTTCGAACCCACCAGCTTCTCTTCAGGAGAAAGATGAGGCAGTTTGTTTCCATAAAAATTTACAGTCTTGGAAACCCTGTGGGGCAGTTCTCCTGTGCTCTGTAGAGTTGCTACGAGTTAAACTGACTTGATAGCAGTGGGTTAAAGGGAAAACTGTCTATAAACTTATTCTCTCTTCAGCAAATACTCAGTAGCAGTTGTGGGCTAGTACTGTGAAAGACCTAGGAAAGAAAACAAGTCTATACCAACAGTAAAGGAGCTCACTCTTTGATCAAGGCTGATACATAAACAACACCCACCCAAAGTGATACCTGGTGAGATAGGCGTGTGTAGAGGGTAAAAAAGGAGCCCACTGGAGATGCATCTAATACTGCTGAACATCAAAGGTTTCCCAGAGGAAAGTACAGCTTAACCTGGGTATTAAAGGCTGAACAGGCAGACAAAGTGGACAAAGTAGGAAGAGAAATCCAGGCAAAGGAAATAGTTCATGCAGTTTGAAAAAGGAAAGAGCCCAGGATGACTCTGAAGTTTCTGGGTTAGGCAACTGAATGACAGCATTCACCAAGGTGGGAATGTAGGAGGAAAAGTAGATTTGAAAACAGAAAAAAGAATTTCATTTGGACATACTATCTGAAGTTGCTATTGGGACATCCAAATAATCTGAAGGCCACTTCAGGAGAGTTTTGACCTAGACATTTAGTTTGGCAGTCATCATATTCAAATAATATTACCATATTTAAATAGTAGTTAAACTAAACTAAAGGCATAGAGACATGATAAAGAAAAGCAAGTCTTAATTCTTGATCAGGAAGAGGAAAAACAGCTGGAAATGCAATTTGGGGACAACTGTGGAAATTCAACTACAGATTTCATATTACACTACATCACTGTAAATTTCTTTGCTGTGATAAAGGTGTTGTGGTTATACAGGAGAGACTCTCACTTCTTAGGACATATATATGGAATAATTTGGGGGCAAACTGTCATACTTTCTACAATTTTAACTCCAAAAGATCAGGAAAAAGAGAGAAAAAGAGGGGTAGATGGTTAGGTACATCTCTAAGCAAATTTTAATTATACTGTTCTTTAAACCCTTCTGTAGGTCTTAATTCTTTCAAAAAACAAAAGAACAAAATATTGCACAATAGGGGAGAAGGGGAAGAGAAACACAAGTGAAAAAAATGCTATGTAGCTACTAAAAATGTAGCTACATAGATCTCTATGAACCGATATGAAATTATCTCCTATACTAAAAAAATTAAATAAAAAAACCACTGCTATCAAGTCGATTCTGACTCACAGCAACCCCCATTTGACTTTCCAGGGCTGTAAATCTTTACGAAGTATACTGCTTCATCTTCCTCCTGTGGAGCAGCTGGTGGGTTTGAATTGCTGACCTTCTGGTTACCAGTCAAATGTCTTACCCACCATGCCATCAGAGCTCCTTTATCTCCTATATACTGCTAAGTAAAAAACGAGATGCAAATCAGTATGAAAGTATATTGTATAAAAATAATTTTAAAAGAATAATTCATAATATATAGATACAGTTATACTGGGAGCTCTGGTAACATAGTACCTAAGGCACATGACTGCTAACCAGAAGGCTGGCGGTTCAAACCCACCAGCCACTCCTCGGAAGGAAGGTTGAACAATCTACTTCCATAGTGATATCGCCTCAGAAACCCATGGACGGCTCACTGAGTCGGGTCTGACTCGACAGCACATAACAACAGTTATACTAGCAATACACTCATAATGTCTCTAGAAAGAAATACCAGTGCTTGACTCTGGAAGAAATGGGAAAAGAATTATTTTCATTTTTGTGAAAGTCACCTATCAATTTTAGTACTTTTTGAAATTTATCATGTGCATATTTTCTTGTGTATGTATATGTATGTATATAAATACATAAACTTGTTTTTTCAAAAAACATGTCATTATGAAAATATCCAAGGAAAAAGTATAGAGTTAAAGAAAATAAAGCCAAGGATAGAACACTGGGGACATAAGCATGCTACTACTTAAAGGGTAAGTAAAGAAAGAAAATTCATCTAATAAACTGAGGAACAGGAGGAAAGAGAGGGGGCAGCAAAAAGGTGTCAAACTATGCAAGACCAAAAGGGCAGCGTTTGCCCAAAACCAAAAATAAAAAATCAGGACACAGTAAACAAACACTACAAAAAAAAAAAAACCTCACTGCCATCGAATTGTTTCCAACTCATAGTGACCCCTCCACGGGTTTCTGAGGGAGTATCACTACAGAAGTAGATTGCCCAACCTTCCCTCCGAGAAGTGCCTGGTGGGTTTGAACCGTCAGCCCTCCGGTCAGTCAAATGCCTTAGGCACTACAAATACCTTCATGGAAATGAAAGTATCAGAGATTATCAAGAAAAAAATGTAACACATCAAACTATTAAGAGTTATTAATTTTATTTGCTTTGTAATATAAACATTTTTTAAATTAAAAATATAAAACCGGTTGCAGTCAAGTCAGTTCCTACTCATAGCAAAGCCCATATGTGTATCATAGCAGAACTGTGCTTCATAGGTTTTCAATGGCTGATTTTTTTGAAAGATCACCAGACCTTTCTTCCAAGGCACCTCTAGGTAGACTTGAACCTCTAATTACTTGGTTTGCAGCCAAGTGCAAAGCAGCCAGAGACTCCTTAACAAAAACTTTTAAAGGGAAGAACTGAACAATAATGTGAAATAAGGCAGAGAGATCACATAAGATAAAGACTAAAGTGTGGCTGTAGTATTTGGCAATCAGAAGGTTACCAGTAAACCTAATGAAAAAGTTATGGGAGCAGAAAAAGAGATCACAGTGGCTCATCATGAGGAAGACGACTAGGGACAACAAATGTATGCTATTTTTTCAAAAGTTAGAAGGAAACAGAAGTTTGTGTTTTTTTTAATTATTTTGTTTGTTTTTTAAAGAATGCATGGTTATAGGCTGAGAGAAAATAGCCAGAAGGAAGCAGATGAAGTGTTGCTGTAGTTGTTAGGTGTTGCTGAGTCGCCTCCGACTCATAGCGACCCTATGTACAGCAGAACGAAACACTGCCCGGTCCTGTGCCAGCCTCACGATCCTTGCCATACCTGAGCCCATCACTGCAGCCACTGTGTCAGTCCATCTTGTTGAGAGCTTTCCCCTTTTTCACTGATTCCACTTTATCAAGCATAATATCCTTCTCTAGGGAATGGTTCCTTCTTAGAACATAACCAAAGTAGATGAGACAAAGTCTGGCCATTCTTGCTTCCAAGGAGCGTTCCATCTGAACTTCCTCCAGGACAGATTTGTTAGTTCTTTTAGCAGTCCGTGGTACTTTCAGCATTCTTCGCCAGCACCACAACTCAAAAGCATCCACTCTTCTTCGGTCTTCCTTATTCATTGTCCAGTTCTCACATGCATACAAGGTGACTGGAAATACCACAGCTTCTGTCAGGCGCACCTTAGTCTTCAAGGAGATATCTTTGCTCTTCAGCACTTGAAAGAGGTCTTTTTGTAGATTTGCCCAATGCTATATGTCATCTGATATCTTAACCGCTGCTTTCACTGGTGTTGATTGTAGAAAAAAGTAATATGAAGTCTTTGACAACCTCAATCTTTTCTCCATCTATTGTGATGCTGCTTATTGGTTCAGTTGTGAGGATTTTTGTTTTCTTTATACTGAGATGCAATCCGTAGTGAAGACTGTAGTCTTCAGTCTTCATCAGTAAGTGCTTCAAGTCATCTTCACTGTCAGCAAGCAAAGTTGTGTCATCTGCATAACGTAGGTTGTTAATGAGTCTTCCTCCAATCCTGATGCCACATTCTCCTTCATATAGTCCAGCTTCTCAGACTATTTGGTCGGCATACAGACTGAATAAGTATGGTGAAAGGATAAACTCTGATACATTCCCTTCTTGATTTTAAACCATGCAGTATTCCCTTTTTCTGTTTGAACAACAACAGCCTCCTGGTCTCTGTAGGTTCCTCATGTGTACAATTAAGTGTTCTGGAGTTCCCATTCTTTTATCCATAATTTTTTACTTTATCCATAATTTGTTATGATCCACACAATCGAATTCTTCTACACAGTCAATAAAACACAAATAAACATCTTTCTGGTATTCTCTGCTTCCAGCCAAGATCCATCTGACAGCAGCTAGGATATCCCTCGTTCCATGTCCTCGTCTGAATCCAAGTTGCATTTCTGGAAGTTCTCTGTCAATATACTGCTGCAACTGCTTTTGAATTATCTTCAGTAAGATTTTATTTGCACACAATATTAATGGTATTGTTTGATGATATTCACATTCTGTGGGATCCTCCTTTCTTAGGAAAGGGTACACATAGGGATCTCTTCCAGTCGGCCAGGTAGCTGTCTTCCAAATCTCTTGGCGTAGTGAAATGAGAGCCTCCAGTGTGACATCTGTTTGTTGAAACATCTCAATGGGTATTCTGTCAATTCCCAGAGCCTTGTTTTTTGCCAGTTCCTTCAGGGCAGCTTTGACTTCTTCCTTCAATACAACTGGTTCTTGATCATATGCTACCTCTTGAAATGGATGATCATCTACCAATTCTTTTTGGTACAGTGACTCTGTGTATTCCATCCATCTTCTTCTGATGTTTCCTTCATCATTCAACATATTGCCCATGGAATCTTTCAATACTGCAATTCAAGGCTTACATTTTTTTCTCAGTTCTTTCAGCTTGAGAAATGCCAAGCATGTTCTTCCCTTTTGGTTTATTAACTCCAACTCTTAGAACATTTCATTATAATAACTGACTTTGTCTTCTCGAGCTGCTCTTTGAAATCTTCTGTTCAGCTCTTTTCTCTTGTCATTTCTTCCCTTGTCATTTCTTCCCTTTGCTTTAGCTACTATCTGTTCAAGGGGAAGTTTAGAGTCTCTTCTGACATCCATTTTGGTCTTTTCTTCCTTTCCTGTCTTTTTAATGACCTTTTGCTTTCTTCATGGATGATATTCTTGATGTCATCCCACAATTTCTCTGGTTTTTGGTTATTGTTATTCAATCCACCAAATCTATTCTTTAGATGGTCTCTAAAATCAGGACGGATATAATCAAGGTCATATTTTGGCTCTCATGGACTTGTTTTAATTGTCTTCAGCTTCAACTTGAACTTGCATATGAACAACTGATGGTCTGTCCCACAGTCAGCTCCTGGCCTTGGCTGAAGATATTGAGCTTCTCAATTGCTTCCTTGCACAGATGTAGTTGATCTGATTCCTGTGTGCTCTGCGCTCCATCTGATGAAGACCACATTTATAGTCGTCGCAGTGCCTAAGGCATCTGACTGCTAACCAGAAAGTTGGTGGTTCAAATCCATCAGCGACTGAGTGGAAACAAGGGTGGGTAATCTACTTCCATAAAGATTTACCACCTCAGAACCCAATGGGGGTCACTATGAGTCAGAACTGACTCAATGGTAGTGGGTTTGGTTTTGGGTTTTGATTTTTTGTTGTTGAAAAAAGGTATTTGCAATGAACAAGTCATTGGTCTTGCAAAATTCTATTATGTGATTTCTGGAGTGATTTCCATCACCAAGGCCATATTTTTCAACTATTGGTGGATTCTTCTTTGTTTCCAACTTTTGCATTCCAATCACCAGTGATAATCAACACATATTGATTGCGTGTTTGGTCAATTTCAGACTGCAGAAGTTGATAAAAATCTTCAATTTCCTTGTCTTTGGCTTTGGTAGTTGACGTGTAAATTTGAATAATAGTAGTATTAACTGGTCTTCCTTGTAGGTGTATGGATCTTATCCAATCACTGACAGCACTGTATTTCAGGATAGATCTTGAAACATTCTTTGTGATGATGAATGCCAAGCCATTCTTCTTTGCCACTCCCCGCACAGATCATATGGTTGATTTAAAATGGCCAAAACCAGTCCATTTCAACTCACTAATGCCTAGGATATTGATCTTTATGCATTTCATCGCATTTTTGACAACTTCCAACTTTCCTAGATTCACACTTCATACATTCCATGTTCCAATTATTAATGGATGTTTGCAGCTGTTTCTTCCCATTTTGAGTCATGCCACATCAGCAAATGGAGGTCCTAAAAGCTTTACTCTACCCACATCATTAAGGTTGGCTCTACTCTGAGTCGTATTTTGAGTGCCTTCTAACCCGAGAGCCTCATCTTCTGGCACTGTATCAGACAATGTTTCAAGGCTATTCATAAAGTTTTCCAGTGATATATCAGATAGTGTTTCACTGATATTTGTAAGATTTTCACTGGCCAATTCTTTGAGAAGTGGATGTCCCTTTCTTCTTCCAAGATTGTCTTAGTCTGGAAGCTCCACTAAAACCTGTCCACCATGGGTGACCCTGCTGGTTATCTGAAATATTGGTGGGAGTATCTGAAATACTGGTGGGATAGCCTCCGGCCTCACAGCAACACACAAGCCACCAGAGTAAGACAAACTGACAGAGGAGTGGTGGAAAATAAATTGAAGATGGAGGAACAGGCAGACAAGCTACACAGAGCCTCTTCAACAAAGAGAAACCAATTGACAGAGATACAGAAAATAATCCTGGAGCCCTGAGCTTTGAAAGGAAGTATACAGAAGTGGATTAGGCACCAACTAGTGGAAAAACCTGAATGAAAACAGTGAGTATGGAAGTATTCAAAGTAAATAAGCCTATAAGATTGCAAACAGGGAACCAGAGACATCAATTGACAAATGAGGACAACTACAAACCAAAAAGAGGGAAAAAACTGTGTTTTTACAGAACTGTAAATGGTAGGGAAGTCAAGACAATTACAAGATAGGATGGACTGTTCTAAACTTGAGAAGAAAACTATAAATCGCAGGGTAACCCCAAAGAAAAATGATAAACCTTCACATCAAAATAAAAAAAAAAGGACTAGCACAAATATTCAGCAAATATTAAAATGATGGCAACAAAGGAAGTGATAACACAATTCAGAAACAAAACGAGCTCAGCACAGAAAATTATATGGAACAAAGAAATCACCACCACGAAAAAGCACATAATAAAAATGACAGCAACAAATCCATACTTGTCGATAATTACGTATCTGGCAAGGGACTTATCTCTAAGATTTATAGAAAACTCCAATGCCTCAAAAGCAAAGGAATTAACAATCCAATTGAAAAATGGACAGAAGACATGAATAGACACTTCACCAAGGAGGATATTCAGGTGGCCAACAAATACATGAAGAGATGCTCACAATCACTGGTCATTAGAGAGATGCAAATCAAAACAACAATGAGATACCATCTCACCTCAGCACTGATGGCAAGGTTCAACGAGACAGAAAATAACAAATGTTGGTGGGGATGTGAAGAGATTGGGATTCTCATATGCTGCTGGTGGGACAACGAAGTGATACAACCACTGTGGAAAGCAGTATAGCGATGCCTTAAAAAGCTAGAATTGAAGATACTATTTGACCCAGCAATCCCATTACTAGGTATATATCCTAGAGAGGTGAGCTCCATGACAGGAACAGATATATGCACACCCATGTTCATCGCAGCACTATTTACAATAGCAAAAAGATGGAAACAACCTATGTGCCCATCAGGAGAAGAGTGGATGACCAAACTAGGGTACATACACACAATGGAATGCTATGCAGCACAAAAGAATAATGTAGAGGAGTTCCGGCAAGATGGCGGACTAGGCAGAAGGATTGCACAGAC
>NW_006921701.1:8882517-8892499 GCF_000298275.1 Orycteropus afer afer | reverse complement strand
AATTTACCCCAATGCAACAGCTCCCCTCCCACTTCCTCCCCATAGTTACCTCTTTCCTGTGTCCCTCCCTCTAGGCACTCCTGCCCCCTGAGCTGTCTCCCTGTACATAAACAGCCCTTCTTTCTCCCATGATTGTTCTCTCCAAGGAGTATTATCTACCTCAGGTAAATGTTCAACTCATATGCCTGTTTTTTGTTTGGCTGGAAGCCACAGGTGTGAGTTCAAAGGAATGCAATTTCTTTAAAACATATTAACAAGTTATGAGAAATAAAGAACACAAGGAATAAAAGCAAGTTGACTACCTCTTCTTTGAAGTAACCATTACAAACAATTTTAGAATCAGTGAATCTTAGAATGTTAGTGCTGAAGTAGTCCTTGAGCTTATATAGTCTTAAAAATTACAACTTGCGCAGTAGAAAATGATATCCAAAAAGGTAAAGTAATTCATTCAAGGTCACAAAATTAATTAATGGCAGCTGGGACCCTGACTTCCAGACCAGCATTTCTTCTTCTTTTTTTTTTTTTTTCCCATAGGAATAGAAAAAAGTGAATCTATTTATTTAAAATGTTAAAACAGGCAAGAAATATGTTATTAGGTATATATATATAACATGAACATATACATCCACACCTATATGTATATATAATGAGCGATAGTGGTGCACCGGTTATTTGTTTGGCTACTAATCAAAAGATCAATGGTTCAAACCCACCCAGAGGCTCTATGGGAGACAGACTTGGTGATTACAGCATAGAAAGCCCCATGGGGCAGTTCCACTCTATCATATGGGGTTGTCATGAGTAGAAAATCAACTCAATGGCTCCAGGCCAGCATTTCTACTGCTGTATCAGGACACTCAATTTTTTTTTTTCTAATGTACCACATGCAAATTACTTCTAGATTGGCACCAGCCTAATTGATATCATTGTTTCAAGGTTGATCCTTAAGGGAACACAGGCAATATAAACCCAGTGTGATAAAAGCTCATGCATTCATGAGCTGTCAACTCACAATAACTTATTAACATCTCTAAACTCAGAATAAAGTTCAGAAGAGAGTGAAAATAATCTAATTTACACATTACTGTGAACACCAAATCAAATTTATCAAGTAAAAAAAAAAGAAAACAACCATCTTAAACCTGCCCAGTCTGAGCTTAGATACCAAAGAAAAATTTCAGTGCTATATATTTTAATAAATCCCTTGCTGTCACCCTACGAGGCAGTTATTAATCTAGAAGATACAAACACATGCTGAATCTTCAAACATTAATACACAGAAATGTTGACTCATGTGTGTTTCTCAAATTTAAATGTGCCTCAGGCACACAGTTACATAGAATAGAAATGTGGCAATCATTTTTAGTAGTATTTGAAAAGTAATAAGAATTCATAGCCTTGGAAAAAAAGTATACTTTAATATCTCTATATTGCTTATACTCAGGAAATATATGACATATTTTAGCTAGATCTAAAAATGATCCCAAAATAAATCCTTTGCTTGTAAATCAAGTATTAAAGAATTGTTGGGCTCACTTAATCTGGATACTGCTTTTCCCCCTCCTCTATCACCACCATATCTGAATAACTCCACTGTAGGTAACTTGACAATAGATAAAGATTTAAGTATTGTGTCTTGGGATGTGTAATCCAATCTACATAATAGACCATCTCAAAATTCTTTTACTGACCCAAAATTATCTACAACTATTCTAGAGATTATTTCTAACACAAAATACAATGAGAAACTACAGAGCAGGCTGTTTGTCTTAATTAAGTTCAACAGCTTTAGTGAGAATAAAAAGCATTTTTTAATCTAATATATCAATTGCTCACATGCAAGTTCAACTTGAAGCTGAGGAAAATTAAAACAAGTCCATAATATGACCTTCATTATAACCCACCTAAATTTAGAGATCATCTGAAAAACTGATTTGATTCACTCAACACCAGTGACCAAAGACCAGACAAGTTGTGGGGTGATACTAAGAACATTATCCAT
The DNA here is from genome assembly GCF_000298275.1 of Orycteropus afer afer. Taxonomy (NCBI): domain Eukaryota; kingdom Metazoa; phylum Chordata; class Mammalia; order Tubulidentata; family Orycteropodidae; genus Orycteropus; species Orycteropus afer. The sequence goes on along the minus strand of NW_006921701.1, from coordinate 8,890,497 downwards.
TAAAAAAGCAAAAAGATTAAAAAGACAGGAAAGGAAGAAAAGGCCAAAAGGGATGTTAGAAGAAACTCTGAAACTTGCTTTTGAACAGAGAGTTGCTAAAGTGAATGGAAGAAATCATAAAATAAAAGAGAGGAAGAGAAGATTTCAAAGGGCAGGTCGAGAAGACAATGTAAAGTATTATAATGAAATATGCAACGACTTAGAATTAGAGAAGCAAAGGGGAAGAACATGCTTGGCATTTCTCAAGCTGGAAGAAATGAAGAAAAAAATCCAAGCCTTGAGTTGTAATTGTGAAGGATTCTATGGGCAAAATATTGAACAATGCAAGAAGCATCAAAAGAAGATGGAAGGAATAAGAGAGAGTCACTGTAACAAAAAGAACTGGTCGACCTTCAACTATTTCAGGAAGTAGCACATGATCAAGAACCAGTAATATTTGGGGGGGCAGGAGTGCATGGGAGGGAAAGACACAGGGAAGAGGGAACTATGGGGAAGAAGTGGGAGGGGAGCTGTTGCATTGTGCGAAATTGCAGTCAATGTCATGAGACAAAGTGTACGTATAGTAAATGAATTTGCTCTGTAAACTTTCACCCAAATCACAATGAATTAAAAAAAAAAACAAAACCGATAGTATTGAAGGAAGCTATACTGAAGGAATTGGTTGGTAAAAAAAAAAAAAAAAGGCTTCAGGAATTGACAGAATACCCACTGAAATGTTTCAACAAATGGATGCAGTCCTGTAGGTACTCACCTGTTTATGTCAAGAAATTTGGAAGAGAGCTACCCAGCCAACCAATTGGAAGAGATCCATATTTCTTCCAAAAAAGGGTGACCCAACAGAATGCAGAAATTATCAAACCATGTCATTAATATCACATGTAAGTAAAATTCTGCTTAAAATAATTCAAAAGCCAGAAATTCAAGTGAGATTCATAAGAGGACATGGAACAAAGGATATCATTGCTGATATCAGACGGGTCTTGGCTGAAAGCAAAGACTACCAGAAAGATGTTTACCTATGTTTTACTGGCTATGCAAAGGCATTCAACTGTGTGTATCATAACAAATTATGGATACCACTGCAAAGAATGGGAATTCCAAACACTTAATTATGCTCATGTGGAACCTATACACAGACCAAGAGGCTGTCCTTCAAACAGAACAAGGGGATACTGAATGATTTAAAATAAGTAAAGTTGTCTTTCAGGGTTGTACCCTTTCACCAGACTTATTTAACCTGTATGCTGAGCAAGTAATCTGAGAAGCTGGACTATATGAAGACGAACAGGGCATCAGGATTGGCAGAAGATGACCTGCAATACGCAGATGACACAACCTTGCTTGCTGAAAGTGAAGATGACCTGAAGCACTTACTGATGAAGACCAAAGACTATAGCCTTCAGTATGGACTATACCTCAATATAAAGAAAACAAAAATCCTTGCAACTGGACAAATAAGCAACATCACGATAAATGGAGGAAAAAACTGACATTGTCAAGGATTTCATTTTACTTGGATCCACAATCAACATCCATGGAAGCAGCAATCAGGAAATCAGAAGATGGATTGCACAGGGAAAATCTGCTGCAAAAGACCTCTTTAAAGAGTTTAAGAACAAAGACATCACCCTGAAGACCGAGGTGAGCTAGACCCAAGTTGTGGTATTTTCAATAGCCTCAATTGCATGCAAAACTTGGTCACTGAATAAAGAAGACCAAAGAAGAGTTGATGAATTTGAATTGTAGTACTGATGAAGAATACTGAAAATACCATGGACTGCCAGAAGAACAAACAAATCTATCTTGGAGGAAGTTCAGATGGAATGCGCCTTAGACATGAGAATGGCCAGACTTTGTTTCATGTACTTTGGTCATGAAGAGTAAGAGGATCAGTAAAAAAAGAAGACCCTCAACAAGATGGATTGACACAGGGGCTGCAACAAGGAGTTCAATAGCAAGGATCGAGTGTGGCACAGGACCAGGCAGTGCTTCTGTTGTACACAGGGTCACTATGAGTCCAAGCTGACTCAATGGCACCTAACAACATCATCATCCAATACAAGCCATCAGTCATGGTAAAACAGACTCTAATGAGGGAAAACTAAAAGTGGGAGATTTTTTTTTTTTTTTTTTAATTAGGATTTGGGTGAAGATTTACAGAGTAAATTCACTTTTCATACAGCAGTTCACATATACTTTGTCTCATGTCATTGACCAAAATTTACAATGCAGCAGCTCCCCTCCCACTTCCTCCCCATAGTTACCTCCTCCCAGTATCCATCCCTTCATACTCTTCTGCACCCTGAGCTATCTCCCTGTGCATAAGCAGCCCTTCCTTCTCCCATGATTGTTCTCTCCAGGGCGTGTGTCTACTTGAGGTAAATGTTTAACTCACATGCCTGTACTTTGTTTGGCTGGAAACCACAGTTGTGGGTTCAGTTCCAGACCTGAAGTGCAGCTAGGGGCCATAGTCTCAGTGGTTCCACCTGGCTCTACTGGACCAGCAAACCTGGTCCCCACCTTCTTTTTTTTTTTTTTTTCCTCCAAATGATTTTGAGTTTTGTACCACATTGTTCTCCCTAAAAGTGAGAGATTTTGGGTCACCAATTTTGCATATATTCTCTTTCAGGTTAAATCAAGCTATAAACAATGTACTTGTTGAAATTAGTTTGCACCCCTGAACCTGTCCTGCCTAAAACTCAAATTTATCACTGTGTCCTTCTGATTGAGGTTGTCAAAGAATTCACATTGCTTGGTTCTACAATTGATGCCAGTGGAAGCAGCAGTCAGGACATTAGACAACGTGTAACACTGGGAAGGTCAGCCGCAAAGGAACTCTTTCAAGTGCTGAGGAGCAAGGATGTCTCCTTAACAACTAAGGTGCACCTGACACAAGCCATGATATTTTCAATTGCCTCATGTGCATGTGAGAGCTGGACAATAAATAAGGAAGACCGAAGAAGAGTTGATGCATTTGAGTTGTGGTGCTGGCGGAGAATGCTGAAAGTACCATGGACTGCTAAAAGAACTAACAGATCAGTCCTAGAGGAAGTGCAGCCGAAATGCTTCTTGGAAGTGAGAATGGCCAGACTTCGTCTCACCTACTTTGGTCATGTTGTCAGGAGGAACCGTTCCCTGGAGAAGGATGTCATGCTTGGTAAGGTAGAGGATCAATGAAAGAGGGGAAGGCCTTCACCAAGATGGATTGACATGGTGGCTGCAACAGTGGGCTCAAGTATAGCAGGGATCATGGAGCTGGCGCAGGATTGGGCAGTGTTTCATTCTGCTGTGCATGGAGTCACTATGAGTCGGAAACAACTCGACGGCACCTAATAACCACCACCACCATCTGCATTCTGACATTTCAATTTTTCCTTTTATCTGCCTATATGGACCAATTTACAGTTTCCTGATCAGGTAAGAAAGACAAGTTGTTGAAGTAAATTTAGTTAGGACAATAGTCAAAGAAAAAATTCTGTATTAACCACCAGAAAGACATCCTCAAAGATACAAGTATCCAGAGAGCCCTGAAACCAGTAAGAAAGACAACTCTAACATTCTGCTTAAATGGCACAACAGTTAAACATTGAGCTGCTAACTGAAAAGCTGGCAGTTTGAATCCTGTGGCTCCTTGGGAAAAAGACTTGGTGATAGGCTTCCATAAAGATTATAGCCACGAAAACCTTATGGGGCAGTTCTACTTTGTCATACAGGGTCACTAAGAGTTAGAAATGGAGCCCTGGGAGCAAAGTGGTTAAGCACTCAGCTGCTAACCAAAAGATGGGTGGTTTGAATGTACCAGCAAGGCTCCACCCCATGGGAGAACGATGTGGCAATCTGTTTCCATGCAGTTTACAGCTTAGGAAACCCTATGGATCAGTTAGTTCAACTTTGATCTTTAGGGCTCTTATGAGTCAGAATTGACTACATGTCCATGGGTTATTTTTATTTATTTATTTTGATATGAGTCAGGATTCACTCCACAGGCACTTGTCTTAGTTCTCTGGTACTGCTATAACAGAAATACTGCAAGTGGGTGGCTTTAACAAACATAAATTTATTCTCTCAGTTCAGGAAGCTAGAAGTCCAAATCCAGGGTGCCAAGCTCAAGGGAAGGCTTCCACTGTCAACTCTGGACAAAAGTCCTTGTCTCCTTTCAACACCCGTGGCCAGGCATCCCTTGGAAATCTCCATGTGTCTTGGTATCAATCTTCGCCTGGGTCTAGGAGGTTCTCAGGACAGGAACTCCTTGTCCAAAGGATATGCTCTGCTCCTGGCTCTTGTTTCTTGGTGGGAATCAGGTTCCTCTCTTTCTGTTTACTTTCAATCCTTTTATCTCTTCTAAGATAAAAGGTGATGTAGGCCACACTCCAGGGAATCTCTTCTTACATCAGATCAGGGCTGTGACCTGAGTAAGGATGTTGCATCTACCCTAATCCTCTTACAACTGATTGGCTGATCACATCATGGGAAATGATTGCATTACTACATAACTGCTAAACCACTGAGATTCATCACCCAGCCAAGATGACACGTTATTTCTGGGGAAGACAATTCATCACAGCACCTAACAACAGCCTTTTGTGTGTGTGTGTGTGTGTGTGTGATTTGGGTGAAAATTTTCAGAGTAAATTCACCTTCCATTAAGTAGTTCACATGCACTTTGTCTCATGACATTGACCACAATTTACCACAATGTAACAGCTCCCCTCCCACGTCCTCCTGATAGTTACCTCTTCCCAGTGCCCATCCTTCCATGCACCCCTGCCCCCTGAGCTGTCTCCCTGTGTATAAACAGCCCTTCTTTCTCCCATGATTGTTCTCTCCAAGGAGTGTATCTACCTCAGGTAAATGTTCAACTCTTTTGCTTGTCTGGAAGCCACAGATGTGGGTTCAACTCCAGACCTGAGAGGCAGCTGGGGGCCATAATCTCAGTGGTTCCACCAGGCTCTATCAGACCAGCAAAACTGGTCCCCCATTTTTTTTTCCCCAAATGATTTTGAGTTTTATTTCACATTGTTCTCCCTCTCTATCCAGGATCTCCTACATAGATCCCCCCCTGCCCACCGAGTGGTTGACAGTGGTAGCTGGGCACCATCTAGTTTTCCGGTCTCATAGTTGTATAGGCCGTGGATCACACAGTGTACCAGTTGCTAGGACTAGTTGTTTCCACGAATCTTTGGTTTTCTTCATTCTTCTTTGCTCTAGACAAGGAGAGACCTATTGTTGTATCTAGATGGCTGCTTGCAAGCTTTTAAGATCCCAGTCACTACCTGCCAAAGTAGGAGGTGGAACAATGTTTTGTGTAGTATGTTATGCCAATTGAGCTTGATGTTCCCTGCGACTATGGTCCTGAGCCCACAGGTTCAACTACTCACTCCCTCTGGGTAGCTGGCTGTGACTAAGAAGTGACTACAATCTTGTCCCTTGTCAGCTCTTCTATACACCTGGGAATTCTTACAGAACATAGCAATACACTTGTAGAACCATTGTCTGCCAACCCTATACATGGTCTTGGGTACATTCTCCCCTGCATAGCCATACATACCTAATAGTTCAGCCTGTCCACCCATCTATCCACCCATAGAGCCATGTTTGCCTTCACTGACAATGCAGTACTGTATGTGCAAAAGGTTTCGTCTTTGTTGTCTGCACCTCCCATGTACCTCTCTCTATCTTCCTCTTCCTTAATGCCACCATGTTGATCACTCATATTTGGTACATTGCCCTTCTCTTCACTCAAATCAATACTTTTATCTACCTATCTAACAGTGTTCCCTCCCCTCCCCTCCCATCCCTGGTAACCAACAAAGAAAATTTCCTTCCATATATAAACCTTTCCTTGACTTTTACAATAACAGACTAATATAATATTTGTCCTTCTGTGATTGATTTATTTCACTTGGCATAATGTCCTCCAAGTTCATCCATGTTATGTGGTGTTTTGCAGATTCTATGTTATTCTTTAGGGTTGCAAAGTATTCCATTGTGTACATACCATAGTTTGGTTATCTATTCCTTGGTTGATGGGCACCTAGGTTGTTTCCATCTTTTTACTATTGTAAATAGTGCTGCAATAAACATGGGTGTGCATGTCTGTTCTTGTCATGGCTCTTACTTCTTGATGATATATACCTAGTAATGCAATGGCTGGGTCAAATGGTATTTCTAATACCAACTTTTGAAGGAATCGCCATACTCCTTTCCACCGTGGTTGTACCATTTTACAGTCCCATCAGCAGTGTATGAGAGTCCCAATCTCTTTACAACCTCGTCAGCATTTGTTATTTTCTATCTTGTTGAGCTTTACCACCAGTGCTGGGGCAAGATGGTATCTCACTGTTGTTCTGATTTGCATCTCTTTAATGGATAATGATCGTGAGCATTTCTTCCTATGTTTGTTGGCCTCCTGAATATCCTCTTTGGTGAAGTGTCTATTCATGTCTTCTGCCCATTTTTTAATTGGATTGTTCGTCATTTTGTTATTGAGGTCTTGGAGTTTTCTATAAATTCTAGAGATAAGTCCCTTGTCAGATATGTTGTTACCCAATATTTTTTCCCAATCTGTAGGTTCTCTTTTGACTCTTTTGGAGAAGTCTTTGGAAGCACATAAAAATTTAATTTTTAGAAGGTCCCATTTATCTAGTTTCTCTTCTGCTGTTTGTACAGTTTGGGTTATGCTTGATAGTCTATTTATGCCACATATTAGGGCCCCTAAATTTGCCCCTAATTTTTCCATGAGGAATTCTATAGTTTCAAGTTTCACATTTAAGTCTTTGATCCATCTGGAGTTAGTTTTACCTAACAACCACCTTTTGCTTATCTATATTGACTCTATGCCTCCTACAAACCCCACAGTTCTAAGGAATTGTGTTTTTTTTTTTTTAATTATTATTTTTATTTTAAGAGCTTGTTTTACATTCAACATCATGTGTACATTTAGTTTCATGTCCAACCCTAACCCAGTCTCCTCCCATCCCTACCCTGCAACCCTCCCGCTGTGCCCCTCATAATTATGCACGCCTGTTTGTCCTGCATTTCCTCAGATTGAATGTTGGTCCTCTGGTGTCCCATGGTCTATTGTTTCAAACAAACAAACAAAAATCTTGAAGCTTCTAAAGGAAATTATGGGTACAGTTTAAGATAGAGGCAGGAAGAAGCTATAAAAAACTTAAGGCAAGATGATCCATTCAGGCTCCTATCATGACTAAAAATATTTACCTTTACTCTAAAATTTTTGTTACTTGAAAAATCTACCAATTAAGGTGAGCTAACAAAAGCTGTCTTTTTTTTTTCCTACTTGTATAAACAAGTGCTAATATTTCTTTCTATTATTTAAAATCTGAATAATATATCCATGATTCAGAAAGTAAAAACTTTTATATAAACAATACATAAAATGTATACAGTGAAGTATTTCGTTCTCACTCCCTTTCCCATCTGTACCATTCCCAACATGTTTATTAGTTTCTTACTGTTCTAGAGTTCCTGTACGTAAATTCTTTCTCCAAGGCTATCCTGGGGTAATTACCTGGGGTAATTGGGTCTGAGCTGGCAGACCAGGTCAGAGGACCTGGTCTGTCCACATCTCACTAGCTTTCTCAACACAGTGATTGATCTGAAAGGACACAAAATTGCACCTTTGATCAGATGTTCAGACCAGACACCATCCTGGCTGAGGCTCTGACCTCCCACGTGCCTCCGTGAAAGTGAAGGCTCAGTATTTTCATGGGAAGAGGAGTGGGCTGGGTGCAACAGGTCTTACCTGAACTGCTGCTATGTGGAGCTACATTAAGGAACATCATGGATCATGCCTATGGTCTTGTATCTAAAAATTCATCACAAAACCCAGAGTGAGAACATTCCTTCCTTTCCAGTTTTCTGACAACTTATTATAGTTTCCCTTGAATGTTGGTGAGTTGAAAAAAAATTTTTTTTTAATCAGTAGACTTATTTTTAGAGCAGTTTTTTTTTTTTTTT
>NW_006921701.1:8844017-8853924 GCF_000298275.1 Orycteropus afer afer | reverse complement strand
TATTTCACTGTATATAAATTATATTTCAATAAAATGCATTAAAACAACACACCAAAATGAATGTCAGAAAAGACTCTAAAGCTTGCTCTTGAACATATATGAAAGCAAGTGGAAAAAATTATGAAGAGAGCTGAAGCAGAAGATTTCAAAGGATGGCTTGAGAAGACAAAGTAAAGTATTAAAATATGCAAAGATCTGGTCTTAGAAAACCAAAAGGGAAGAACACACTTGGCATTTCTCAAGCTGAAAGAACTGAAGAAAAAATTTAAGCCCCAAGTTATAATACTGAGGATTCTAAAGACAAAATAAAGAGCTCTGGTGGTGCAGTGGTTAAGGTATTTGGCTGCTAACCAAAAGGCTGATGGTTTGAACCCACCAACTGCTCCACAGAGAAAGATGAAGCAGTCTACTTCCATAAATATTTACAGCCTTGTAAACCCAACAGCAATGAGCTGTAACTGATTTGAAATCAGTGAGTTTGGTTTGCATTTTAAGGACAAAATATTGAACAATGCAGGAAACACCAAAAGAAGATGGAAGTATATACAGAGTCATTTTACCAAAAATAACTGGTTGACATTCAACCATTTTAGGAAGTAGCATATGATTAAGAACCAATAAACTGAAGAAAGAAGTCCAACTTGCACTGAAGTCACTGGGGAAAACTAAGGCTCCAGGAATTGATGAAATACCCAATGAGATGTTTTAAAATCTGAGATCCATTGTGCCCATTCCAAAGAAAGGTTATCCCACAGAATGTGGAAATTATCCAACAATATCATTAATATCGGGAGCTCTGGTAGCATAGTGGCTAAGACACTTGCCTGCTAACCAGATGGCTGGCGGTTCAAACCCACCAGCCACTCCTCGGAAGGAAGGTTGGGCAATTCTACTTCCGTAGTGATACTGCCTCGGAAACCCAAGGAGGGGTCGCTATGAGTTGGGTTTGACTCGAGGGCACATAACAACAACAACAACATCATTAATATCACACACAAGTAAAATTTTGCTGAAGATAATTCAAAAATAGTTGCAGCAGTACATTGTGACAGGAAGCTGCCAGATATTCAATCTGGATTCAGACGAGGACGTGGAATGAAGGATATCACTGCTGATGTCAGATGGATCCTAGCTGTAAGAAGAGAATATCAGAAACATGTTCACTTGTGCTTTATTAACTATATAAAGGCATTCAACTGTGTGGATCATAACAAATTATGGATAACATTGTGAAGAATGAGAATTCCAGAATGCTTAACTATACTCATGTGGAACCTATACATAGATTAAGAGGCAGTTGTTTAAACAGAAAAAGGGGTTACTGCATGCCTTAAAATCAAGAAAGGTGTACATCAGGACTGTATCCTTTCACCATACTTATTAAATCTGTATGCTGATCAAGTAATATGAGAAGCGGGATGATATGAAGAAGAATGTGGCATCAAGATGGGAAGAAGGCTCATTAACAACCTGAGATATGCACAGATGACACAACCTTCATTGCTGAAAATGAAGAGGACTCGAACCACTTATTGACGAAATTGAAAGACTACAGGCTTCAGTATGGATTATAGCTCAAGACAAAGAAAACAAAAATCCTCACAACTGGACCAATAAGCAACATCATGATAAACGGAGAAAAGACTGAAGTTTTCAAGGATTTCATTTTACTTGAATCCACAATTAACGCCCATGGGAGCAGCAGTCAAGAAATCAAACGACAGATTGCATTGGACAAATCTGCTGCAAAAGACCTCTGTGAAGTGTTGAAAAGCAAAGACATCACTTTGAGCAAAGGCATGCATGACCTAAGTCATGGTATTTTTAATCACCTTGTGTTCTGGTTACCTAGTGACACTCTGACAGGAAATACACCACAAATGGGATGGCCTTAACAAACAGGAGTCTATTCTTACAATTTGGAGGCTTTAAGTTCAAGTTCACAGTGCCAGACTCTAGGAGCTGGGTGAAAGCCCCTTAACCTTGGGGTCCAGCTCTGCCTCCTGCTCCTGGCCCACTGGAGCTAGAGGTTTTTCTTTACTCAGACAGCTGCTGGCTGCTGAGGCTGAGAAGCCCCAAGGTTGACAAGTAAAAAAGGCACAATCCCAATGTAACCAAACCACACGGCAGGCCATTAACTTAAGTCCACTGTAAGTCCCAAGGTCGGCAGAGCATAGCAGGCTGCTGAGCAATGACACAGCTACACGCAGGGTCCAAGTGTGCCATAAACTAGAGACCATTCCCAAGGCTTCTCCTTATATACAGGAAGCAGATCACATCAGCTGTTTGTGATAGATCCCACCATGGAGTTGACTGCCAGTCTCATTATGGGAAATAACTACCACCAGCTGCCCAGCCACTCAACCAGGCCCAGCTAAGTTGACACACAAACATAACCACCACACCTCATATGTGGGAAAGTTGGACGATCAATGAGCAAGACCGAAGAAATGATGCCTTTGAATTATGATGTTGATGAAGAATACTGAATACCACAAGCTCTGCTTCCTGGTATCATGGACTGCCAGAAGAATGAATAAATCTGCCTTGGAAGAAGTACAGCCAGAACGTGCCTTGGAAGCGAGATGGCGAGACTTGATCTCACACACTTCGGCCATGTTATCAAGGGGGTCCAGTCATGTTTTGTAAAGTGGAGAGTCAGCAAAAATGAGGAAGACACTCAATGAGATGTATGAAACAGTGGCTACAACAATGGGTTCAAATACGGCAATGATTGTAAGGATGACGCAGGACCCAGCACTGCTTCATTCTGCTGTATATGCGGCCATTAAGAGCTGGAACTAACTCGATGGCATCTAACAAGAATATCAGCAGTGTTCTTAAGGGATACTGGTCTGCGATGCTGTGCTTCAGGCTGAGAGATCTCAGTTATCACTAATTTTACACATTCCTCACTGCCATCGAGTCAGATCCGACTCACAGTGACCCCTCCTTGGGGTCAAGGAAATATCATTACGGAAGTAGATTGCCCAACCTTCCTTCCAAGGAGTGGCTGGTGGGTTTGAACTGCTAGACTTCTGGTTAGCAGTCAAGTGCCTTAGGCACTATGCTACCAGAGCTCCCAATTTACACATTCAAAGTAGTTTATTCAGATCGCTGTTCTTCTGAAATGAAAATTCTATCAACTGCAATTAGGCAAAATCTTAATGATCAGAAGGAGAACACAGGACATTTAGGAATCAAGGCAGGTTTTGGCCAGGTGTGCAGCTCAACAGCATGAAAAACTATAGTTTAAATTATTTTCCTTAGTTTTGAAGTTGTGAATCAGAAGAGGGAGAAAGAAAAGGAATGATTGGATATCTGAGTGCCGCAAGACTGGCCAAGGACACAAACATCATTGTTTCCTTTACAAGGTTTTGTGAGGTGGGGTAGTTTGCCCACGTGTAGGGTTAGCAGACAATGTTTTTACATGCATATTTGAATGAACTGTAAGAATGCCCAGGTGTATAGTAGAGCTGACAAGAGGCAAGGCTGAGGTGGCTTTTTAGCCATAGCCAGCTACCCAGAGGGAGCAAGTAATTGGACCTGTGGGCTTGGGACTATGGTTGCAGGGGACTTCAAGCTCAATTTACATAACATACTACACAAAAACATTGTTCCACATCCTACTCTGGTGAGCAGTGACTGGGAACTTAAAAGCTTGCAAGTGGCCATCTAGATACAACAATGGGTTTCTCCTGGTCCAGAGCAAAGAAGAACAAAGAAAAATAAAGATGCATAGAAATAATTAGTCCAAGGGACTGGTAGACCATGTGATCTTCAGCCTATATAACCAGGAGACCAGAAGAACTAAATGGTGCCTAACTATCACTGTCAATCACTTGGTGGGGGATTGGTGCAGAAGATCCTGTATAGAGTGGGAGAACAATGTGGAAAAAAACTCAAAATCATAAAAAAAAAGACCAGTTTTGCTGGTCCAATAGAGCCCGGTGAGACCCCTGAGACTATGGCCCCTAGCCACCCTTAAGGTCTGGAATTGAACTTACTCCTGTGGCTTCCAGACAAACAACAGACAGGCATATGGGGTGAACATTTATATCAGGTAGATACACTCCTTGGAGCAATCAATCATGGGAGAACAGAAGGGCAGTGTTTGCACAGGGAGACAGTTCAGGGGGCAGGAGTGTATGAGAAGGAAGGACACAGGGAAGAGGTTAACTATGGGGAAGAAGTGGGAAGAGAGCTGTTACAATGTGGAGAATTGCAGGCAACGTCATTGCTGCTGTCACTGCTGTATGGAAAATGAATTTGCTCTGTAAACTTTCACCCAAATCACAATAAAAATTAAATAAATAAATAAAAATAAAAGGTTTTGTGACAACAGATTTGTTTGAATTTTAACTAATTGTAATGTGGTCTAAGCCCCAGATTCCACAACTTATGTACTGTCTCTTGAGTCAGGGATGGTACAACTCTGTAAAACCTTTGCTCTATTTTTTTTTAACCATATAATTTTAACTATAAAGTGCCACCTTCACAATTTTTGGCAACTCTAAATAGTATTTATATATATCATTACGTAATAAATTTCTTTAAGTTGACTTTTATTAAAATTGATTTATTTCAAAAGGAAAATTTTATATCTCTATCATGAATAGATGCCAAATATAGATGTTACGTATTACATAAAGTATACCAGTACTAAAATTAAAAATGTTCAATTCTGTACTAATTAAAATCATCTGGAAATGTATACCATACTTTTAGAAATACTCATCAAATCTATCTTCTCATTCATTTTACAAGGAATGAAAATGAGGATCAAAAAGTAAGGTGACCTAGCTAAGGTCACAAAGCTAATCATTATCTGAGCTGGGGCCAGAACCCTCTTTGATTGAAAAAAAAAAAAAATCAACTTTTCATAGCCTTATACTACAGTTCTTTCCACCACAGCAAGTTTTGTTTTTAAAGAAAGGCAAAAGAATATCTTATTTATTAGCTTTTTAATCAGCAGTCTCCAAATTACCTTTGTTTCTTTTTGGCAGATGATGTAACTGGCTCAAAATTGAACTCTTTCTGCTGACAGAACGGCATTCTCTAAGTATTCCTCAATCTAATTGCAATTTTGAAACAGAATATAAGGTATGCTGGGAGGGTTTTGATAATTCGATAAATGCCAAGTAGTAGCACTGTATTTTGAGCTTAAAGTTGATAGGGGAAAAAAAAAAAAGACCAACTGATTCACAATGTGGAATGTAAAGAACCTTCAGAGAAAGTGAGTAGCAATACAGGAAAGGAAAGCTGTGTAGTCTGAAATGTGCTAGACTTTAAGAAAGAAGTTTCAAAAAGTTTAAAGAAAGTGTAAGAGAAAAAGGTATTCTCATGGTTATAGCTTCTGAAAGAAAATCCGGTTTAAGAACAAAAATAAGAAAATCTACTGGAAAACAAAAACAGTTGGCAATATCTGAAGAAATGAGTGGCTTAGGTTTTTTAAAAAGGCTACCGGCAAAAAGGAGCCGATAACTAAGCAGGACTACACACAAGTAAGCAAAAACACAGCCCACGCATGCCCTCTCTATCCCTCTATTTATCTCTGTCTACTTTCTTTCAGGTCCAGCTCACCTCCTGTTATTGTCTGAATTGTGTCACCCAAAAAAAAGATATGGTGAAATCTTAATCCCTGGTATCTGCGAATATGAACTCATTTGGAAATAGGGTCTTTGAAGATTTTATCAGTTAAGAAAACATGAAGTTATACTGGAGCAGGGTAGTCCCAATTCAATATAAGTGGGGTCCCATAAAAGAGGAGAACAAACACAGATACAGACACAGTGGGAAGACTACCATGTGAAGATGGAGCAGACACCGGAGTGACATATCCATAAACCAAGGAATACCCAGGATTGCCAGCCATCACCAGAAGCTAGTCATGGAACGGATTCACTCTCAGAAAGAATCAACATGGCCAACACTCTGATTTTGTACTTCCTGCCCCAGAACTATGAGAGAATAAGTTTCTGTTTCTATAAGCCATCTGGTTTGTGGTACTTGGTAATAGGAATCCTAGAAAACTAATATACCTCCTTCTCCACAAAGCCTTCTTCCTATCTTGACACACTAATCTCTCCTCTTCTGAACTCTGTGTACTTTGCAGTTATGCATGGACTTCTGCCTCCCCAATTCAACTGTAAGGTCTGAGATGGTCCCCAGAGTGCCTATAAGCAGTGCCTCCTCTTGCAAAGCAGATGTTAAGGAAGCCAACTAGAAATCAGTGCTTCTGGAGGAAAGGGAGATTAGGATAGGTATAAAGAACAAATAACTTGAGCATAGACAGTAGGTTGTACCAATACCCAATCCAATTCAAAGCAACTGTGTAGCAAGTAAGTGTATTCATGCGAAATTACAACAATGGCACAGTACCTGCAGGAGACTCTCTATGGCATGAAAACCTCGAATTAAATTCAGAGCTGCACATAGAAGGCTAAGGATAAATGCCACAATCCCTGACAGAGTTGCAGGTTCCAGTCGCTGATGAGCTGGAAAATAAAAGAAGGGTTTAGAAATGAACACCAATTTCTCTTGTACTTAAATTTATACAAAACAGATTCACTGCATAATTTAAATGGCTCAAACTTAGGTTAATTTTCAAAAATTATTTAACAATATTTGTTAATAATTAAATATTTTAAAAAAGAAAAACACTAGATAACACAAAAGCCTTACTGCCCTAAATTCAAGTTATATTAACTCCATTTTCTCTACATTTTTAACAAAGACATCTAACTTGTACTTGGGATATATACTGCTGAGGAATGTTCACATCTGGCAGAAATCATGTAGGAAAAAACCTTACTGTCTAAACTATTTGCAGCTAGGTGCAAATATCTGCAAAGGTGACTTTGCCTGGAAATTCACTGCATTGTTTCTACTTTTTTTAAAAAAAAATGCTTAGAAAACATTTTTAAGGACAAACATAACTTGCTTTTAAGCAAAATTCTTCCTTATTTGGGTTCCAAGGCTATATATACTACTGTGTATATGAGGAAACTCATAGATAACCACCAATCTAAACTCCCCAGTAGAATAAAGTCTTAAAGTTATGAAGTTATTGGTCCTCTGAAGACCACTCGAAAGTAAAAAACAATAAAACACCAATTGAAAAAAGTGATCATCTGATCTTTACAAACTCATTATCTTATTTTTAAGGGCTTCCCAGTATAAGATACTCAGTTATACAATAGGCTTCCTTCATCATCATCTTGCTCTTAATAGAATTAACAGTGGAGTCTAAATGAAAACACAAGACTAAGTACATAATCATCTAGATGGCAAAAGGGAGAGACTGGAAAAGAGAGGACAACAAATCACATTTAGATCATTTTATTTAAATCACTGAAGTGTAAAAGTACTAACAATGAAGTTAATGAGGTAGAACGCTAATATAAGAAAGAGCTTAAATCTTAGCTACTTATATTCAACCATTACAGCAGAAAAGCTTCCCTAAACAGTTCATAGAGAGACAAAACCCCACAGATCACATACAAAAAAGTATTCATTCCTCAAGTTCAGCAGAAAATGTTAATATGGGATAACATTTTAAATTTCCTATGTCCAACTCACTCTTTGGTCTCATAATCAATTTCCTTGAAATTTTACCATGAAAATGGAAAATTAAATGTGATTGTAAAGTATTAATATTAAGTTTTATATCAGTAGAGAACAAATCGCACAATTTAAAATTCTACCCAATTGGTCTATCAATTAGTCATGTTTTACATTTCATCTCAGTAGTGAGCAAGAGACTTCTTGAAAAAAAAGAAAAGAAAGAAATCTTTAATATGGACCTTAAGCAGAAAACCATCTGAAAATGGAATAGATTATATAAATCACACTTTAAAAGTATATAAAACCAGTTTACTGCTTAAAAAATCCCAAATAATATTTGGCATTATAACTAAAAACCTTAGCCTTTTTATGGTCAAGTAAACTATGGCCATTTCTTAATCAGAAAAAATTACCACACTAATGTGTTGATGAGTATCTATTTAAGAAATGACTAACACAACTATATAAATGAAATATTTATTAAGTTTGCAACACTTGCCTTTGGCCTCAGAGCAATCTCTTTAGAATGACAGTATACTATTTATAAATTAACTAATTGAAAATGACCAAAAATATTTTCAAAGGCATAAAAAGCAAATGAAAAGCCTACAGATGAGGGATGCATTGTGTGTGAAGGATAGGTTGGAGCTGTGCCAAATCACTGTGGGAAAGAAATTCTGAAGTGGAGCTCCCCCTATTCCTCTCCTCACCCCCTTGCCAGGACCTGTGGCTTGCATTCTGAGGATGGTTAGCAAGAGAAAACTTCATCTGCGTATAACATAAGAGGGTGGCACTACTTAAGGCCAATTTCTCATTTTAACAAACTATACTAGATATATTTAAACACATTTTACTGTATTAAGTTATAGATGGTGTTTTTTATTTCAGTAAAACAAATGTTAGATGTGTTGTTATCCACAAACGCTAATTGCACACTTGAATGTGGCACCATGCTAGGCAGCATTAGGTGCAGCATGTATTTGGAACAGTAACAAATGAGAGGTAGCGTAGAAAAAAAAATTTGCTGAACCCAAAGCTGGGCCACATAGACCATTTTTTAAAAATTATCTTCTGCTATAATGGCTTTTCCTTAGTCTCTTTCAACCCAATTAGAGCATATTCATAACAAAATTTAATTTTTCTCAAAATATACCAATGATTTATGGAGATTACAAAAGTACCTAAAGAAGTCAGAGTAAATCCCTTGGAACCAAAGAGCTAATGATTATAGTAAATTAATAAATGCATCCAGCAAGTATTTTTGGGAGATTCTGGGTAACATGCTATGCTTTAGAAGATACAAAAATTTAAAAAAAGAAAAAGAATTACACAATCTATCCTCAAAGCATTTCTCTTCTTCTAAAGGAAGATTGGCAGAAAGACACACATATGAAAGTTATAAGCACTCCAAACTAAAAAAGCTTAGGATCTCTGAAGAAAAATGCCAATTAGGAGGAAGGTGATCAAAGAACCAGATCTTTAAAAAGGATAAAATTGGTTGTTGTTAGCTGCCAATGAGGTGTGCCTCAACTAATGGCAACCTTATGCACAAGAAGATCAGACTGTTTTGAGTCACACAAGAACAAATGTCAATAACTGCATTCCATGCAGAGAGAAGAGCATGAGCATGCACATGAAAACCATAGAGGGAAATATCAACAGCATGGACAACTACTACAACCTCTACTCCTCCTAACAGTGGCTACTCTCATGCTTAGTAATTTACATACATGATCTCATTTTATCCTTTCAACAACCCAATGCAGTAGGCACTATCATTATCCTGTTTTTTTAAATGAAGATGCTAAGGTTTAGGGAAATCAAGTAATTTGCCCAATGTCACAAAGTAAGTAAATGAACTGGGATTTAAATCCAGGTAGCCTGACTCTAAAATTCATATTCTTAACTATTTTGCTACTGGTCTTTGCTAGCTGTTTTATTTGGCTCAAATTGATGTTTGTGAAGTGCAGAAGAGAAATAAGATTGGAAAGAGAGGTCAAAGCAAATTAAAAAAACCAAACCCACTGCCATCGAGTCGATTCTGACTCATAGAAACCCCACTGGGTTTCCAAGGTGGTAAATCTTTACGGAAGTAGATTATCCAGTCTTGTTTCTGCAGAGTGGCTGGTGGATTTGAACCGCCAACCTCCTGGTTAGCAGTCAGATGCCTCTGTCACTGTGATACCAAGAGCTCCTTCAAAGCAAATTAGTACAGTCCAAAATACTAAGCCAAGAATTTTAGTACACCACTTTCATTGAAAGACAGAACTGGAAAGAAACTCAACAAAGATGCATAAGAGATAAACAATACAATCCACCAACTTGGCCTTATAGACATCTA
>NW_006921701.1:8837069-8838066 GCF_000298275.1 Orycteropus afer afer | reverse complement strand
GCAGTTCAAACCCACCAGCCACTCCTTGGAAGGAAGGTTGGGCAATCTACTTATGCAGTGATACTGCCTCAGAAACCCAAGGAGGGGTCACCATGAGTCAGATCTGACTCCACAGCAGTGAGTTTGGTTTTTGTTTTTCTGCCTTCTGAGTGATATTTCTGAGCCAATGCTGCCCTTTTCATCTCATATGGTTGGCTGTTCTAAGGAGTGCATACATCCCTGGTGTTACTGTTCAAACCATAGGCCTGTCCATCGTTTGGATGAAAGTTGAGCCACAAGGGTGAATTCAATTTGAGGTTTGAAAGGTGTTGAAGGGCCATAGTCTCAGGGGTTCTACCAGTCTCTGTCAGACCAGTAAGCCTGGTCTTTTTTAGGTGATGGTAAGGCATGTTTAATGTAATATTGAAAACAATTTCATGTGTTTATTAGTCATTCATACAACTTCTTTGGAGAAATGTCTATTCACATTCTTTACCCATTATTAATTGGGCTGTGTTTTTACTGTTGAGTTCTAAGAGTTCCTTATATATTCTGGATGTAAGACCTTTATCAGGTATATGATTTTCAAATACTTTCTTTTGTCTTGTGAGCTATTCTTTCACTTTCTCAATGGTGTCCTTTGAAGCCCAAGTTTTTAAGTTTGATGAAGTCAAATTTATCATTTTCTTCTGTTGCTATGCTTGAGTAAGAGACTTATGCCAAATCCAAGGTCATGAAGATTTACCCCCTTTGTTTTCTTCTAAGGGCTTTATAGTTTTAGCTCTTAAATTTAGATCTTTGAGCTATTCTGAGTTACTTTTTGCATATGGTGTTACACAGGGGTCCAATCTCATTTTTCTCATTGGCTACCTGTTGTTGTTGTTGTTGTTATGTGCCGTCGAGTCGGCCCCGACTCATAGTGATCCCTCCTTGGGTTTCCGAGGCAGTATCACTATGGAAGTAGGATTGCCCAACCTTCCTTCCGAGGAGTGGCTGGTGGGTTTGAACCACCAGCCTT
>NW_006921701.1:8833229-8836787 GCF_000298275.1 Orycteropus afer afer | reverse complement strand
TTTACAGAGCAAATTCACTTTCCATACAACAGCTCACATACACTTTGTCTTATGACATAGACTATAATTTCCTACAATGCAACAGCTCCCCTTCCACTTCCACCCCAAAGTTACCTCTTCCCTGTGTCCTTCCCTCCCATGCACTCCTGCCTCCTGAGCTGTCTCCCTGTGCATACTCAGCCCTTCTGTTCTCCTGTGATCGATTTCTCCAAGGAGTGTATCTACCTAATGTAAACGTTCAGCTCATATGCCTGTCTTTTGTTTGGTTGGAAGCCACAGACATGGGCTCAATTCCACACCTGAAGGGCAGCAAGGGGCCATAGTCTCAGTGGTTCCATCTGGTAGAGCCATACTGTCTTGATTATTGCTCTTGGTAGTAAATTTTGAAATTGGGAAGTGTGATTCTTCCAATTTTCTACATCTTTTTCAAGATATTTTTGGCCACTCTCAGGCCCTTGCAATTCAATATGAATTTTAGGATCAGCTTGCCAATTACTGAAAAAAAAAAGACAGCTGGAATTTTTATAGGGATTGCATTGAATCTGTTTATCAATTTGGAGAGTATTACCATCTTAACAACATCCCTAGGTGGCACAAATGGTTTGTGCTCAACTACTAACTAAAAGATTGGAGATATGGTTCCACCAAGTGGCACTGCAGAAGAAAGGTCTGGCAATCGATGTACTTCCATTAAGATTACAGCCACTGAAAACCCTGTGAAGTGCAGTTCTATGGAAACATAGGGCTGCCATGAGTTAGAACGAACTTCACAGCATTTTTTTTTAAATCATATACTGTCTTCCAATCCATGAACATGGACTTCTTTCCATTTATTCAGGTCATCTCTAATTTCTTTCAACACTGTTTTGTAGTTTTTAGTAATGGAATTGTTTTCTTCATTTTCAGACTGTTCATTACTAGTGATAGAAATACAATTGATTTTTATAGACTGATCTTTTTTTATAGACTGAACCTTGCTACTTTGGTAGACTTATTAGTTCTATTAGGTTGTGTGTGTGTGTATTTCTTAGTATTTTCCACATACAAGATCATGTCTTATACAAATAGAGATTGTTTCACTTCTTCCTTTCTAATCTTTATGCCTTTCATTTCATTTTCTTGTTTAGTTCTTGTTTAGTTTAGCAGAATGGACATCCTTACCTTGTTCCTAATTTTAGAGGGAAAACTTTCCATCTTTCACCACAAAGTATGATGTCAGCTGTGGGTTTTTCAAAGACGTCCTTTATCAGATTGAGGAAGTTCCCTGCTATTCCTAGTTTGTTGAGTATTTTTACCATGAAAGGGTGTTGGATTACTTGGAGAAAAAAACAAAAAAGCTGGGGACCAGGTTTGCTGGTCTGATAGGGCCTGGTAGAACCACTGAGACTATGGCCCCTAGCTACCCTTCAGGCCTGGAATTGAACCCACACCTGTGGTTTCCAGCCAAACAAAAGACAGGCATATGAGTTAAACATTTACCTCAAGTAGATACACTCCTTGGAGAGAACAATCATGGGACAAAGAAGGGTTGCTTATGCACAGGGAGACAGCTCAGGGGGCAGGAGTGTATGGAGGGAAGGACACTGAGAAGAGGTAACTATGGGGAGGAAGTGGGAGGGGAGCTGCTGCATTGTAAATTTTGGTCAATGACATGAGACAAAGTATATGTGAACTGCTGTATGGGAAGTGAATTTGCTCTGTAAATCTTCACCCAAATCACAATTAAAAAAAAAAAAAAAGGGTGTTTGATTTTGTCAAATGTTTTTTCTTCTAGTAAGATGACTATGTAGGTTTTATCTTTTATTCTAATATGGTATAGTACATTGATTTTTAAATTTTTTTCACTTCTTTTTACAGTGAAAATATACACAACAAAACATTCACTAATACAACAACATCCACATTTACAATTCAATGATACTGATTATATTTTTTGTGTTGTGCCACCATTATCACTAGCATTTCCCAAATATTCTGTCACCATTCCATCAACACTCACCGAACAAAAATCTCTCCTTTCCCTCTCCTTCCTAAAGTGAGATAATAAAATATTTATCCTTTGTGATTGACTTATTTAGCTCAGCATAATGTTTTCAAGGTTCATCCACGCTGTGGAATGCACTGAATGACATTTGCTGCATTATGACCTTTTATGGCTGCATTATATTCCATTGCATATATATACACCATGTTTTGCTTATCCATTCACCTGTTGATGGGCATTTTAGTTGTTTCTGCCTTTCAACTATTGTGAAAAGTGCAAGAATGAACACTGATGAATAGGTTTCTGTTTGCATTTCTGCCTTCATTTCTTCTGGGTATAGATAGGTGTTGTTTGGTCATATGGTAGTTTTATGTCAACTTTTTGAAGAGCCTACAAACTGTTTTCCACAGTGATTGTTCCACTTTACATTCTCACCAGGAATGGGAATGGATGATGGCTAAAGTTTTTTCAAACTCTTGCCAACACTTGTTTTAAATTTTATTTATCATTCCCATTCTAATGGGGGTGAGGTGATATCTCATTGTGATTTTTATTTGCATCCAGGGGCTCTGGTAGCACAGTGCCTAAAGCATTTGACTGCTAACCAGAAGGTTGGCAGTTTAAACTCTCCAGCCACCCTGTGGGAGAAAGATGGGGCAATCTACTTCCATAAAGATTTACCACCTTGGAAACCCAATGAGGGTTGCTATGAGTCAGAACTGACTTGATGGCTGTGAGTTTTTTGGTTTAAATAGCTTATGCCATGGTATTCAATTGCTTCACATGCATCAAAGAATATTAAATATACTATGAACTGCTAAAAGCACATACAAATCTGTCTCAGAAGAGGTAGAGCCAGAATGCTCCTTAGAGATGAGGATGATAAGACTTCATTTCATGTACTTTGGACATGTTATAGGAGGGACCAGTCCCTGGAGAAGGATATTATGTTTGGTAGAGGGTCAACAAAAAAAGAGGAGGACCCTCAGCAAGATGGACTGACACAGTGGCTGCAAGAATGGGCTCAAACATAGCAATGATTGTGAGGATGGAGCAGGACCATGCAGTGTTTTGCTCTCTTGTACACAGAGGTCACTATGAGTCAGAACTGACTCAATGGCACTTACCAACAACAATGGCTAATGAGGTTAAGCATCTTTTCATATGCTTGTTGGACATTTTAATATTCTCTTTGGTGAACTGTCTTTCCAAGTCCTTTGCTCATTTTTTTGACTGGGTTGCCTTCTTTTTTACATTGATTGAATTTATATGTTGAACCAACCTTGCATTCTTGAGAGAAATCCCACTTGGTCATGGTGTATAATCCTTTTTATATACTGCTGGATTTCATATGCTAGCATTTTTGTTGAGGAGTTTTGCATTTATATTCATGAAGACATTGGTCTGTAGTATTCTCGTGGTATCATTGCCTAGTTTTGGTATCAGGGTAATCACTGGTTTCATAGACTAAGTCAGAAAGTGCTCTCTCTTCTTCTATTTCTTGGAAAAATTTGTGAAGAATTGGTGTTAACTCTTCTTTAAACAGATCTAGGCTTTTCTTTTAGTTTTTTTTT
>NW_006921701.1:8831587-8833028 GCF_000298275.1 Orycteropus afer afer | reverse complement strand
ATACAATTCTTTATAGTATTCCCTTACAATTCTTTTTTTATTTCTGTAAGCTTGGTAATGACATACCCGCTTTCATTCCTCATTTTAGTAATTTGAGTTTTCTCTTTTTTTCTTGGTCATTCTAGCTAAAGGTTTGTCAGTTTGGTTCTCCTTTTTAAAGAACAACTTTTGACTTTATTGATTTTTTTTTTTTTTTTTTTTTTTTTATCCTTTATTTCATTTGGGAGCTCTGGTGGCATAGTGTCTAAGGCATCTGACTGCTAACCAGAAGGCTGGCAGTTCAAACCCACCAGCCATTCCTCGGAAGGAAGATTGGGTAATCTACTTCCATAGTGATACTGCCTTGGAAACCCGAGGAGAAGCTGCTATGAGTAAGATCTGACTCTGTGGCCATGAGGTTGTTTTTTTTTTTTTCCCATTTATTTCTGCTCCAATCTTTATTATTTCATTCCTACTTCTTGCTTTGGATTTAGTTTGCTCTTCTTTTTCTAGTTTCTTAAGGTGGATGATTAGGTTATTGATTTGAGATCTTTTTTCCTTTTTAATAGTTTATAGTGATAAATCCCCCTATAAACACTGCTTAGACTATATCCCATGAATTTTGCTATGTTGTGGTTTTGTTTTCATTCATTTCAAAGCATTTTCTAACTTCCCTTGTGATTTCTTCTGTGATCCACTGGTTACTTATGAGTGTCTTATTTAATTTCCACATATTTGTGAATTTTCCAGTTTTCCTTTCATTACTGATTTTTAATTTTATTATATCATGATTTTAAAAAAACCCACAATTTGTATGATTTTAATCCTTTTCAATTCATTTAGTCTTGTTTTATGGCATAATATATGGTTTATCTTAGAGAATACTCTATGTGTACTTGGGAAGAATGTGTATTCTGCTGTTGTTGAGTTTCTATAGATGTATGTTAGGTCTAGGTGGCTTATAGTCTTCTATTTTCTTGCTAGTTATCTGTCAAGTTGTTCTAGTCATTTTTTAAAGTAGCATGTAAGTCTTCAACTATTCTTGAATTGTCTACTTTTTCCTTCAATTCTGTCAGTTTTTGTTCCATGTACTTTAAGGCTCTGTTATATCTTCCAGGTGGATTGACCTTTTTATTATTATAAAATATCCTTTATGGTTTCCAGGAACAATGTTTGCTTTAAAATCTATTTTGTTTGACACTTCTGCAGAAACAGCAGGTCTCTTTTGGTTAGTTTGCATGTTATATCTTTTTACTCCTTTTATTTTCAACCTATTTGTGTCTTTGAATATAAGTACGTCTCTGGTAGACAGCATATAGTTAGATTATGTGGGGTTTTTTAAATCCATTTTGCCAATATTTTCCTTTTGATTGAAGTGTTTAATCTATTTACATTTAATGTGTTTACTAATAAGGATTTACACCTACCATTTTGCTATCAGTTTTCTATATGTATTATATCT
>NW_006921701.1:8827848-8830352 GCF_000298275.1 Orycteropus afer afer | reverse complement strand
GGTCATGTTGTAAGAAGGGACCATTCCCTGGAGAAGGATGTCATGCTTGGTAGGGTGGAGGGTCGACGAAAGAGGGGGAGGCCTACAACAAGATGGATTGATACAATGGCTGCGATGATGGGCTCAAGTATAGCAGGGATTGTGGGGCTGGAGCGGGATTGGGCAGTGTTTCATTCTGCTGTGCATGGGGTTGCTATGAGTCGGAAACGACTCGACGGCACTTAACAACAACAACAACATAGTTTTTTGAGTTATTTTTTTGGCTTGGTTCTCTAGAAAAGCAAAACCAGTGAGGTATAAATATATATAGAGAGAGATTTATTTTGCAGAAATGGCTCACACAGTTGTGAAGGCTGGCAAGTCCCAAATCTGTGGGTCAGGTGGTAGGCTGGAGGCTTCTCCTGACTCATGTGGTTGCAGGGGCTGAAGAACCCAAAATTGGCTGGTCAGTAGGCTGCTGGCTCACAGAGCTGCAGGAGCTGGTGAGTCCTGAAATTCACAGGTCAGATGGCAGTTGTTGGCTTGTGTCCCAAGAACCAGAGGCCAGATGATGAAAGTTGGATGCAGGACCAAGAGACAGGAAGCTTTCCCAGAACATCCATATATATTAGATGCAGGCCACAACCCCAAGGAAACTCGCCTTTCAACTGACTGGCTGCTCACATCAGATCACAAAATGGAGGGTGATTATATAATATCTGCCAAACCACTGAGAATCATGACCTAGCCAAGCAGACGCATAACTTTAACCATCACAGTGGCCACCTGGAGATTTCAATTAAATCAACTTATCACAATCTAACAGTTCCTGGGTGGTATAAGCGGTTTGCAGTTGGCTGCTATCCTAAATGTTGGTGATTCAAATCTACCCAGCAGTACTATGGAAGACAGGCTTGGCAATCTGCTTCTGTAAAGATTATAGCCAAGAAAAGCCTACGGGGCAGTTCTACTCTGTATTACATAGAGTAGTCATGAGTTAGAATCAACTTGACAGCAACTAACAACAACAACATAATGTAGTCTGTATTAATAACAACTTAATTTCAATAGTCTACAAAAACTTTACACCCATATAGCTCTATTCTCTCCTACCTCATTTATACCATTATTGCCATACAGACTACATCTTATACATTATAAACTCACCACTACAGCTTTAAAACACTGCTTTTTGCAGTTGTCTTTTTAATCAAGACTGGAAAAATAAAAGAAGTATAAACAAAAAATACAATTATACTGTCTTTATATTTACATATGCAGTTAGCTTTCCAGGGCTCTTTATTTCATGTGGATTCAAGCTACTGTCTTTCATGTAAGCCTGAAGAACTCCCTTTACTATTTATTATAGGGTAGGTCTACAGGTGACAGGTCTCTTAGTTTTTGTTTATCTGTAATTTCTTAATTTCTCCTTCACTGTGAAGGACAGTTTTGTCATAAAACAGAATTCTCGGTCAACCATTTTTTTTTCTTCCAGTATTTTGAGTATGTCATCCTATTGTATTTGACCTCCAGGTTTCTAATGAGAAACCAACTGTTAATGTAGTTGAGGACCCCTTATATATGATAAGTTTCTTCTTTCTTCTCTCTTGCCAATTTTAAGATTCTCTCTTTGTCACTGTCTTATGAAAGTCTGATTATAATGTGTCCAGACGTGGATTTCTTAAGGTTCTTACTTGGAGTTTGTTGAGCTTCTTGGATGTGTAGATTAATACTTTTCATCAAATTCGGGAAGGTTTTGGCTATTATTTCTTCAGGTATTCTTTCTGCCCTTTCTTTTTCTCCTCTTTCTAAGACTCTCATTATGGTTATATGTTGGTAAATTCTTTAATAAGGATCAACAGCACAAAGCTGATTCCCATGAGCTGGAGATTAAAGATGTCCCAAATGTTCAATTCTTCCAAACTGTCTTCTCTAACATCAACTACTCCCTCTTCCTTCAGTACTCTCCTTCCACTCTTTGGGTTCAGTAATATGCTATAACATCTCACAAAACTCACAAACCACACTTACAGTTAAGTGGTCTATTAGGGAAGTGACAGGATACAATTTGGGATCAGGGTTAACTCCAAAGTAACAGGAACAACTCAGGATGCAGTTCCTCAATTGGGACAAATTCTTCTTGCCCTCTGCCACCAGACCCTGCTGGGGGCCTTCTTGGGCAAGTGTTACAACTCTTAGCTCTATGAGTTGGCAAGTCTCACTGCAGTCACCTCATGCTGGGCTCCTGGTTCCCATCATCTTGCGCCGCTATCACTCTTGCTACACTAAGCTATCATCTCTCACTGCCTTCCATGTTACAGCTCTTCTCTCTCTGTCTCCCTTTAAGCCTGCCAGGATGGCAAAACTGACCAATCTCCTCATTAGAGTTCCATACACCTTATTTGGATGGTCCTATCCCTATAAGTTTACTCACTGATCTGCACTGAACACGTTCCCTTGTTACCCTACCGAGAGGGACCAGGTCTTCGGGAGCAAGGTAAGCACAGGCGTAGCACAGAGTAGCA
>NW_006921701.1:8804491-8806132 GCF_000298275.1 Orycteropus afer afer | reverse complement strand
TATTAACCCATTTTAGACCATCTGGTATTTAGTTCAGTGATTTTCTAAAATATCAGGCTATTGATTTGACAACAAGTATTCTTTAGTTAGGAGCTCTGGTAGTGTAGTGTCTAAGGCACTTGACTGCTAACCAGAAGGCTGGCGGTTCAAACCCACCAGCCACTCTTTGGAAGGAAGGTTGGACAATATACTTCCGTAGTCATACTGCCTTGGAATCCCAAGGAGGGGTTGCTATGACTCAAGTCCGACTTGACAGCACATAACAACAACAACAACATTCTTTAGTTATATGTTTTACATGCTATGTTTTAACCAAAGGAGCTTATTCAGATAGGCTAGGAACAAGAAGACTTGATCTCAAAGGTTAAGAATATAGAATAGAATGAATCTGGCAAATGAAAGACCTTAACAACATTTAAGGACCTGTCTGTCGATTATATTTCCTAGAGTGTGGGCATTATTTTTCTTACGATATTAAAAAGAGACTGCTATGACCATAAGGCAGTTTCAGGAATGGTTAGTTGGGGGCAGTGGTGGGTATACTTGCATAACTCAACCAGAAAGATAGCTATATACTATTGTGTTCATTTCAGTCTTTCTCTTCAAACCACTCTGGTTCCAGTTACATTCAAAAGATCAATGCAATTTGATAAAGTTTTGCATGGTATCTTTGGAAATATCTCATGATGATAGAAATATGAAGGTAAAACAATACTAGTAGAAAGATTCACAGTAGCTTAGTATACTCAGAAGGGCCAAATGTATTTCAGTCATTAGTTTACTGAATTGAACTTACCAGATGATAGATACTAGAAAAATGATTTGTTGAAAGGAAACGTCAAATCAAAAAAAGTTTTCTAGTTGAGTGCCTTATGAGTCTGTCCTTAATCTAGTTCCAATCAATATGTTTATCAGTTGCAAAGGTTAAAAAATAAGAAAACAATAAAAAAGCAAAATAATATAATTATCAAATGTATAAAAGGTATAGACTAATATAAACACAAGCTGAAAGTTAAAAATTATTTCATCATGCTGAAAGATAAGCCAAAATCAACAAAATTAATTTCAACAGACAGAGATTCAATTCCATGCTTAGGCTCAAAAAATCACCCAAAACATAAAGTTAGGAAGACATGGCTTGAGGTTACTCTCAAACCAAATGTGAAGGATTATGTTCAGTCCTAAGTGCCACATTTCACTGAAGCAAAGGGAAGCAATGATGAAAACAGCTGAACAGGAGATGTCAAAGGGCAGCTTAAGAAGACAAAGTAAAGTAGTATAATGAAAGGTACAAAGACTTGAAGTTAGAAAACCAAAAGGGAAGAACACCTGAGTATTTCTCAAGCTAAAAGAACTGAAGAAAAAATTCAATTCTTAAGTTGCAATATTGAAGAACTGTATGACCAAAATATTGAATGACATAGGAAGCATCAAAAGAAGATGGAAAGAATATACATTCACTGTATCAAAAGTCTATGTCCTGACAAGAACAGATATATGCACGCCGATGTTCATCACAGCACTATTTACAATAGCCAAAACATGGAAACAACCTAGATGTCCATCAATTGAGGAATGGATAACCAAACTATGGTACATACACACAATGGAATACTATGCAACACTAAAGAATAATGTAGA
>NW_006921701.1:8802686-8803311 GCF_000298275.1 Orycteropus afer afer | reverse complement strand
CAATGACATGAAACAAAGTATATGTGAACTGCTGTATGAAAAGTGAATTTACTCTGTAAATCTTCACCCAAATCAAAATAAAATTTAAAAAAAAAGTCTATGTCCAACCATTTCAGGAGGTGACATATGATCAAGAACCGATGGTTTTGAAGAAAGATGTATAAGCTGCACTGATGGCACTGGTGAAAAACAAGGCTCCAGGAATTGACAAAATACCACTTGAGATGTTTCAACAAAAGGATGCAACACTGGAAGTGATTACTTGTCTATGCCAAGAAATGTAGACGACAGGTACCAGGCCAACTGACTGGAGATCCATGTATGTACTCATTCCAGACAAAGCCGATACAACAGAATGCAGAAATCAGTGAACAATATCAATATCATATGCAAGTAAAATTTTGCTGAAAATAATTAAAAAATTATTACAGCAGTATATTGATAGGGAACTGCTAAAAATTCAAGGCAGATTCAGAGGAGGACATGGAACAAGGGATATCATTGCTGACATCAGATGGGTCTTGGCTGAAAGTAGAGAATACCAGAAAGATGTTTACCTGTGTTTTACTGACCATGCAAATCATAACAAATTACAGGTAACACTGTGAAGAATGAGAATTCTAGA
>NW_006921701.1:8777544-8802301 GCF_000298275.1 Orycteropus afer afer | reverse complement strand
TATATATTACCCACAACTCTCATACACATATAACATTTTTTTTCTAACTTTTTTTATTATCATACTTTTCAATGAGTGTGAAAACAAACAAGTCAACAAATTCTATGTAGTACTAAATAAATGCTATAAATAAACTACTATTGAGAGGGAAATATCTGTAGTTTGGGACTATTTGCCATGCAATAATTATTTTCTATACTAATGTTTTTGGATGAAGCATTTTCAATCCAAACACAAACTGATATAGATGATCTGTGTTTAATTTTTATATTAAAAAGTATGTGCATGTGTCTGTGTAATTAGATTCATAAGCTCCATAAAAATGAGTTACAAGAAAAATGTTTCATCTAAAATATTTTAGGTATTTCATTGTCATAAGAATGCAAAAAATGTAGTTTTAAACTTTATTAGAATTGTGCTATGTTAGTATTTCCTGAAAATTACACTTACACAAACTCTATTATTTAAATAAAAAGGCTAATGCGTTATATGTTACAAAATTGTATTTAATACTTCTGCTTAATCTATATGCTGAGCAAATAATGTGAGAAGCTGAACTACAAGCAGAAGAATGTGGCATCAGGATTGGAAGAAGACTCATTAACAGCTTTGCTTGTTGAAAGGAAAGAGGACTTGAAGCACTTACTGACAAAGATCAAAGACTACAGCCTTCAATACAGATCACACCTCAACATAAAAACCAGAACCAAACTCACCCTCACAATTGGATCAATAATCAATAAACAACACCATGATAAACAGAGAAAAGACTTGAAGTCGTCAAGGATTTCATTATACTTGGATCCACAATCAATATCCACAGAAGGAGAAGTCAAGAAATCAAACAACATACTGCCTTCGACTGCAAAAGGCCTCTGTAAAGTGTTAAAAAGCAAAGATGTCACCTTGATAACTATGGTGCACCTGACCCATGTCATGGGATTTTCAATTACCTCATATGCATGGTAAAGCTGAACAATAAATAAGGAACACCAAAGAAGAATTGATGCATTTGAATTATGGCATTGGAGAAGAATACTGAATATACCATGGACTGCCAGAAGAGCAAACAAATTTATCTTGGAGGAGTACAGCCAGAATGTTCCTTAGAAGTAAGGGTAGTGAGACTTCCTCCCAAGTACTTTGGATGTGTTATCAAGAGGGACCAGTCCCTGGAGAAGGACACCATGCTTGGAAAGGTAGAGGGTCAACAGAAAAGAAGAACCTTAATGAGATGGCTTGACACAGTGGTGGCAACAATGGGCTCAAATACAGCAACAATTGTGAGGCTGGTGCAGGATTGGTCTGTGTTTCAGTCTGTTGTACATAGGGTCACTATGAGTCAGAACCAATTCAATGGCACCTAAAAACAACAAACAAAATCATGTCTAGCGAGGACGCTTCCAGGATGGTTAGGGCTTCAAAATGCCATAAATAGAAAGGCTAAGGGAACTGAAGGAGCTCTGGTAGCATAGTGCCTAAGGCACTTGACTGCTAACCAGAAGGCTGGCGGTTCAAACCCACCAGTCACTCCTCAGAAGGAAGATGGGGCAATCTACTTCTGTAGTGATACTGCCTCGGAAACCCAAGGAGGGGTCGCTATGAGTCAGGTCTGACTCGACGGCACATAACAACAACAACAACAAGGGAACTGAAGATATTTTATATGAAGTACATCAGGCTAATAGAGATAGAAAGATTGACTTCACAAAGTTACTGAATTCACAGTTCCAAAGAAGGAAGATGGGGCAATCTACTTCCGTAGTGATACTGCCTCGGAAACCCAAGGAGGGGTCGCTATGAGTCTGGTCTGACTTGACGACACCTAACAACAACAACAACAAAAGTGCTATCAGGAAGGGAGGGAAAGGTTAAAGAACTTAGACAAACAAGTGGATGATACACTGAAGCACACTTTAGCTTACTGTATAAGGAAGAAACTTTCAGTGTTTTATGGCACCTTATAAAATAATGAGATTTTTGTTTTGAAGCAGTTCTCAATCTATCACAACTTTCAAGGATTGCATTCCTTCTTCAGGAGGGGAGGTTTGAGTAGATGATCACTAAGGTCCTTATATTTTCTGTGACATCAAGAACCCTGGCCTTGAATGTAGTAGCCATTTTGACCTAATGGAAAGTACTTTACATGCCTGTAAACATACATGACAAAAAAACTGTAATTCATTTCTAGAAATTGTTTTGTAAGAAAACCTTCTTAAATATTTTCCTAGCAAGAGATCCGCTGACATTTCTACATGGAAGTATTTTTCTGATTAATCACCTATCTAGTAGCTTACTTTATAACCCACTGAGAGAAAGGATTACTTTGAACATCTTCATTCACTCACATACTTGCTTTTAAAATATTAAAATAAAGTAATTCATGTTTAGGAGTTGCTCAGTTCTTATGAAAGAATGATTTTTTAAAAATGAAATAATTGAGATCCAGAACTCACCAGAAGAAATCTTCCCAGCACCTTTATAGTCAACAGAAAATGCAGATGTGACTCCATTGGCTGACCCCAGTTCACACATGGGAATTTGATAAGGGGGTCTCAGTTTGATTTCCATCTGCATGTCAGACAGATTTATCTTTGTTGAAAGAGACCTGGGATTATTGTATCGCTGCTTGGTCCTCTGAATGAAGTTATCTATGTAAAATAAAAAATAAATTTCCTTGCTGTCATGTGTTAATTAAATCACTTGAGTGATGTTTATGGACAGTAAATTTTGCAGATAAACAGTTTAATCTGTGATTCACAATTGCTGAATTTGTCACGGAATATTCTAACACGATTTGTGTTTAATGGTTAACATACCATGAAGTCATCAGTTTTATATTCTGGAAATTAATAACTGTAGATAAACTAAGAGTTTAGCATTACATGAGAGTAAGAATATTTTTAATATATCCACTTTGAGGAATTACAGAAACAAAAATAGCTTTAACTTTAAACCAGAGTCTTAATTTTTATAGAGATTCTTATCTCATGAAATATTAAGTCTGTCAATATCTATCAGTTGTGATTACATAAGAACATACACTATGCTGTGTTTTTATGAATCTGTTCTTATTTATCGATTACTCTATTAGAATGCACATTTTAAAGAATAAATTTAATGAAACCAATAAAAGATGTTTCCTAAATATCTTCCAAATAGAATTTTATATTTACTATTTGCAACTTGGTTTTACCTTTTTTCCCTCTGTATTAGGAATCAAGCAAACTACTGCCCAGAGACCAAATCTAGCCTGCTGCCTATTTTTGTAAATAAAGTTTTACTGGAACATATGATACTTATTCATTTATGTACTATCGAGTCCTTTATAGAAAATGTTTACCAACCCCTGTCCTACGTTAAGCAGACTATGTAAGATTATCATATAAACACAAAACTCTGAAAATCTAAGAAATTGTCCTCCGGGATTAATTCTTTGTACCAATAAGCATGATCACCTTCACAGCTCAAATACAATTTTTTTTTTAATAGCCATCTTAATCAGGTAAGAAGTTGCCATAATTTATATATCATCAGACAAATTTTTCTATCAGAAATTTTGGGTTTCTCCCTCTGCCCCCCAGTATTAGGTGAAAAACTGTTTATGACTGAATGGAGACAGGATAATAAAAAGAAAAAACAAAATCAGGCCCTTACCAAATTCAATGAAACAGTATGGTCTGACAGCTGTATTTGTCTTCATCATATTATAAGTAGTAATGAACTCCTTCTGAAGCTCTTCCAGGAAAGAGAAGGCCAGAACATTTGGGTAATTTTCAGTGCACAACATCATGTAGCTCACTCCCAGAGAGCTAATAAAACTACAGTGTAAAAAACATTGGTTTTAAAATTTCAAATTAAATCAAGGTGATTCGTTGCTTCACAAGACTGGCTCTATATACCATAAACTGCGGCTACAGTGGTAATGAAGATATTACTATTTATTATATAGTCCTGCAAAAATTTTGAAGGAACCAAAATATACTTTTTGAGTTGTAGGTTACAAACAGGAGACAAAGGGTAGAAAGCAAGTGAATGAGTATACAAATATACAAGGATACAGAGAAGTTGAAAACATTTTTCCCCAGTGGAACCTATTCCTGTTTGAGTCAGAAATCCATCAGAGTCTAATGAAAGCTGTAGACACTCTCCCCAGGAAGATGCCAACAATATAACATTTTGCACACAATTTCAGGGTGGTTACTGACCTCTTGAAGTCACCCATTGACCCCAGAGTAAAATCCTCCACTTTACACAGTAATGAATTATAAACCACTGGGGAAAAGAGGGGGAGAGGAGCTGATGAGTCCATAACAACAATAAATAAATGAAAATAGGGATAAGGGAGGATTCTTGGTTATAGCAGAATGCTGAGTGTTGACTGGTAAATGTGGAGGTAGTGCTGGAATTGGAAAAAAAATCAATATTTTGCAACCATTATAGTTAAGACTGGATTGGCAAGCACACTCAATGGATGCTAAAGCTGGGGTAGAGTTTAATGTAGAACAGGATTTTTATGATTTTAAAATATCTTCCCATGGATTGCTTCCAGTTGCAAGGGGAAAATATTAATTGTACAGTAGGCAATGGACCACACCTTGACTCTAGTCAAGAATTCATAACCTAAATCTAATCTAAATAAGAAACATCAGAACAAGGAACATTCTATTTAAGGGGGGTGAGGGCTATATTCTTTTAAAACGTCCATGATGTAAAAGAGAAAGCAAAGCTATGTAAATGTTTCCAATCAAAAGAGACATGTAATACCTGGTCCTACACTGGATCTTGTATCAAAGAAGGAAAAAATTATGCTACCGAGGACATTAACAATTAACAAAATGGAATTGGTCAATTAACAAAAATGGAAATGGGTAGTTTTAAATTTACTAAATCTCTACTGTAGTTAAATAAGAGAATATCACTAATCTTAGAAAATTAACCTGAAGTAGTTAGGAATAAAGAAGCATGTTATTCATAAGTTACTCTCAAATGGTATAGAAAAATATAATTATGATAAAGAGAATGACAGAGATAAAGAGACATGCGAGGAGAGGGATAAAACGATGAAGTAAATGAGTAAAATGTTATGTGTTTTTTTTAAAAGGTGACTTTGGGAACAGGTATTGGTTGTACATTTCTTATTTGTACAACCTTTCTGTAAGTTTGAAATTATTTCTACATAAGTTAAAACTTTAAAACAAAAACTTTTGCTTAAAGTACTGAAATATTTAAATTAATCATGTTATAACTGGGAAAAAAAACTTTCTAGAACATGGTATTAAGAAAAAAAGGTGTTGTTGAGTCCATTCCAACTCATAGCAACCCTGTTAGTTTCATTCCACTGGGTTTTTAATGGCTGTAATCTTATAGAAGTAGATTGCCAGGCCTTTCTTCTGTGGTATCACTGGGTGAATGCCAACCTTTCCATTAATAATCAAATCTAAGTCATTTGTGCCACACAGGGACCTTCTAGAACATAGGCCTTAAGGTTAGCAGCCAAGTGATTAATAACTGTGCCACCAGGGCTCCAAGTAGAGTATGGGACACAAATAACCCTTTTTAATGAGTCACTTAGCTATATCTTTTTATAGCACTGTCTATAAAGCTGGTCTAGCTGGGGCAGCAAACAGAGCATACAAGGTCTAACTCTGTATTCCTGTGGAAGACACTACCAATAACCTATTATAGCAATCTTTCTTTATAAACCCTGGTCCATTCTGGAGTTTCCCCACATTTTTCTTAACAGTGTAGAAGAATTTATTATTTCAAATATAATTTTTATAATAATATATTCACGATTCAAATTCAAAGAGAATGAAAGGGAATACTGTAACGTTTCTTACCCCCACCCCTGCCCACAGATATCCAAGTTCTCCCTTGAACCAACCATTGTTACTAATTTCTTATGTAGCCTTGCAGAGAGAGTGTATGCATATGCAAGTAAATATTTGTATATACTGTAATCTTGGTTAAGAGATCATCCTGGACAGCCAAGTTTGGGCTTACTTCTATTATCTGGGGTTGGCATCTATTATGTATCTATTATTAATGTTGTAGGATATACTACTGGTAAAACTGTGCTGACCCCATGCTTCTGGAGTAACCAGGAATTCTCTAATGAAGTTCTACTGAATATGCAATGTTTTCAAACCATGACTTATGATTATTAGTAGGGTAGAAAATTAGCTCAGTAGGTTACAAACAGCATTTTCTAAAAAAGTGAAATAGCGTATGAAAGAAAATATTACAGTACATATTGTTTCATGAAACTTTTGTTTTAGTTTCCTAAATCTACCTCTTATTATATACATCTTATTATGGCTTATAGTCAAAAAGTTTAGTCACAGAATACAAAGAAGAGCAGAGCAGTTTGGAACAACTAAGGGAGACAAACTTGTCTGTCTGTTGTACTGTGGTGGCTTGCGTGTTGCTGTAAGGCTGGAGGCTACACCACAAGTGTTTCAAATGCCAGCAGGGGTTACCCGTGGTAGACAGGCTTCACTGGAGCTTCCAGACTAAGACAGACTCAGAAGAAGGAAAAGGTCATCCACTTCTCAAAGAATTAGCCAGTGAAAACCTTACGAACAGCAGTGAAACACTGTCTGATACATTATCGGAAAACTTTACGAATAGTCCTGAAACACTGTCTGATATAGTGCTAGAAGATGAGCCCCTCATGTCGGAAGGCACTCAAAATATGGCTGGGGAAGAGCTGTCTCCTCAGAGTAGAGCCGATCTTAACAATGTGGATAGAGTAAAGCTTTCAGGATCTCCCTGTGCTGATGTGGCATGTCTCAAGATGACAACAAACACCTACAAACATCCATTATAATCAGAACATGGAATGTACAAAGTATGAATCTAGGAAAATTGCAAGGTGTCAAAAATGAAATGGAACGCATAAAGATTGATATGCCAGGCATTACTGAGCTGAAATGGACCAGTTTGGGCCATTGTGAATCAGACAACCATATGATCTACTATGCCAGGAGTGGCAAATTGAAGAGGAATGGCATGGTATTCATCATCACAAAGGATGTTTCAAGATCTGTCCTGAAGTACAATGCTGTCAGTAATAGGATAATATCCATACACCTACAAGGAAGACCAGTTAATACTACTATTATTCAAATTTAGGCACCAATCACCAAAGCCAAAGATGAAGAAATTGAAGATTTTTATCAACTTCTGTAGTCTGAAATAGACCAAACGTGCAATCAAGATGTGTTAATTATCACTGGTGACTGGAATGCAAAAGTTGGAAACAAAGAAGAATCACTGATAGTTGGAAAATATGGCCTTGGGTGACAGAAA
Organism: Orycteropus afer afer; assembly: GCF_000298275.1. Taxonomy (NCBI): domain Eukaryota; kingdom Metazoa; phylum Chordata; class Mammalia; order Tubulidentata; family Orycteropodidae; genus Orycteropus; species Orycteropus afer. Next base: position 8,794,987 of record NW_006921701.1, on the reverse strand, counting down.
TAATTCTGGAGATCTCATGATAGAATTTTGCAAGACCAACAACTTATTCATTGCAAATACCTTTTTCAACAATACAAACGGTGACTATACACATGGACTTTGCCAGGAATAAGATCAACTACATCTGTGGCAAGAGGTAATGGATAAGCTCAATATCTTCAGCCAGAACAAGGCCAGGAGCTGACTGTGAAACAGACCATCAACTGTTCATATGCAAGTTCAAGCTGAAGCTGAAGACAATTAAAACAAATCCATGAGAGCCAACATACGACCTTGAATATATCCCTCCTGAATTTAGAGACCATCTAAAGAATAGATTTGATGCACTGAACACCAATATCTGAAAAACAGAGGAACTGTGAGATGACATCAAGAACATCATCCATGGAGAAAGCAAAAAGTCATTAAAAAGACAGGAAAGGAATTCTGAAAAGACCAAAATGGATGTCAGAAGAGACTCTGAAACTTGCCCTTGAATGGAGAGCAGCTAAAGCAAATGGAACAATCAACAGGATGAAAGAGTTGAACAGAATATTTCAAACAGCGGCTCAAGAAGACAAAGTAAATTATTACAATGAAATGTGCAAAGACCTGGAGTTAGAAAACCAAAAGGGAAGAACATGCTCAGCATTTCTCAAGCTGAAAGAACCAAAGAGGAAATTTAAGCATCGAGTTGCAATACTGAAAGATTCTATGGGCAATATATTGAATGATGCAGGAAACATCAACAGAAAACAGAAGGAATAGAGAGTCACTATACAAAAAAGAACTGTTATATGATCATCCATTTCAGGAGGTGGCATATGATCAAGAACCAATGGTATTGAAGGAAGAAGTTGAAGGGGCACTAAAGGAATTGGCAAAAAACAAGGCTCCAGGAATTGACGGAATACCCATTGAGATGTTTCAACACACAGATGCCACCCTGGAGGCACTCACTCAGCTATGACAAGAGGTTTGGAAAACAGCTACCTGGCCAACTGACTGGAAGAGATTCATATTTGTACCCATTCCAAAGAAATGTAATCCCACAGAATGTGGAAATTATCAACAATATCATATGCAACTAAAATCTTGTTGTTGTTGTTGTAATATGCCATTGAGTCAATTTCAACTCATAGAGACCCCTCCTTGGGTTTCCGAGGCCGTATCGCTACAGAAGTAGATTGCTCCATCTTCCTTCCGAGGAGTAGCTGGTGGGTATGAACCGCCAGCCTTCTGGTTAGCAGTCAAATGCCTTAAGCACTACGCCACCAGAGTTCCTAAGTAAAATCTTACTGAAGATAATTCAAAAACGGTTGTAGCAGTATATTGACAGAGAATTTCCCAAAGTGCAAGCTGGATTCAGAAGAGGATGTGGAACGAGGGATATCATACTTGATATCAGATGGATCTTGGCTGAAAGCAAAGAATATCAGAAAGATGTTTATTTGTTTTACTGATTATGCAAAAGCATTTGATTGTGCAGATCATAACAAATTATGGATAACATTGAGAAGAATGGGAATTCCAGAGCACTTAATTATACTCATGAGGAACCTATACATAGACCAGGAGGCTGTTGTTTGAACAGAACAAGGGGATACTACATGATTTAAAATCAGGAAGAGACTGTGTCAGGGTTGTATAGTACTACTATACTTATTCAATCTGTATGCTAAGCAAATAATCCAAGAAATTGGACTATATGAAGAAGAATGTGGCATCAGGATTGGAGGAAGACTCATTAACAATCTGTGATATGCAAACAACACAACTTTGCTTGCTGGAAGTAAGGATGGCTCAAAGCACATAATGATGAAGATTAAAGACTACAGTCTGCAGTATGGATTACATCTCAATATAAAGAACACAAAAATCCTTATGACTGGACCAATAAGCAGCATCATGATAAACAGAGAAAAGACTGAAGTTGTCAAAGACTTTATATTACTTGGTTCTAGAATCAACGTCAATGGAAGCAGCAGTCAAGATATCAGAAGACATATTGCATTAGGCAAGTCTGCTGCAAAAGACCTCTTTCAAGTGCTAAAGAGCAAAGATATCTCCTTGAAGAGTAAGGTGCACCTAACTCAAGATGTGGTATTTTCAATCACCTCATATGCATGTGAGAACTGGAAAATGAACAAAGAAGACTAAAGAAGAGCTGATGCTTTTGAGTTGTGGTGTTGGCGAAGAATACTGAAATGGACTGCTAAAAGAACTAACAAATCTGTCCTGGAGGAAGTGCAACCGGAATGCCCCTTGGAAGCAAGAACAGCCAAACTTCATCGCTCCTACTTTGGTCATGTTGTCAGAAGGGACCATTCCTTGGAGAAGGATATCATGCTTGGTAAAATGGAAGGTCAACAAAAATGGGAAATCCCTCAACAATATGGACTGGCACAGTGGTTGCAACAATGGGCTCCAGTATAGCAAGGATCATGCGGCTGGCATTGGACTGGGCAGTGTTTTGTTCTGTTGTACATAAGGTCACTATGAGTCAGAGATGACTCAATGGTGCCTAACAACAACAACAAATAGAATAAAAAACTAATTTTCTACAAAATTAGTTATATCAAAGGCCAAAGCATCTTTCTCCCAAGTAATTTCCTCTTTCAAAAAATCATCATTATCAAAATTCTCAAATGTGTCATCAGCATTTGAGCATACTCCACGATAACTTGAACTGGGATAGTTCCCACACTCTTGGATGCTAACTGGCTAGCTACAAGTCACTTAATTATCCTCAGTAATATAGTGGAAGCTTTAAGATCCCATTTTTTGTGTTATGGTGGGGTTTTACTGTGTTTCACATTAACAACAGAGTGAGCCACAAATATCTATGTGACAGTTTTTGCCAAATATTTTATCCTGTTTGCACTGAATTTAGCTAGAGAACTATATGTAAAGTAAATGAAACCCTATGTTTTTAAAATTGTTTGTTAGTATTTCCAGGGAGTATCTATTGCAAAGTCTTTATTTTACTATAGTAAATGAAGATACTTTCTGAAAAGGCTATGCAGTACTCTATACTATACTCTATATACTATTTTGATTTTTTATGAAGTGAATCGAGCCTGTCTTTCTTTGAAACGCAAAGTCAGTTTTCCAAAGGTATGTTTAATTTACTTTCTTATCAAAAGACTTGCTTTTCCAACTATCGTGGGGACAGATTTAAAGACTCTCATCGTTTCACTGAGGACTACTCAGATATAACACTATGTAGTAGCATCTAAAAGTCACTATAAGTATGGTGGCTTGTGCATGACTAGGTAGTGTCCATCAGGTGCACTTAGCTCACATTTTATAAACAATCTGCCAGTTGTCTTTCTGCCTTGAGGAGGAGGAAGAGGAAGAGAAAGGGTAGCAACAGTAACGGGAACATGCACAGTTTACCGACCACTTAGTATAAGCCAGGCACTCTACTAAGTGTTTAATATTTTGTATCATCTCATGCTCACAATAAATGGGTATTACTATCTCCATTTTACAGATCAAGTAACACAGGCTCAGGAAGGTTTAGTAACTGACCCAAGGCTACATGCCACCAGAAGCAGAGCTGGAATAAACCTTGTCCTGACTCCAAAGGCTACATTCTTTCCACAATGCAACACCAACCTCCAAATAATAAAGATGAACCAATTATGTCCTTATTCATCAACTTTTTTTCACTTTGTGTAAGCCATAAATCAATCTCTATTTTTTCCCCTAATTAACAGTAATAAAATTTGAGTATTTTTTAACTTGTTTAGCAGGTATATTCTGGAAGCCTGGAAACTGCTAACTTCTCCATTTCATTGTGTGTAACGCTACTCTTCCCTCTCTGTATTCCAGCTGCACTAGCTTATTTCTGATCAACAATGACAACCCACTTCCAGCCCTCCTATCCCCAACCTGACAAGTTCACACAAATTCTGTCTTCCCCACTTGCAGTGCTCCCAACTCTACCTCCACCATGCACCCATTCTGACCTGTTAAGTCCTACTTATCCGTCAGTTTTTAAAGTCCCTCCCACAGTATACAATCTAAACTGACTGCCACTCCCATGGTTATACCACAGCATCATTTTTTTTTTCATGTACTTAACCCAATCTATAATTACATATATGTGGCTACTTGTTGTAATGTCTTTTTCACTAATTTATATGCTCCATGAACACAGGGATGCTTTCTGTATTGTTCAACACTACATTCTTAGTACCCAGAATATTTTGTGTCAAGCATATAATAGGTACTCAATAAATTAGTGAATATATGAGTGCAAGGATGACATCATTCATTCACTCATTTAGACACTAATTTGTTGAGTATAATGTAGATACTTGTACAGTCTAGAAGTGTCTACCAAAGTAGAAGCTCAATAAATATTCAACTAAATGACAAAATAGAGTAGAACTTCACCTGCTCTTTAAGTAGTGCCCTGACAAGACTTTAGGGTTCAAGTCAGGAAGCCTTCAACAAGTCCCAACTTCAAAGAGAGGAATGTTCTGAGGCCACATAGAATTACTCACCTCTGCAGTGAGTACCTATAGATGGCTATACAGGTGTATTAGGCATATCTTCTCTCTCACACACACAGCCATTACGAATACACACACACAAACATGCCACCTACCTTTCTCTATCTTGAGCACAATTTTTAAATTTCCATTGTTTTTTTCCTACTTTACTCTCATTTCCTTCTTTTTTTGGGCTTTAGCACCACAAGGGTTTGGTCTTTATAGCTACTTACTGTCAATGAGACCACCACCTCTTGCTCCTCACCAAGGAATTTATACAATTTTATTATATCCTTGGTTCCTCTCCCTGGCATATATACACCAGGAACTTCTTTAGGTCCTTCCAGGATCACTTGTGTCCTGAACAGGCAAGGCTGGCAGAAGTTCAAACTCTAGGTAGAGGGTTTACGCCTTTCAAGCACTTCATTAAAAAGCTAATTCGATTATGTATTCCAGTAAGCCATACCACAAGTGATCCCAATGCCTAAAGTCAACAAAATGAATAATTTTAGATAATATACTTTAACCAACTTTATTTATGAGCTTGCAAAAAAAGTTTACATGTTACTAATTAAACAGTGATATTATTAGGGCAATCCTGGCCTGCTGCCTCAAGTTAAATAATTAGTGAAAGCAATGATCTTCCCTTCAGCAGAGTACTTAGCATAAGTTTAGCACTCTACTCTTTAAGCTTTGGTTCCAAAGACAAGGTCCTGCCTTCCAGGAGCTTACAATCCAGTACTGGGAATGCACTTGAAACAATGAGATATAAATTTATAGAACTGTGCTTTGTAGCATGCTAAATGATAAGGTACATAGCAAACTATTTATAACTTGATGGTACAGTAATAATTAAAATCTGTATTATACATAATATGCAATTTTCCTTTTACAAGCAGCTCCAGTGGCATAGTGGTTAAAGTACTTGGCTGCCACCCAAAAAGTTGGCAGTTTAGACCCATCAGCCAGTCCACAGGAGAAAGACATGGCAGGCTGCTTCCATAAAGATTTACAACCTTGGAAACTCTATGGGGCTGTTCTACTCTGTCTTACAAGGTCACGAGGAGTCAAAATCAACTCAACAGCAGTGTTTTTCTTCTCCAATTGTACTATTACACATCAAAAATCTGCTTATCTTTTGTAGCCACACTTTCCCTGTGAATAGCTTGCTGGGGTGCAGAAAAGTTCACCAGTAAAACATGCCATCTCTAATTTACTGTTAAAAATGCTAAATATGTAATAAAAATATTATTTTCAAAATAGAATCTTCCACACTGAATTCCATTCTCTGAAAGTGTCTAAACTTTTAAATATACATAAAGAAGATTTGACTTTATGAAAGTGAGTATATGGGTTTTATCATGACCAAATATTTTTAATAGGAAACAAGCTGAAAACAAAATACTCTGTCATCAGTAAGACAGCAAGGAGATAGGAACCAGAAAGAGAACTAACTCAATAACACTGAGTGCCCACTGTGTGACAGCATTTGACTACGAATTCATATGTTCTCATTTACTTCTCTAAGGCCAACTTTCATTTATCCTCCAATGGAGAAGAGCTAAATCATGAATAAATTATCCCATGAATAAGAGACTCATTTTAGCCACTAATTTTAACCTCATTTAATAAGGAAATATCTATTAATACAAATATGCCAGGCAATAGCAACTTATAACAGAGTAAGCTAAAGGAGAATCTGAGATGACTTTAAGTGGCCAAAGGGATTACACCATCAGAATGCTGGATAAAACACAGAGGAAGCAAAGTTTGCCTTTGCATCCTTCATCCATTTTTCTTCAGTTAACCATCTCCTGATTCACCCTTTCCCACCAACCTTAACACCTTCACACTGTCACACAGAACGAATGAAGACTTTTTTTTTACATAATTGATCATGGGGTAATTCCTAACTTATCTTCCCACAGAAACAGTATAATAAGAGTAATTAGGTCCCAGGGAGTTCACAAGAGCCTATTTAGTATATATGGTGCTGAAAAGCTGTACATTTTTGCAATGATAAACAGTAGAAAAATAAGCAGTAGGATGATAGTAATGAAACAAGACAAGGAAGTAGGATACACAGATTCCATCCTTCTCCCAAGTGGTTTGGTAGCTACTGTGAGCTGCATTCCCCACCAAACACTTAAGCTAGTCTCCAAAGGGACAACACTGTCCCATCAATTTTAGGCTTCACTCATACTCTCCTCATTATTTCCCAATCAAAAGAAGAGGAGGAAGGGGAGAGAAAAAGAGAGGAAGGAAAGTATAGAGAGAAAGAGAGAAGGGAAGGAAAGGAAGAAGAGAAGAGAGGGTAGAGGAGACAGAGAGAAAGAGAAGGTTTACATCACATAATTCTCTTGCCTGGTTAATTTCTATCTTCATAAAAACTGCAAAGAATTAGGAGAATTGGTATAACTGCCTATCAAGAAAGGTGTTAAGAGTAAAGAGAGGGAACTCCCTTTTTTACCAGAGAATAATGTGAATGGTGAAGTCAAAAGACTTGGGTTCAGACCATTTATTAGCTTTGTGACCTTTAACAAGTTACTTTACATTCCTAAGTCTCATTTTCCTCATCGGTAAAATGTTGTTGTTGTTATGTGCCATTGAGTCGGACCTGACTCATAGCGACCCCTCTTTGGGTTTCCAAGGCAGTATCACTACGGAAGTAGATTGCCCAAACTTCCTTCCAAGGAGTGGCTGGTGGGTTTGAGCAGTCAGCCTTCTGGTTAGCAGTCAAGTGCCTTAGGCACTATGCTACCAGAGATCCTCACCTATAAAATAGGGGTGAGGATACTATAATGACTATTTGCCTAGTATCCCTGCTCTCCTTCCCTTTGGGGAATTAACTCCAGTCCCACTACCTATTCTATGTGACTTTGAAGAAGATGCCCAATCAAAGGGTTGGATGTATGACCCAGGCCTGGACAATTAAAAGTACTTCATCTCCCTGGCCACATTAGCACAGAAAAGGACTATGACTCAAAAAAAGTCAAAGTTTTTTTTTTTTTGAAACATAGAAGGAGATGGTTTACTCAGTTGGGATGAAATAAGCCTGGAACTGGTTGTGCAATGTTTTCTAAGACACAGAGAATAGCTAGAACAGCTATCAGCAAAGAAGAGAATGAGGCTAGATATGGCAGAAATGAGAGAAAGATTCCTGATAATAACATCTGAGTTCCTAGCTCCAGCCAGCTCCTCCCCTTCTCAATAATACCCTTCTCTGCTTAAGCTAGTGTAAATTATGCTTCTGCCTCCAACAATGCGAAGTCCCTATCTACTTAGCACAGCTGTTGCAAAGTATGATGATAACGTAAGTGAAACAAAAAACCAAACTCACTGTCATCGAGTCGATTCTGACTCACAGCAAGCCACTTTGGGTTTCCAATGTGGTAAATCTTTACAGAAATAGATTACTCAGTCTTCTCCATGGAGTGGCTGGTGGGTTTGAACCACCAACCTTCTTGTTAGTAGTCAAATACCTTAATCACTACACCACCAGAGCTCCTATAATGTAAAGTGCCTGGCAATTGCAGGTAGTTAATAATTAGGCTATTATTGATGTTGTTATTCTAGCAATTAGAAAATATCACCAAGGAGTAAAAAGAAAGTACTTCTAGATACTAAAAACAAAAGGCAGGAAGGCCTACAATGAAATTCCTGGCTGGAGGTAGCAGTTTGGGGGCAAATATAGAGAAAGTGAATTCTCAGGTAAGGAGAGAACCTACAAGCCTCACAGTTATTATCAGCCTTTAAATGAGTCAGCAGTGAAAGAACTAAACAATTGTATTTCTTGAACTAAAAGAAATCCACAATAGGATATCCCTAACTTCTCAAATGGTCTTTCTTTTCATAAGCTCAGAGCCCCAGTATTTAAAGAGATCTCAAAATGTACAACCCTGAGTGTAAAACTCAAAACCAACTGCAAAGTGTCAACTTAACTTTCAAATGGTTCATAATTATTACTTCAGTCATTGTTTCTTAAGTAATGGCATACATTTATTCATTAAACATTTATTAAAGTTTAAAGAAAGTATCTACCAACTTGTGAAACAGAGAGATTCCTTAAAATTTTATATGGAGAAAATCTGAAGTATAATTATGGAATGTGAAAAAACTAATCACAAAACTAGATATATACCTTCCCCCAAACCTCAGAAAAAAAATCAACAAGCTAAGGTGAAAACTTTTGGAGAATTAAGAACTCCATGGCACTCTAAACACTGCCATACTCCCTAAACAATCATCCCTCATTAAACAGCTACTATATTAAGGAGTTCCGGTGGTGTTATGGTTAAGGCATTGGCCTGCTAACCAAAAGGTCAGTGGTTCAAAGCTGCCAGCTGCTCTGCAGGGAGAAAGATGAGGCAGTCTGCTTCCATAAAGATTTATAGCCTTGGAAACCCTACAGTAGTCTCTATGAATCAGAATTGACTTGATGGCAGTTGGTTTTGGTTTTGAGTTTTTTTATATGTGCCCTGAGTTCCCTGTCAGTACAAATGGTTAATGTGCTCTGCTGCCAGTTGAAAAGGTTAGGGGTTTCAGTGCATCCAGAGACAACTCAAGGAACTTCCAGAAATGCAAAACGGATTCAGAAGAGGACATGGAATGAGGGATATCATTACTAATGTCAGATGGATCTTGGCTGAAAGCAAAGAATACCAGAAACATGTCTACCTGTATTTTGTTAAATGCAAAAGCATTTGTGTGGATCATAACAAATTATGGATAACATTGTGAAGAATGAGAATTCCAGAACACTTAATTGTGCTCATAAAGAACCTGTACATAGACCAGGAGGCTGTTACTTGAATAGAACAAGGGGATACTGCAGGTTTAAAATCAGGAAAGGTGTGTGTCAGGGTTGTATACTTTCATCATATTTATTCAATCTGTATGCTGAGCAAATAAACTGAGAAGCTGGATGGTATGAAAAAGAACACAGCATCAGGATTGGAGGAAGACTCATTAACAACCTGCAATGTGCAGATGACACAACCTTGCTTGCTGAAAGCAAAGAAGACTTAAAGCATTTATTGTTGAAGAACAAAGACTATACAGTCTGCCATATGGATTATACCTCAATATAAAGAAAACAAATATCCCCACAACTGGACCAAAAAGCAACATCATGATAAATGGAGAAAAGAATGAAGTTGTCAAAGATTTCATTTATTTGGATCCACAATCAACAGTCATGGAAGCAGTAGTCAAGAAATCAGATGTTGTACTGTACTGGGCAAATACACTACAAAAGACCTCTTTAAAGCAGTAAACAGCAAAGATGTCACCTAGAAGACTAAGTAAGGTGTGCCTAACCCAGGCCATGGTATTTTCAATAGCCTCATATGCATGTGAAAGCTGGAAAATGAATAAGGAAGACCAAAGAAGAATTGATGTCTTTGAATTGTGGTGTTGGCAAAGAATAATGAAAACCATGAACTGCCAGAACAACAAACAAATCTATCCTGGGAAGAAGTGTAGACGGAATGCTCCTTAGAAATGAGAATGGCCTTTGTCTCATCTTCTTTGGTCATGTTGTCAGCAGGGACCATTCCGTGGAGAAGGATATCATGCTTGGTAAAGTGGAGGGTCAGAGAAAAAGGAGAAGACCCTCAAAGAGATGGACTGACACAGTGACTGCAATGATGGGCTCACACACAGCAAGAATTGTGATGATGGCACAGGACTGGGCAATGTTTCATTCTGTTGTACACAGGATCATCGTGAGCTAGAATCAACTCAACAGCATCTAGCAACAACAACAGAGACAACTCAGAAGAAAGGCCTGGTGAACTACTTCTGAAAAATCATTGATTAAAAACCCAATGGAGTACAGTTCTACTCTAACATAACATGGGGCCACCATGAGTCAGAATCTACTTAATAGCCACTGGTTTGGGTTTATAATATGCACCTACCATTCATTTGTCAGTTTGTTGTACTGTGGAGGATTACATGTTGCTATGACGTGGGAAGCTATGCCACTTTTATATACTAGCAGAGTCACAGACAGGTTTTGGCAGAGCTTCTAGACTAAGATAGACTAGGAAGGCCAAGCAATCCACTTCCAAACACTGGCCAATGAAAATTCTATGGATTATTGTCTGACACACTGGTGGAAGATGGGCTTCCTAGGTTGGAAGAAACTCAAAATGCACAGTGGCCACAACAATGGACTTCAGCATGCCGACAATCATGAAAATGGCACGGGACTCAGCATCATTGAGCTCTGTTGTACATGAGGACACCAAGAGTTGGAGCCCATTCAATAGCAGCTAACAACAACCACAACATAATATGTACAAGGCATTGTGCTAACATCTGCTATGCTCCCATGGAATGTGCTCCATTAGCTGTACTGAAGTATTCAGCTCTACAATCAGATAAAGCCCTACAATCAGATAAAGTGCGTCATTTCTCCAACACATGGGGGTTGGAGGGAGATATTTAAAAGAATTTTCCAAGTTTTAAATGTTTCCCCTAATTCTTTTCAAAACTCTGTTGTCTTCCCCTGTCTATGTAACTACAATCTAATGTGAGGTACCATCTAGTCTTAGCACATAATTATATACTTGGTTATTCTGTCTTGTATTCTGCAAAGTGGTATTCTGAAGAGCACCTTAATTTCTCTACAAGTTTGAAAACCACAGTACTAAGAGAATGTTGTTGTTGTTGTTATGTGCCGTTGAGTCGGCCTTGACTCATAGCGACCCCTCCTTGGGTTTCTGAGGCAGTATCACTACGGAAGTAGGATTGCCCAACCTTCCTTCCGAGGAGTGGCTGGTGGGTTTGAACCGCCAGCCGTCTGGTTAGCAGGCAATTAGGATTTAAAAATAGTATAAGCTAGAGCAGATAAATTTCCTCAATAAGTTACAATCTAGTTATAGGGGACATATACAAATAAAAAATTAAGTAAGAAATTTTAATACTAGGGAAAAAAGCAGTCAAACAAGTTCTACAGGTGATCTGTGAAGGGCGTAAGTAAGATTATCAGTGAAATGAAGGGAGATTTATGTAGTAGATCCTAGACAGAGCGGAAGAACAATGTGGAACAAAATTCAAAAATCATTTGGAAAAAAAAAAAAAAAAGGACCACGTTTGCTGATCTGGTAGAGCCTGATGGAACCACTGAGACTAGCTGCCCTTCAGGTCTGGAACTGAATCCACACCTGTGGCTTCCAGCTAAACAAAAGACAGGCATATGAGGTGAACATTTACATTACGTAGATACACTCCTTGGAGAGAGCAATCATGGGGGAATAGAAGGGCTGTGTATGCACAGGGAGACAGTTCAGGGGGCAGGAGTGCATGGAGGGAAGGACACAGGGAAGAGGTAACTATGGGGAGGAAGTGGGAGGGGAGCTGTTGCATTGTGGTAAATTATAGTCAATGTCATGAGACAGTATATGTGAACTGCTGTATGGAAAGTGAATTTGCTGTGTAAACTTTCACCCAAATCACAAAAAAATAAACAAATAAATAAAGATAACAAGTGAAATTAAATGGCAGTGATGAGGAAGAAGGTGAATCAAAAGGATATAAGCAACATGTCATCAATGTCCCTGAGCTGTGGAAGTTGTTATGTTGGTAAGTATCTTGGGTGTGCATGGTTTCACCACAATAAAATTAAATTTAAAAAAAAAAGGGGAAGAAGATATAAGCAGGTCTTTGAAGGAAAGAAGGCATTTAGAAACACAGCAAGGAGAGGAAGGACAAGCAGCCATGTGCTAGTTACAGGCTGTGTGTGCTACAATGTTGCTCTGGCAGATCAGTATATTTCACCTGGCAATTATTCTTGGTGCCTAGAAAAAGTGGTGCCACATGAGAATTTTAAAAGCCAGGTAACACATATATTCTCAATTTAAATTCAGTCTAAATTTATTGTCATGTAGCATAAAAATCTCAATAAACTAGAAGCTAATTACTAAGCTTATCAATGATAAATATATGCATATATATGAAATTCAGGTTCTTGTCAGGAACTAAAACTAAAAATTCTCCATCGTTCAATCTTTAACACTTAGCTGCAAAAATATTATGTATAGAGGTTTTTCTATGCATGGTTCTAGAAGCTATGTCATCTATATAGACATTTCTAAATTGCATTCTTGGATCACGCCAGATTAAGACCTCTGCTGATTCATCCCATCCCTAAACTCTCTCATAAAATTGCTTTTTGCATCATGTAATTTGCATATGCTAAGGGATATTATAAGAAAAATCATGCAAAAATAGAAGAATGTTATTTAAAATCTATATATCAGATTTAAGTAACATGGAAAACGATGTTTTTATCTGATAGACCCGTGAATTCTGTAACTAATCTTATCTATTATCCCTCTTTGCTTTGGCCACAAAGGAGCTCAAAGCAGTATTTGTGGCCCTTTTCTAATAAATGAATAGACTGTAATTTGCATTCCCAGAAGAAAATGTTACCTGGGTTTATATTCTAGCTCTAATTTTCCTTCATCTGATTCCCTTACCAGTACTCTTTAACTATTTTTCTTTTTGTAAATTTTCTCAAATCCTTTGTGGAAAAAGATGGAGTGCAAATAAATAACGCAAAATTTAGAATTCACAATGAACAGAATTGGGAAAGTGTTAAAATTTTGCTATTCTATTCTACTTTTAAAAAAATAAGGCAGAGTAATGAAAAACATGTGCAAAAAAGTTCTGTGGGTTGCCCCCCCCCCCAAGTCCAGGATACCTCCCAAGCCAATCTACTAAAACTTTGACACCTATCTGTAACAGTTACCATAGTACCCAGCTATACAGTAACAACTAAAATTGAGAACGACGACCCAGGTCACTAAAAGAACCTATTAAATATTTAAATTATTCATGCTTTTCTCCAAAAAAAAGAAGTAGGATAAGACATTGTTTTAGATATAATTAAACCACAATAGCAACACTTTCTGGTTAACTCCTCAGAAAATCCAATTAAAGATATCATCCTATTATCTTACCATTACCTAGGTTATGCAAGTATTTGTGGACACTCTCTTAGGTTCTACTCTGGGCCTCTCTCTAAACTCAGTGGGTATTTCTACCCTCACAGTTTCAACCACTTCTACAAGAATGATTCCAAAATCCTTATCCATCTCCACAGGTCTGCTGTGTCACAAACTCAAATAAAATACTCCATATCTTCCTCTTCTTTTCCCTCTCCCATAACAAATCCTTTCCACAGACCTCATTTTTGACAATGACACCATCATTCTGTACAATTCCAAGGCTTCTGTCATTTTTATCCCTTTCTTCTCTTTATTTCTGCTATTCCATCTCATGCTTGACCATTTCTTGTTTTGAAGTATCTTTCTGGTTAGCATTTTCTTCATTTGGGTTTTAATTTTCCAATTGTGGAACCTAATCATAAATACCTCTCCCACTGTGACAGCTTCCAAGCTGACCTCTCTGCCCCATCTCTCTCCTCACAAGACTTTCCACTTCACATTATATTCCACTATCTTGGCACTATCAAGTCACTTATCTCAAATCTACAGTTTATAACCTATTACAACAAAGTGACATCCCTCAATCTGAACTTGCAGAGCAACCCATGATCTGGACCCACACTAATTATCACACATTTCCCATAACTACATCTGACTTAACATCCACTATACCAGGCCAATCAGTTTAACGCACATACTATGCTAAGTCACGTTCTTGATTTATTATACCTCTCCCTGCTACATTCAGAATGTTCTTTTCCCTGCCTTAGACAAACCTTAATAATTTTTCAGAACATGGCTTCAGTCTCATCTCAATAATAAAGCCCTCTAATTACTTATTTTTTGCATATAACCTGCCCAAACAACGCACACATATAACACACATGGCACACATAGGAAACTAAGGTGATTGAGGGAGTTGTGCATTTACAAAAAACATATAATGGGCATATTATTTGCATAAAAATGTGGTATTGTATCCCATATGGACCTTGTTCTTATCTGATTTCCTACCACATGCACAATCAGTATCAAACAGCTCAGAAATAAATTGTTCTGTTTCATGGGTATGCTCTCCAAGGTTGCCTCACCTATTCCCATGGCTTTATCACAAAACATAAGCTGACTCTCAAATCTAAATCTCCATACTTGTCCTCTTTACTAACCTTCAGACTCTTTCATCCAGCTATCTACCTGACAGTGCCACCTGGATGTCTAATAGGCATCTCAGACTTAACATGTCCAAACACAACCTTTGCCTTTTACCACTGAAACATACTTATCCTCCAGCCTTACTCATTTCCATCCTGTTTATCCAACCAGTTCTTCAGGTCAAAGATCTACAGGTGATTCTTGATTCTTCTTTTTGCCTCACATTCCACATCAATCCAAATCCAAGATTTGTTGGTGCTACTCCCCAAACCAAAATCAAATCATGTACCATCAAGTTGATTCTGACTCATGGCAGTCCCATATATTGCAGAATAGAACTGTACTTCATAGGATTTTCAAGGCTGTAGCTTTCAGAAGCAGACTTCCAGGCCTTTCTTCCAAGGCACTCTGAGTGGATTTGAACAGACAACCTTTCAGCTAGTAGCTGAACACTTAACCATAAATATAGTCCAGATCTAACCACTTCTTTTCATGATCACTCTAGTTCACGTTACAAACATCACCTCTACCTGAACATCTCTAAGATTCCCCTAACTGATCTCTCTATTGCTACTCCTTTTCCCTTACAGCCCATTCTTCCCAGAGCAGCCAGGATGATCTATACAAAGTTAAAATCAAACTATATAACTCTCCAGCTTAAAACTCTCCAACAGCTTCCTGTTGCATTAGATTCAATCCCAACTCTTTATCATGGCCTATAAGGCCCTACATAATTTGCCCCATTCCTATCTTTCCAACTTTACCTTCCAACCTGCACCTGCTAATGTCTATAATGCTCCACATCACTAGATTTCTTTCCATTCCTTGACTGAAAGCCTTCTGCACTGGCTGTTACCTGCTTTGCTCTTCACCCAAAGCATCCCTCACATGACCTCTTCCTTTCTCAACCTTTAGGTCTCTGCTCAAGTGTCACCCGCTTGAAGAGGTTTTTAACCACCAGAGGTAAAGTCACTTCCTATGCCATCACCCAGTTTTATTTTCTTCATAGGCAATAAATCATTAGTAATAAGTGCTATCTCCTCCCACTAGAATGTAAACTTCTTTAAGTTCCTTAAGGGCAGGTATCATGTAAAAGTTTTTCTATTTCCCATTATCGTTTGCCTACTAAAATACTGGGCATGTGAGAATGCCAATAAATACCTAGTGATCTACTTACAAGAAGGAATACCTATAATCTGTGAAACAATAAAATTTTCTAAAGTGAAAAATAAATGCAGAGAAACTGCAAATAGGGTGATAACATGATGGGTATTATTTAGTATAAGTTTAAATCACACCATTCTTGACTTGAACAAGTTTTCCTAATCAAATGCTAATTTATATTGCAACCACTTAAACTTTATTAAAATGACAATCACCAGGCAAGTCATTCAAATGAAGCATTCTGAAGTCTTACTTAATGTTATAATGTCCGGTTTTCAGTGTACATCTATCAGGAAGCTGAGCAAGTTTCCTTGAGAGCATTTTAAAATACTTTCTGCACTCCTGCACTCCTGTGCTTTGTTCATAATCAGTAGAAGCAGAAAGTGGCAGCCCATCTCTGACACGAAGGACAGAGGCAGATAAAATCACAGACATTTCAACTGATAAAGACCTAAAACAAAATGAACAATTTGGGTTAGATAAAAATTAAAGCCTAAGCTGATAAGCATATGCAATTCACTACTAAACAAAGAAATACTAATTAAAACAATAACATACTCTGCTTCACTTAGTATATTAGCTTAAAAAATTAATAATACATATTTCTGTCTGACATTCTCATAAGTAATAGGTGGAAGTAAGAAGAGGTATAAATATCATTCTCAAAACAATCTGGCAAAACTCAACAAGACTTTAAAAATATTTATCCCCTTCGACTACAATAAATTTGAATATATGATACTTTCCTGAGGGCATAATCAAGAGATTCAGACAAATTTTTAAACCAAAAAGATATTCTTCCACTGGAAGTGAAAACAACCTAAATATCCAACAATAGGGAGATGATTAAGTAAATTATAGTATACCTGTATGATAAAATATAATGTAGCAACTAAAAAAAAACAGTTTAACAATGTGGTAAAATGTTTATATGTTAGGTAGAAAAAGGCAGGATGAAAACTGGAAATCTTGTTTTTCATAAAGATAAAAAACATGAAGAAGGGAGGGATGAATGGAGAAATAGATAGTAGAAGGAAAGATATCAAACTTAGAAAACTTATTATAATTTTATAATTTACTAAATTTTCACAATATTCCACAAAGCGTATGTTACTTTTACAATCAGAAAAAAAAAAATTAAAATAAATCATAAAGTCAAAAGAATACTGGTTTTTAAATTGTTCTCAATCTTTTTACCAGAAAGTAAATGATAATGACCTCTTTTATTGAATTCTGGTCATGCTTTAAGAAAATCTTGATAGCTCTGGGTCGCAATCAGGTAAACAAATTGATAAAATAGTTCCCACATAAGAACTGCTGAAAGCTTGTTTAGAAATGCAGAGTTCTGGATACCCCTCTCCCCCAAAAAAGTCTGATTCATTAAGACTGTGGAGTGGGGCTTAGGAATCTTCAATTTTAACAAAGTCCCCAGGTAATTACAATGTATATTATCTAAAGATCATACTTTGAAAAGTAGTGAATTAAAATATGCCCAGTCTGAAATTAAGTGATAACTATTCTCTACCAAGCCATCAAACTCAATGCTACTAGATGCTTCTCCTTCATTAGCAGTAGGAGCAACTAGTGAAAACTGAAAATTTTAACTAAAATTTCAAAAGCTTTTTTTTTTTTTTTTTGCTACTTTATTTATTTATTTATTGTGATTTGGGTGAAGATTTACAGAACAAA